>NC_142044.1:60357249-60657249 GCF_982192425.1 Myodes glareolus | reverse complement strand
CTTGATCGCTGGCCACATGCTATGCCTCATGACTTTGTGCAAGATACAGTGGGAAGAGTTTATGTTCACAGAGATGATTTCTACCTCTCCCCCACACTTTCATACACATACACACACACACACACACACACACACTCACAAGGCATAGTGGGAAGAGTTTACATCCACAGAGATAATTTCTACCTCTACTCCCCCACTTTCATACACACACACACACACACACACACACACACACACACACAATCTATATGTAGAGTTTTTGCCAAGTATGATGGCACAGTAATCCCAGCATTCAGGAGGCTGAGGCCGGTGGGTCTCTGTTAACTCAAGGCCAGCCTGGTCTGAATATTGAGATCCTATCTCAAGACGGGAAGTCTTTCCATGTGGAGATGGAGATCACTGCCGGACAGTAGATTACTCGGGGCAACTCAGTCATCTGAGCCTAGAAACTGTAGTTTCCTGACCCCACCAGTCTAGCATGCCAGGTCTCAGAATGGTCACCGACCTTGAAGTCCTTCTGCTTGTGGACCACCCTAACCAGCCGTCTGCTGTGTTGTGCAGGATGTTCACCATGGCAACGGCACACAGCAAACGTTCTACCAGGACCCCAGCGTGCTGTACATTTCCCTGCACCGCCATGATGACGGCAACTTCTTCCCAGGCAGTGGGGCTGTGGATGAGGTAACTGTGCTGGCTCAGCATCTTCCGGCACGTACTGACTTTCCTCCTGGACACTCTCTGCCCCGTCTTGTGTGGTTCTTAGCAGTGGCTTATCCTTTCTGAGCCTCAGCTCCCCTGTCTGGAAGTGAAGAACCTAGATGAGCTTGGGACTCTGTTCTTCTCATGTCTTCCTTGCGGCTTGTTTTCCAGGTGGGGACTGGCAATGGTGAAGGCTTCAATGTCAATGTGGCTTGGGCTGGGGGCTTAGATCCACCCATGGGGGATCCTGAGTACCTCGCTGCCTTCAGGTAAGCACTCTGAGGTCTAGAAGAAGTCAGTCCTGCAAGACTGTCTCTCCTCCCTTTCCCACAGCCCTAGGCTGGAAGCGACCAGTTGTCAATCTGTTCACATCTGGTTACGAGACATCGTAAGCCAGCTCCCATAAGGAAATAGGACACACAAGAATGAGAAAGTCAGAGTCACACGTCTTGGAGAGATTTGGGTAGAACAAAGCTGCCATATTTAGTCTCAAAGACTGCCTGGAGGTGGTGGGGTCTCTGGCGAGAGTAGAAACTTGGTGTCCTTAAGTGCTGTTCACATGGAGGGATGGGTTTACTTTAGAAAACTGCTCTTGGAAGAGCTCTGGACCCTTGTAAGGAGTCCTTGTCTCCTCCATTCCAGACCCCTGTGTCTGTTTCTAGGGAAAATGGAACTCTACAATTAAACCTGGAAGTCCTTTTCTGGAGGTTCCCCCATGAGAATTAATTCTTCAGGAACCCTGAGTGGGACTCCCTGGTGTCTGTGCCCAGATAAATGCCTAAATGGACACCAGCATTGGGTTGGGGCATTAGGGGCAGGTAGGGGGAAGAAGGTGAAGGATGGAGCTTGGCAGCCCAGGACCTCAGGTCTGGTCACCCTGGTACACTCTTAGGGGGCAAGTTGCCCAGGTCAGCTCTAAACATAGTGAGTGTGCTCAACTTTAGTCAGAGTCCCTGAGGCTTAGTGACCAGAGCGAGCTCAAATGCAGCTGGCTGTGCGAACCACACACCAAGCGTGCACACACGCACTTCTCTCGTCCCATCATAAGATCTTTCCTCCAGGGCTGGAGAGATGGCTCAGACGTTAAGAGCACTGACTGCTCTTCCAGAGGTCCTGAGTTCAATTCCCAGCAACCACATGGTGGCTCACAACCATCTATAATGAGATCTGGTGCTCTCTTCTGGCATGCAGGCAAACACGGAAGGAATGTTGTATACATAATAAATAAATAAATCTTCTTTTAAAAAAAAAGATCTTTCCTCCATTTTGCCCCATGCTAGTTAACTCTGTATGGCTGAGTTCTGAGGCTGGTGGACCAGAGCCACAGCCAGGGTGAAAGAAATCAGGGCATCCCCTAAGGATAGGTGCCCTCAGTGAAGTTGGCAGGAGGGGCGAGGATGGACTGTGCTGAGCCCCAGGTGGATAACGCCTCTCCTTGCAACTTCAGGATAGTGGTGATGCCCATTGCCAGAGAGTTTGCTCCAGACCTGGTCCTGGTGTCCGCTGGATTTGATGCTGCCGAGGGTCACCCAGCCCCGCTGGGTGGCTACCATGTTTCTGCCAAATGTAAGGGGGCCCTAGATATGGGGGAGACATGGGGAGTAAGAGCAGGCTGTGTGGGGACAGGAATGCACTGCCAGAATGAAAAGGGTAGGAAGCAGTGACCACAGTCCAGGCCACGTGAAAGGTCTGGAGCAGGGCTGCAGGCTCTGGGATTCCCTGGATTCTCCCAGCCTAGCACAGCACAGCCTACTTCCTAGGACCAGGCCCCTGGAGACTTAGGTCTGCCAGATGGAAGGCCAGTTGTAGAAGCCAGGCTTCCAGGCTGAGCCATCGGCTGCTTCAGAGGAAGTTCAAAGAGAAGCATTCTCAGAACAGAATGTCAGTGCCGTCTACTATGCCAAGGGGCCTGGGAACAAAGAGCTGGTGGCCCAATGAGAGAGACTCGGACCGGAGGTGATGCTGGGATTCAAGTCTCAGCCCTGCCACCTGCTAGTTGTGGGGCCTTGTATAGAAGACCCTTGACTTTTCAGAGCTTGGAGTGAAGCATATAGATGGGGTTTTCATCTTTAAGACACTATCTACGAAGGAGGAAGCAAGCAGGGAAATGACAGCATAGGGAATGGGGCTCCCTCTCCTCTCGCCCTCTACAGTTTCTCCCACCTCAACCATGTAGGTTTTGGGTACATGACACAGCAGCTGATGAACTTGGCAGGAGGTGCCGTGGTGTTGGCCTTAGAGGGTGGTCATGACCTCACAGCCATCTGTGACGCCTCTGAGGCCTGTGTGGCTGCTCTTCTGGGCAACAAGGTAAGCTCCACCCCCAGCTGTCTATACTTCCATGGGGCAGGTGCGCCTGGCTCTCACAGTTCCAGGACAAAGAGTAGGTAGATAAGAGGGGAAGGGGTGGGGCTGGAAACCTTCTCGGGTTAGGTCTAGGGCCAGTGTCTTCCGACCTTAGCAAGCCAGCAGTGCATGCCTGTTCACGCAGGCTGAGCCTGGGGTCCCTGATGGAATGTTTCTGTAGGTGGATCCCCTTTCAGAAGAAGGCTGGAAACAGAAGCCCAACCTCAATGCCCTCCGCTCTCTGGAAGCTGTGATCAGGGTGCACAGTGAGTTTTGACCTGGGATACTTGCTGGGTCCAAACCTGGGAATGCCTCCAGGGTTCACCATCCCACTGGCAGAGTCTCAGAGACCCAGTGCCCGCCAGGCCAGAGGCACACTGACGGTCTCAAATAGGATTCCCAGAAACCACACCAGAAGTAATGGTGGTCATATTCCCATGAGTCGATGACCTCTTAGCCCTCCAGTTTAGACCCAGCATGGACACAACAGTGGCTTCCTTATGGTCGGGACTGGCCTCCCATCTCTGGCTATAACCTTGGGCCAGGGGCCAGGCTGACAACACTCAGGCCTTGTTTGCTATAAAGGCTTGGCTTGGCCCCCTCAGCACTGGTCCCAGTGACTGGAGACCTGGGGGAGGGCTGACCTGGGTCTCAGAATATAACCATATTGAAGAGCTCACATTTGGAAAACATGTTAAAGATTCAACTTCAACTAGGTTGAGCACTTACTGTGAAGGCCCCGGATCTCCATTGATATACAAAGATGAATAAAGTAGATTTCCCCATATCCGGGCCTTGGTTGGGGAAGCAGACATATAACCACAGCCATAGCTGCCTGTAGAACCTCTCATGGACCAGGTTCTGCACTGAGCTGGTCCATGTCCATCACTGTCTCAGAACGGCAGGGTGATGGGTGTTCCGTGGACCAGAGCTGCTTGCCCTGGCTCTGTACCACGATTGTCTTACCTCCTGGTAATCCCTCCCCCCTCCCCCTGCCTTTCCATATTGGTGATTGAACCCAGGGTCTTGCACACGCTAGGCTCTCAATCTACTGCTAAATAACCCAACTCTTGGGTTATTTAGTTTTACAGGGTCTCACTGAGTAGCCCAGGCTACCTTCCAACGTATATGTGACCCTCCTACCTCAGCCTCTGTCTGCTAGAATTACAGGAATTTACTACCATGCCTGGCCTCCTAGGGGTAGGCTGAGCAATATGGAGGTCACATGAGGGGGACCCTGTTGCTCTAGGAAGCCAAGGCAAAAGTATATGTGAGCAATTCTTGTCATAAACATGATGTAGGGACGAGTGGACCCTCCTGGTGCTTTTAGAATCCACACATCTATGGAGTGGTCTTTATTTATTTTTGATTTTTTGAGACAGGGTCTATGTAACCCCTGGCTCTCCTGGAACTCATTATGTAGACTAGGCTGGCCTCGAACTCAGTGATCCAACTGCCTCAGCGTTCTGAGTGCTAAGATGAAAGGTGTCTGGTTTATTTTTTAAATTGTTTTTATGTGTATGGCAATGCCCCATGTTTGTGAGCATACAATGCTCTTATAGGCCAGAAGACAGCATCAGAATCCCTGGAACCCAAGTTTCAGATTGTTATATGCTGAGAATCAAGGCCAGGTCCTCTGGAAGAGCAACCTGTGCTCTTCACTGCTGATCTATCTCGCTAGCCCTCTAGAGTGGAATTTTAGCCAAGAAGGATGAGAGAGGGGCCTGGTTATCTGTGAAGGTGTCCTCTAGCCTTGTTGAATCTGCTCTGTTACCCAGGGCTGTAGGGAAGGGGTAAGTTGGGAGGTGAGGGCAGGAAGGGGCTGATGACATGACCACTATTCTTGGGCTCTGGACCTGTGTCCCTAGCCATGGTATCAGTCTAGGATATAGCTCAAACAGCTTGTCTTTCCCCTACTGACCCAGCTTCTTGTCCTAGGGAAATACTGGGGCTGCATGCAACGTTTGGCCTCCTGTCCAGACTCTTGGCTGCCCAGAGTACCAGGGGCTGATGCAGAAGTGGAAGCCGTGACTGCACTGGCATCCCTCTCTGTAGGCATCCTGGCTGAAGACAGGTACGACCAGACCCCCAATCCTAGGCCCATGCCTTCGAATCCCCTTGGATCCTCCCAACTGGAGGAGCCCAGACTCATGGAACTAGTGAATGCTGTGAGGGTAGCGCTGACACAGCCCTCTGGCTTTCCAACACCCTGCCCTTGTCCCACCCCCAGGCCCTCAGAGCAGCTGGTGGAAGAGGAAGAACCTATGAATCTCTAGGGCTTCAGAGCAGATCACCTGCCCTTCAGACGTCTCCTCACCTCTGCTGTCAGCCCTGCTCCTGGGTCTGCAGAGATCCTCTGGGCAGGTAGTCAGGTCCAGAGCACAACTACCCTGACAGCTACCCCAGGGAACTGAGAAGGCCACTGGGTCTGGGATGGGGACCAGGAAGGATTCTGGGAGGAGGCAGGCTGGGCACTAGGGTCCAGCTGGGCTCTTTCAGAATGGACCCAGTTCCGTAGCTGTGGCCTCCAGCCCTCAGGACTGCATAGCAGAGGACTGGTTCAGGTGGACCCATAACTACCACTATTCTTAACTCCGAAGGCCCCAGATTTTGCACACCACCCTAGGCTCCATACAGAAATGTGAACTTGGCCTCAGCCAGGGTGGCCCTTCCCAGG
Source organism: Myodes glareolus (assembly GCF_982192425.1). Taxonomy (NCBI): domain Eukaryota; kingdom Metazoa; phylum Chordata; class Mammalia; order Rodentia; family Cricetidae; genus Myodes; species Myodes glareolus. The sequence goes on along the minus strand of NC_142044.1, from coordinate 60,651,527 downwards.
TTCTGCAGGGCTAGGGGAGTAGGAGGAGCCAAGGGGACAGGAGAGTTCCTCTCACCTGCTTCCTCAGTTGTCTTCTGGCAGCCCCGGGCTCTGAGAGCCACTCTGAGCTGCTCTCTCTGTGAGTAGTCACCAGCAAGCCTCCCATCTGGTCACTGCCCTGCCAGAGGCCACCCTATGTGGACCATCTCAGTGCCTTGGTGCAGCAGACAGGTGCTGAGTCCTGTGCTTCCTGACCCAATGGTGCCAAACCTTCATCTCCCCTTAGAAGCACAACACAAGCCCAGGGATGCCTGGTCACTGCCCCCAGAATGAGCCTGCCTTCTGTTTCTGGGGTTCCCCCACCTCAACTATGACTGCTGCCCCACATAGGACTAGCTTGGCTGAGGGGAGTAAGGTGGGAGAATAGACAGACATGGGGGAGGGGAGGCTGCCCCAGAAGTCTTCAAGACTTTTGAGGTCAGGCCTGGGGCCAAGAAAGTGTTTGTGTGTATGCGTGCGTGCGTGTAAGAGTGTGTGCGTGTGTGTCTTCCCCAAGACTGCCATACCTTGTGTATGTATGCATGTTTTTGTAAAAAAGAAAAAAAAATGGAAAAAAAACTGAACAATAAATGTTTTATTTGCTTTAAAGTCCTTGTGAGTACGCCTCTTGGATGTTAGTGAGAGATCATCAGTGCAGGGGGTGTGCACCCAGCACCCTGCGATGGGCTAAGAAAGGGGGCAAGTGTGGGCCGAACTCAGGCCCTCCGGTCCCTTGCCCTTCCATGGCTGCCGCATGCAGGAAGAGCCCACTCCAGATACAGCTTACCAACCAAGGAGAAAAGGGCGATGACCCTGGGCTGAGCACTACACAGTGGGCCCCGTGGGATACGGGGACAAGTTCTCAGACTCAATTTGCCAAGACACCCCAAAAGATCTTGACGCAAACACACCTGGGCTTAAGTCCTAGCTGGGACTCAGCTGAGTCGCTGCTGCCCCCTGTATCCTTCAGGTTCTAGATGGGGACATGGTTTCTGGCTCCTTCCTGCTTTAAAGCACCATGACATCGTGAGCATTACTGTAAGGTAAAAAGGCTGGACGAGGCAACGGACAGAAAAAGTGTCCCCAGCATAAGCGGAGGGGGTACCAGCTCCTGCCTTTCTGGTTCAAAGTCTGCCCAGCCTGGTCACCATATATCTTGGAGCCCCAAGCAGTCTGGGCTTAGGAGGAAAAAAAATCCCTTTCTCCGGCCTAAGGGGTGGAGATGGGATTGCAGGGGCTGCTGGGGCTGTGGGTATCCTAGTCACATAGGGCAGGGCTGGGAGAGGAAAGGTCTGAGTGAGTGGTCTCATGCCAAGAGGGCAGGCTGCCCGCTAGCCCAGAGCTTACCTTAAAGAAACAATCAGATAGGTAGAGCCCCCTCCTTGCCCACTCTTACAGTCCCTTCTCAAGAGCTCCCCCACCCCCAAAGAAACACCCTGAGGCTGATAAAATGGCCGCTGTATTTCTGCTACCGTGACAGTGACATAGGTAAGTCAGAGAGCAAGGGGCAGGACCCTGGTGGAAGAGTGGACGTGCAAAATGGCAACCTAACATAAAGGATATGTGTAGCAGTCCCGGCCCTGCCTTTCTACTTAGATAAGGCCTTGGCCAGTGTCCATTCAGCAGAGAGATAAAGAAGATCAACGGGGGTGGGGGGAGGTCCTCATGGCCGGGTGTGGTCTTGTGCAGTGAGGGGCAGGTGAAGAGCAAAGTTGGAGACTCAGGAGTACAGAAGGGAGAGCTCTCTGGCTCCCACCAGCTTGCCCCCTCTTCCAAAGCCCTTCTAGGTGCAGGGGTGTTTCCTGTGGTCCTCAGGTCCAGCCTCATCCGAGGAGTCTGGCTCTGGTAATCTGTGGTCATGTGTGCATGTGTGACACATAGGAATGGTTGGCTGGCTCTAGCACCCTCATGGGAAACAAACTCTGAATGGGAAGGTAGGAGGAGAGACACTGGATTCTGTTCAGTTTTGCAGCTCGGGGGGGGGGGGGGGAGGGGGAAGCCAACTTGTCACTTCCCCAGGGACTGCTGAGTTCAGATACCTGACCCTTGAGGACAACAGGATGGAGGTGTTGGGATGGAATTGGAGATCTCTATTAGAGATTCCTTATTTGATCAAACCTTTCCAAATGCTTCCCCCCCACCATGGCTTTAATGAAGTCTGGGGCAGCAAGGACGCCTGTCCCTAACCCTGCTACTAGTCATGTGTTCAGACCCTACCCCTTGACACCTTGAGTTCATTATCATGGCCCTGCTTACAAAGATTCCTCAGAGTACTAAGAAAATAGATCCATTTGGAAAGGGCTAAGCTGCCCTCCAGCCAGGCTGATGGGTTGGCAGTGCCCCTTCAACAGTTCCTGGGAAACTGAACTGGCCCCCGCAGTATATGCTCTGCCACGGTTCTGGAGTTCCCAGGGTCTGGGGCAGGCTCACATGCTGACTCAGAAGCTGAGTACAGATCCTGAGGGCCCCCAGGCTGGAGTGACCTCATTCCCTGGGTCAGAAATCGCTGAGAATGCTGATATCAGCGAAGTCAGCCCGGTAGCGGTGGGCGTAGAGGCTGAGCAGGAAGGCCCACTTGAAAGAGATGAAGCTCCAGACGCAGGAGAGGTAGTAGCTGGTTGCATCTATGAGACCTGCAGGGGAACAGAACCAATGATAACTTGAGAGATCTACCCAAATCACCACCACCAGCCAAGACTAGACCCCGCCCCTTCCTTCCCACTCCACATCCCTATAGCCTCTGGGCCTCTGAACCAGTGCTACCAAAGACTGGTGTGTGGAGCGTGCTTAGAGCATTCCTGCATGTGTAGTGAGAAAGCTGAGGCACGAGAGGAGGTCAGAGTTGGCCAGCAGGTCCGTGACATCCACTCACCTTTTGTGACACACACACAGGCCACTTCCAGCCTGCATCAAACAGGGATGGCCTCTGGCTACTTCTTACTAGAGCCACCAGGGGGTGCTGCCCTCCTGGAGCTAGGCAGAGACTAAAGGACCCCAGCAACTCTGGGGTGGGAGGTGTTCATGTGGGCCAGGCTTGTCAAATACTTCATACCCGTCTGGAATCCTCCTGCCCCTGAGGAGGTGGGGGCTCTCATTCTCCCCACTTTAACAGAAAGGAAGCCCGGCAGGGGAGGCCAAGTGACCCATTTCAGTCCTTGTATTCCTTCAGAATCACTCTTGTAGAAACTGGACAGAAGTCCCAGGCAGGCTATATTCCCAGGTTGCTCCCTACCCCCTAGCCCTCTCCCTTCCTCCTTTCCCTGGACCATCCTCACTCTGGCGCTGGGTGATGGCCAATGCCAGGAAGGTGCAGAAGGCAGAGATGGAGACGGCTGAGAAGAGAACACCCACGAAGAAGAAGCCGCGCAGCCCTTTGAGCCAGGTCCTCCAGTAATCCTGCAGGTACATCACATGAGTCACCAAGACCCACAGTGCCAGGACACCTGTGGGGACAGACTCGGTCAGCAGGACCCAGGCACCTGCCTGTCATATTGCAGCCCCCTCTTGCTTGGCCTCTAGCCTAGCGGCACTGAGACTAGGACCCTTAGGTCCACCAGGCCAGATCTATTCAGACCGTGATGCCGAGAAGACTGGTCCTTGTGGCGATGATGTGATGTCCATGGAATGTGATGTTACCACTTGAACATGGAAGCACAGGACTAAGCTGCCTTCCAGAAAGCCAGGAATTGAAGAGATTTGTGGAAAACAAAACCATGCCACTCTTTGTCAACCCCTTCTTTTCCTCATTTCCCCTTTCTCCTCCTCTTCTACTTCTTCTGAGGGGGACAAGGTCCTTTTTTATTTTCCTTTTGGATTTTTGAGACAGGGTTTCTTTGAATAGCCATGGCTGTCCAGGTTCTACGTAGACCAGGTTGACCTCAAACTCAGAGATCCACCTGCCTCTGTCTCCTGAGTGCTGGGATTAAAGGTGTGTACCACCATAAGGCTGAGACAGAGTCTTATATAGCCCAGGCTAGCCTTGAATTTGTGATCCTTCTGCCTCAGCCTGCCCAGTGCCAGGATTACAAGCATGCACCACCATATTCAGTTTGGAAATATTGTATTAGCTGGGCAGTGGTGGTGCATGCCTTTAATCCCAGCACTTGGGAGGCAGATGCACACGAATATATGAGTTCGAGGCCAGCCTGGTTCTACAGAATGAGTTTCAGGACAGTCAGGGAGGGCTACACAGAGAAACCAGGGCTACACAGGGGTCTCAAAAAACCCAAATAAGGAGTAATTTATATATTTATATAAACCAAAATAAATGAATAAAATGCTTAAAAGGTTCTCAGTTTTAGTTTCTGATATGGCACATGTCCATAGGTAGAATCTACCCAGAGTTTACTTGGCATTCACTCTGAGAACTTTACATTGAAGGCTCCTGAAATGAGACTTCCTGATGCCTATCCAAAGGCATAGATGCGGAGAAGCATGCCCCCTCCCGCACTCCTCCTCTGTCTGATCCTCTGGGTCCTGGAGCCTGCAGCTTAACTCTTGGGCAGCAGGGCTCTTCGCAACTCTACACTGGCCTTGAAGAAAAAGAAAGCCTTGTCATGAGGCCCCCGAGGCCACCCAGCACCCACGTGCCCTACTTGCTTTAGGCTAGGCCTGATGCCATCCCTCCAGGCTGAGGCAAAGGGCAGGCTACCATCCCAGACCCTTCTGGGTTTGGTGGGCAACTCTCCTATGATACACACAGTCAATACAATAGAACACAATACAACCCTCAGTACCAGGCAGTGCCTGCTGGTACAGAAAAAGAATGAAACAAATACCAATTCCATTGGCAAGGACGTAGAGCAGGGCCGTGAAGCCAGGCAAGGGATGAAAGAAAAGAGAGATGGCCAGCTGTAAGCTCTCAGCACAGTCATGGGGTGCAGGCAGGCCCCTCAGGCTGCCAGCATCCAAAAGGTGGGAGCCCTTTCAAATCATCAGCTGCATTATAGTACAAGTGCTGTGGCCTCTCAGAGGGACAGACATCTGACTGGGAAGGAGGTCTCAGGGACAGAGGGAAGCAAAGGGACGCTGACTCTTTGACAGTCACCAAGCATTTATCTCTTAAGCTGGGTAATGAGCACAAGGCTTTGTTAAATTGTTCCTCCTCTTGGCATGCCTAAAACGCTTTATACTTTTTAAAGTTATGAGACATAGGTTTGGGGCGGCAAGCAGAGCAATCTAGTTATTGTGGGGCTACGGTGACCAGCTTAATTATCACAATCAGGGCAAAAACTAAACCGGGATAGTACAAACCAAGAGACTTAGGGCCAGGCACTGTTACGCTGTCAAATGTAAAAATGGTTGAATCCTGCAGTCCTGCAGCCTGGCTAAGCAGGGAAACCTGGACTCCTCCCTTGAGAGCATGAATGAGCCCACTAACCTATCTCACCCTGCTTACCCGCCCCCCAACCCCGCCAAGCTGACACCCATCCACTTTACTCCCATTCTTTCGGTTCAGCCCAATCTAGCCTTCAGTCTTGCTCCTTGGAATGGGTTCCCATAACTCCTGGGCTCTGGGTGAATGGAAACAAACATGCTCCCATCTCTGCCTTGGCAGGAAGCTGCAGCGGGCCAGAGGTAGCCAGAATACTAATCTCTGCTCTGCCCTTTGTGGTTCAGATTTTATCCCAGCAACCTCCACACCAGTCTCCCCACTCCTTCCGAAGTTTTCACCTGCGGGGAGTTGATTGGGTTATCTATAAGGGCGCTAAGGATTAAAGCCCAGGGCACTGGGCATAGTGTTTGCTCCACCTCTACAACTTGCATGTGGTCTCTTAAATGGCCCCAAGAGATGAAGCCTTTGTCACTGAGTATTTCGGAAACAGACCAGATCCTTCCAGTGGCTTGTCCTCCCTCCTCTTCTCACGAAAGGAGATGCAATAACTGAGTTCTACGATCCTTTCCCACTTGAAGATTTTAGAAGTCAGCTTAAAGTAGGAAAAGAAGGTCAAAGCAATTCCGGTGACTCAGCAATGTCTGGTTAGGAAATGCTGAACTAGGAAGTGTATAGATGTCATCTCAGACCACCAGCGTGACCCAGGGGTTCCCCCAAATGCTCGCCCCCACATCTGCTCAGAAGTGTTGGGAACGAGAAGAGAAGGAAGCGGGTGGCTTGAGGTGTCCCAGGTGGTAGCTAAACCCTTCCTCCAAACCCAGCTCCAGGACTCAGGCCAGTGAAACACGCTCAGGAGGGAGGCCACTTCCCACCCTGGTCCTCCTGGGAAAGATGCTTCCTCTGCAAGTGATGACCAACAAAGAGTCCCTCCCCGGTCTCTTCCTATACTCCAGGAAAGCAACTCTACCGTGTCTTGCTCTGCTCCCTTTCCTAGGATACTCAAGGGCTCCAGGATGCTGGTCTATACAACTTGGAGCAGTATGGACCAGTCCCCAGCCCCACCCGGCTGCAGGAGCAAGCACAGCCTCATCCTGGCTCCACTCTTCCGCTGCAAGGCTAGGCCTGTCTAGCCTCTGTGTTCATAGGCCTGGTTAGGGAAAGCATCTCCAGATGCTGGGTTGGATGCGAGGCTTGGCAGCACCCAAGGACGCCTGTGGAATAAATACAGACACTGGTATGTGACTCTGAGGACACACTCTAGTCCTGTTGCCCAGCCCAGAGGACAGAAAAGACGCAGGACACCAGAGCTCCTCTCTGTCAGAATTCAATTTCAAAGAATATGGCACTGTTTGGATGTGGGGTACGAATACCCTATTTTCCATGGTTTTCCAGACATAGAACAGGCATGTTAGCTAGCGCTCCCAGTGCAGAGTTGGGGGGGTTGAATGAGGTCTCTCTGGTGAACCCATCCTTTTTTTAGGTCACTGCCTTTTTGCAAAGTCACTTCCTCTCAGATTCCTGCCAGGATAAGGATGTCCCCACCCCACGCACTCATACAGACCCTGTTCCAGAAGTCAGCATGCCCAACAGCCACAATTGACCAACTTGTACAAAACCCACTGGGATGGACCTCTGTGACTCAGCAATTTCTGGGCTGCAAAATGCTGAGTCAGTAGTGGAGTGCTTGCAAGTCAGAAGCCGGCTGACACTTCACCCCAAAAGAGGAAGAAGTATGGTCGGCCGTGGACCCCTTCAGTACAACCCACACTGGGTGGGGAAAGAATATGGCCTTGGCTTGACAACTCTTCGCCCACCAGCCACTAACACCAAGCAGTTTTGGCCCTTCCATGACGGTGGTTGCCAGAGGCCAGACTAGCTGGAAGATAAGCCTCTGCTCCAGCTAGCTGATGCCAAGTGCCTGTCTCTCAAGGCAGCTCCACAGATAGCCTGCTTCAGGTCAAGCAAGGCCATCAAGGTGAGAAAAGGCCATTAAAGAGAGAAAACGCGTGGGAGGGAGGCCCCGGTGGCTGCCTGGAGTGGGGGCTGGAACCTTCCCCTGCTCTTTAATAAGCAGCTAGAGACAAAGCCTGAGAAAGTGGACATCAGCACACGGCCCTGCAGACCTAGAGGAGAAGTGGCATCTCCTCCAACTCTTAGAAAAGGAAGTCGAAATCCAGCAGGCATGGCCGTGCCTCACACAGCTAGGTAGAGATCACCCCTGCTTCCACAGGGCAGACTCTTACCTAGCCAGCTGATCCCAGGAATATCCTCCCTCCTCCCCACAACCAAAGAGCTTATCTCAAGTCTCAGCATCCAGCCTCTGGCCCTGGCAGTGCCTTCCAAACCCAGGAGCAACAGAGCCAATAGGAAGTGTGGAGGAGGGCAACTCAGAGAAAGGCCCTGTACACAAACCAGTTGGCAGTGTTGGCTGTCCTCGGAAGGCCACAGGTGGCAGGCCTGGGAACTCCTAGCCAGGGCATCACACTGAACCTTCTTGGTGACCCCAATGCCTTGCTTGGCATGGCTTCAGCTTAGTAGTCATGCATGCCTTCTGATAAAACAGAAACACTCATGGTTCCTTTATCTCAGGATGGCACTCAGTGTATACAGGGGAAATGAGTGGGTTTTTTTTTTTTTGGTTTGGTTTTTGTTGTTGTTGGTTTGTTTGTTTGGTTTTTGATTTTTGGTTTTGTTTTGTTTTTCTGAGACAGGGTTTCTCTGTGTGACACTGGCTGTCCTGGGACTCACTCTGTAGACCAGGCTGTCCTTGAACTCAGAGATCCACCTGCCTCTGCCTCCCAAGTGCTGGGATTAAAGAAGAGGACTGGCACACCTGGTGTGAACTAGTTATTTTTAGTTATTCCATTTCTGCATCTTTTTTGTCAAGGATTTTAGTCATGGAATATGATCACTGTGTATTCAAATGTTATCCTTAACCATACTATTGTTTCTTGCAGCTATTGTACAATTGGCTTAATTTTGGCTTAATTTTCTTTCTTTCTTTCCTTCCCTCCTTCCTTCCTTCCCTCCTTCCTTCCTTCCTTCCTTTCTTTCTTTCTTATGGAGGCCAGTCCTGAAATTCATTCTGTAGACCAGGCTGACCTCAAACACACAGAGATCCACCTGCCTCTGCCTCCTGGATTAGTGCTGGGATTAAAGGTGTGTGCCACCACCACTTGGTGGGTCAATTTTCTTAGCAGGAATTTTAATGTCTTTAGCAAGGGAGGCTGGACTTTTACAACTCTCGGGGATTCAAATCTCCTGAGTTCAAAGTTCTGAACTCAGATGGACAGGCTTTCAAGGCTAGGCCACCTTGGAGCCCATCATGTGACTGTTGTAACCTAGGACAAATTATTTACCTTAAGCCTCTATTTCTCTAACCATAAAATGGGCACAATGATGCCTACTTCAGAGGACTAATATAAGGATTAAGTGAAATAAGGGAGTAAGCAGACTGCTTAGCGCAGCATAATTTATTAAATTATGTTAATAAGTACAGGTAATATACTTGGCCTTCACACCAGTTCTATGGCACAGAGACTAAATGGCATGACCAAAACCGCACATCAAGTACAGAGCACTGCTAACACTGGGCCTTTCGATACTGATGCCTCTTGTCCCCTCCTTGGGGGATTACCAAATTCCTATAGAGGAACCGCGGCAGATGGACGCGGATGCAAAGGAAACGTCCAGTAACACTAGGTCCCACAGCACAGTCCTGGCCTCCGCTGAGGGCCTCTGGGGCTGACTGGATGGGCTTCCCCACGAACCCCCACTTGTTATAAGAGGCGCAGAAGCAGTGTGTTTGTTGCAGGAGCCAGGGTGGCCAGGGAGTGGGAGCGCTGAGGACGCTGTAGTGTCCCTGGGCAGAGGGTAGATCGACAGGGTGCCGGGACGCGACAACTGTGCAAACGACGGAGTCCGACAGTCGGCACCCTAGGTCGCGCCACGTTCACAAGGCATCAGGTCCCAGAGGCCCGAGCAATGCCCAGGAACCCGGGCCTGCGCTGCCAGTGGCCTCTTCGGGGTAAACAACGCTCCCGCCCCGGAGACAGCGCCGCCCCAGCCGCCGCGCGCAGTAGCTGACAGCTCCACCCCACCCCACCCCCGCCCGCCCCGCGCCCCCCAGAATACCTGCGAGACCCCCCATTGCCGCTGTCCCGGGCTGTCGGTAGACCACCGTCCAGACGAAGAAGATGGAGAAGCCGGCCACCGAGCTGATGCCGGAGTAGGCGGCGCGGAGGCCGAGCTGCAGCCGGGACGGGGCCATGGGGCAGCAAGCGCGGCAGCGGAGGACCAGCGCCGCCTCCGAGTCACAGGTGCAGGGCCCGAGCTGGAGCCCAAGCCCCAGCCCCAGCCCGAGCCCGAGCTTGAGCCGCCGGCGTCCCGCGCTCCGCCCCCAGTCCGTCCTCCTCCCGCCCCCCCCTCCCCGGTGCCGTCGGCACAGCGCCCTCCCCGGTGCCGTCGGCACAGCGCCCTCCTCGGCCGGAGGCCGCTCGCGACACAAGCTTGACCCGGCCACCGAGGCTTTGCAAAGGCGGGCGACCCCTAGTGGAAGGGCAGGGTCATGAGCTCATCCCCAGACTCCATCTACCTTGGTGGGTCCTCGGTGTGCCTGGGAATCAATCTTCACCCCAGGTAACTGCCATGGTTATTTTTAAAATTTTAAAATATCTTTGAATTTTCTGACGTAGAGTCTCTCTATGTAGCCTTGGCTGTCTTGGAGTTCGCTATGTAGACCAGCAGGCTGGCTTGGAACTCATAGAGACCCTCCTGCCTCTGCCTCCTGAGTTCCGGGATTAAATTTAGAACGGGAAACTCATCAGCATATAAAATTTAAAATTAAAATTTATAGTTACAACCACAAAATCTAGCTAGGTGTAGTGGCAAATGCCTTTAAACTGGCAGGGGCAGAGACGGGGCAGAGGCAGGGCAGAGGCGGGCAGATAGTTCACAGTGAGTTTGAGGGCAACCAAAGCTAGACAATGAGATACGGTCACAAAACAAAAACAAAACAACAACAAAAAAAAAAACAAGGGAAAAACAGAAATTAGGTATGATGACCCACACATATAATCTTGGCACTTGGGAAGTGACCAAGATAAGGAGATTGGTGGTGGGGGGGGACCTGAACAGAGTTGGTTTGATTCTCTGGCTCCCCCCACACTAGCTAAGTAAAACAAAAAGATAGAAAAACCTAAAATAATACAATATACAACTAATATATTAATTCTGACCGTGAACCAGGTGGTGGTAGCACATGCCTTTAATCCCAGCACTCAAGAGTCAGAGGCAGGTGGATCTCTGTGTGAGTTGGAAGCTAGCCTGATCTATAGAATAAATTATAGTAGAGCCAGGGCTATACAGAGAAACCCTGTCTTGAAAAACAAAACAAAACCAAAAAATTCTTTCTACCCATATTCCTAACCAGTGAATTCCTTCCCCCAAGAGTTATACACCTCACACAAGATGCGCCACACACTTTCATGTCCACCTCCGCCTCCCCACCCCCAAATCCCTTGCAAGCTTGTCCCGGTCTCTGCAGAGAATCCATGGCAGAGTTTCACTGTTCCGACTAGCCCAGCTTCCTACTTGTGAACGGCTAACAGGGAACGTGAAAACCGAAGCCAGGTTCTGCACCCCAGGACCCAGAATCCTCTGGCAGGGCCGACCACACCCCCACAATGTCAGTAACTAGAATTCCGCGCGCTTATTTCCGTTCACCTACTGCAATCATTACCACAAAATTTGAGGTCTAAAGCAGCACAAATGTATTACAAGCCAGAGGTCAAAGGTCCAAAGAGTAGTGTCACTGGACGGAAAGCAAGGGGACTCCAGGGCAGCCTCCCCAGGGAGGCTGCAGAGAGCGGCAATTTGCCTGCTATTCCAGTTTCTGGGTGGTGCAGGCATGCTAAGACTCCAGACCGCCTTCTCCCTTTCTCCCGCAAGGACCACTGTAATCCAAACTAATCTCTCCATCTCAAGATCCTTAACGTCCTCACTTCAGCAAAACCCCTGTAAGGTACTCGCCGCTCACAGGGGCTCAGATATGTCTCGAGGGCTGCTGATCTGCCTGATTCGCCCGCCCATCTAGAATCTCAACTCCACGTGCAGCGGCGGTGCCAGTTTCCTCGGCATCAATACCATGCGGAGTGTCAGACATCCCCAAACTCCCTTAATGAACATCTGTCGAACAGATGATGCTGAAGGTCGGAGGTGAGCGTTAAAGAGCGATGCATTACCGGCAAGCAGCCTAAGCAGGACTGCGCAACTGCCAAGCAAGTGGTGTAAACCGCATTTGCCTTACTTCTAAATAATCTGGGGTGGGGGCTGCACATCTTTAAAAATATCCGAACTAATTCCAGTGCCGCTCTTGCTTACTCAGATCTGAATGCTGAAGTGTTTGTTCGTTTTGATTGATTGGTTTAGGTGCCTTTCGAACTTTGGGGCGAGGTCTCACTATATAGCTGAGGCTGGGTTTGACACTGCTTTGTAGCCTAGGCTGGCTTCAAAGCCAAAACCCCCAGCCTGGCCTCCAAAGTGCTAGAGCGATCCATCATTCCTGGCTCGGCGTATATTTTTAACAAGGAGTGATTTTGACGTACGAGTTCATTTCAGTCCTCTTGTGGAAGGCGGGTGGAGATGAAGTGCTAGTCACTCAGAGGAACAACGCCTAGAGGTCCAGGGCACCGCCGTAAATACCCACAGGGCTGGCCGGGGTGGCCAATATCCTAGGAATCAGGAGCAGTCTGCGTGAAGACAGCCCTAGGGAAACATGCACAAGGGAATGTTCTGAAAACAGCAGCAGTTGGACAATTGGATTTGAAGGTGGGTTTTGAGCTTCGAGTCTGAGTATCCAGGGCCTTGCAGCATCTACCTCCTTTCCCATGGCCTGGAGTGATACAGCCCGGTAGTCCTGTGAAAAGCCTAGAAGCAGAAGGATCAGTGGGATGTGTCCTTCCCACTTCAGTACAGTGCTTACTGCGGCTGTGAAATGGAGACAGACAGCCGCCATACTCACTTCAAAGAGTTCTGAGGAGCAGCCGGTGCTTGGTTAACTTCCTGGCACACCATGGGTTCTCAGTAAAAGCCAGAAAGTGTAATTAGTAGCAGCCAAAAGCTGCCCTGGCAAGAGCTGGTTCGGGCAGAGAAGAAGGGAAAGAAGGAACCATTCTAGAAATATTTAAAGTCATTTTCATGTAAACGATCAGGTGTTAACTCTTTCACACGGTAGGCAGAAGTGAGGATGGCAAATGTACCGTGAGTATCGGGCTGGAGAGGAGCTTGTGTCGAGAGAGTTGTGCAAGAAAATAACGAGATGATTATGTAACAGAGTCCTGGGCCCCGGGCTCTCCAAAGGGGACAAGGCTAGGCTGAAATGTACGTGTGTGAATAGGGAAATGTGGAGAAAGCAAGGGGCTGTTAAAAGGCTGGAGACTCTGGTAGAGTCAGAGGTTTAGCTTCACAGTTTCCAAGCCAGGTCCTTGGAATAACTCAAAGTTACCCCAAAATAACTTTTGGCCACAAAGAAAGCCAGTCTCTCTCTGTGCTGTGCACTGGGGCCCTGGTCACATGTTGCCTTTGAGTGGGTGATACGCAGCTGAGTTTTTCTTACTTATGTCTAATTAAAATAGCTGCATATGGCTAAGGGGTCATAACTTTAGACAGCGCAGCTTGTAACACTCAGGACTCCCATGGCTCCGTGTTTCTAGAGGGAACGATGACCCCTCCTAAGTACTCATTCAGGAGTTCCACTCATTAGCAAGTCACTAATACTGCCATAGAGACTGTCTATTGTCACTATTTAAAAAAAGTCACATGATATTCGCTGCGCTGTGAGGAGATAAGTTAGACTATCATGTCTAGATTACAGAAGCCTTCTTGTAGAGGAGAAACACTTGCATGGCTATTTCTAGTGGTGTGTTGTCTAGTTTTGTGCTAACTTGACACAAACTAGAGCCATCTGAAAGAAGGGAAACACAACTGAGAAAATGTCTCCATAAGACCCGGCTCCAGGGCAATTTCTTAGTTCGTGATTGATGGGGAGGGTCCAGCCCATGGTGCATGGAGCCATTCCTAGGCTGATGGTCCTGGGTTCCGTAAGAAAGTGGGCTGAGCAAGCCCTGATGAGCAAGCCAGTAAGCAGCACCCCTCCATGGTCTCTACATCAGCTCCTGCCTCCAGATTCCTGTACTGTTTTTAGTTCCTGTCCTGATTTTTCTTCGGTGATGAACAGTGATGTGTAATTGTAAGCCAAATAAACCTTTCCTCCCCAACTTGCTTTTGGTCCTGGTGTTTAGTCCTAGCAAGAGTAACCCTAAGACAAGTAGTAAAGTGTAGGATAATTGAGATCCGCTCTGGAGAGAGACCATGAACTAGGAAAACAAGAAGGCCGGTGGAGCCTCAGAGCACGTTGGTGGGACACACACACACACACACACACATGCCACGCACATGCATGCACGCACATGCACACATACATACTCACATGTACACACATTTCCCACATCAGCTTCCTTTTTTGTAGAAGGCTGCAACCACACTCTCCACCATAGATGGCGCTGCACCGCCAGGTGAGCTAGAAAGCTCACACGTGTTGGTATTTTTCCACTATTCCCAAGGTATCACCTGGGACTGGGAGCAGTTGACCAATCCAAGAGTGACACGTCCAAAGCAGGGTCTGTTTCCTATATAAGGGATGGGTTCCATCTTATCTGGGTCTCCGCCATGTTGGCTGATGCCCGCTCTCCCAAGGGGCATTAAAGCTTTACTGCAGAAGTATCCTATGTGTACCGCGTGGTTCTTGCTGGCGAGACGGTAGCGCGGGACATCTGGTGCCATACCCGGGAGGAAGAAGAAGAACTTTGCACCGCCGGAGACCCCTTGGACACAAGGAGGATTCAGAACTGCAGGCATGCATACTCAGAGAGGTACGCTCTAAAGTCCAGAGAGCATATCAGAAACTGAGCAGCAGTGGGAGGTTGTGCGCGCGCACCCAAATAAGTTAAAAAGGACCCCCCAATGATTTTAAAAAAGTAAAAATGGGGGAGAAGGCTGATTTACAAGGTCAAAAGCTTTATGTTATGTTGTTTGTGTTGTCTGTTGTGTACTGGATAGGAAAAAGATATTTAAACTTAGAAACTGCTAAGGATATGATGTTTTGGAAAAGAGGTTCTGTTTTCGTCTCCACAGAAAAGGAGAGCCTAAGGGTGTACTTGGGATTTATGTGGTTTGAATCACCGAGACCTCCTGAAATGTTATAATGTTTACCCCTAAAATTCAGCGGCCCAATAACAGCAGGAAGCAGTCAAAGAGACTAACGACGCCCAAATTCCCTAAAAGATTAAATGAGGTCCTTTCAGTGATCGCAGATCTGCAAGCCTGCTTCTCTGAGTTCCGCTTTGCTCCGTACACAGGTTTGGGCTCGGAGTGGGTGCAGCTGCGGCTGGAGCGGAGCTTTGCTCTGTGGCTATGGTGGGGAGCACGTTGCGCCGGCTCAATTGGTGCGGCTCGGTTGGTGCCTGGCCTGGAGGATGTCACAGCCGTGCCACAGGCAGCCGGGCCAAAAGGCTTACAATGTACCTAAAACTGTGCTGGTCTCTGAGGGTAAAATGGCTCTGATTCCATTTGGCTACGCTAAACTATGCTGACTTCAGGCAGGGCTGGTCGTATTTATCATAATAAAAGCGCAATTAAGGTTTAGACGCAGTAAACAGGCAGTACCGTATTACATCTACATAGTGCAACTTAAGTTTTTAAGAACTCAAGTCCTCCTGAAAGATTGCTATGTGTACGCTTGGCTTGTCTGGTGTTTCGGGTTCCACAGGGAGATGGATGCGAAGGGCCCTTGGATTTTGGGGTGATTAGGTCGTTGGCTGGATCTGTGAGAGTTTACAGCCGCTTTTGCTATGGCACAGGTGTTGAGAGTTTGCTAGTAGGGAAGCGGCCCTGTTCGCCGCCTCTCCCATCGGCCCCTTGAGCCGCAGCGGCTCTGGCGCGGACCTTGAGATGTTTTCGGCCTGCGCCGCCTCGGTCTGAGTGTCGGCTCCCGCCACACTCCGCCACCAACACAGCCTCAGAGAACTAGGCTAGCCCCGCGGGGAAGGCAGGGGCGCCTGGGGGTGGAGCCGCCACTTCCTGGCCTGGGACACACGGAGCCGTGCAGCCGCACACAGCCCTTGGACCCTTGGATGGCGGGCGGGCTCTGGAACCCAAGGCCACCGTACCGGCAAGAAATAAGGGAGCCAATAAATCTTAAACCTTATATCAACAAACAGGGCCTGGGATTTTCCTAGGCGCCACTGGGGCAGCACGGCCTATATCATAAAAAACAAAGACCCTCAATCAGTTATCGACCACAGTGGCTACAGCCCTAGATCAGCAGGCTACCATAGATACATCTATTAGAGGTAGAATAAAGAACAGGTGGCTATCTTATGGCAGCTTGCCCAATTGGGCTATAAATGAAAAACTCCAGCCTTTTGTGTGACCAGTGTACCATATGAGAACTTTATAAAAGTGGCTAACTTGTCCCGAGAATTGTCTTTGTATCTTGCAGGAGAATTTTGATGATTTGCTGTCCTCCTTGAGATGGTCCATCATGACAATCAACTCCACGCGAGTGGACATAAGCTTGGCCGAAGGATTCCAGTCCTGAATTATGTCCTTCATCCCCTACTTCAAAGAATGGGTGGGGGTGGAAGTGTTTTGGAACGGTCCTACGCTATGGAATAGTGTTTCTTCTCTGGATGGTCTGCTGACTCAAATCCCAAAGTCTTAGGGACAAAGTGGTTTTTGCACAGCGCTGGCTGCCCTGGAATAGGGAGCCTCTGCTTATATGTGGTTATCTATGTTAAAGCAGTAAGGTTTAAGCCAACCAGCTCCTGCACCCCTAGGACTGTGGTCCATGGCACAGGGTGGAGTGCTTGGCTTAGCTAGCCCTAAAGGTTGTCGAGCTAAAAAGCATCGCACAGAGAATGGCCCTCTCTGAGAGATAAGTCGCTCTGCATAAGGCTTTCCTGCCGTATAGTCCCTTTCCCAGAAAAATGGCAGAGGGCAGGCCGGATAGGTTCCAGGTGTCATGAGCCTAGGGACAGATTCCGTGTAAGCCCATTTTAATGTTTTCATTTTGGGAAGTGCGACCTCTATCTTTACCTTTTGAGGGAGTTGCCTTTCTGCAAAGAAGTAAATTAGGGGGAGATGTAGAAGGCTGCAACCACACTCTCCACCATAGATGGCGCTGCACTGCCAGGTGAGCTAGAAAGCTCACATGTGTTGGTATTTTTCCACTATTCCCAAGGTATCACCTGGGACTGGGAGCAGTTGACCAATCCAAGAGTGACACGTCCAAAGCAGGGTCTGTTTCCTATATAAGGGATGGGTTCCATCTTATCTGGGTCTCCGCCATGTTGGCTGATGCCCGCTCTCCCAAGGGGCATTAAAGCTTTACTGCAGAAGTATCCTATGTGTACCGCATGGTTCTTGCTGGCGAGACGGTAGCGCGGGACACTTTCTGTGTCATTCAGAGAGCAGATGCCAATCCCAACTAGGACGGATACCCTGGTCCCCTATAAGACAGTCACTCTCCTTGTCTAAAGCAGAGACCACCAATACCTGTATGCCTCTTCAGGACACATCACCTGCTTTTTAATACCAGAACTCAGGAGGCAGAGGCAGGCAGGTCTCTATGAGTTCCAGGCCAGCCTGGTCTACATCACAGGTTCTAAGACATCTAGGGATACATAAAGACACTGTCTTAAATATCTATCTATCTATCTATCTATCTATCTATCTATCTATCTATCTACCTATCTATTTAAAAATATATTTCTAAATAAGTTTAACTAATATATTAAAATACATTAATATATTTATTAAATATATTATATATTAATTAAATATATATTTAAATATACATTTAAATTTTAAAAGTAATCATTGCAGCTGACTCTGGTAAAGGCATGTTTATATTTCCAGGCACACCAAGGTCCTTCTACCCCGACCTGCTGTATGCAACTGAGTTAAATCAATGAACGCCACGGATTCTTGAGCAATGTAATTCAGGCAGAAACAGCACATGTCATTTCTAGGCAAGACTCAGAAAAATCTCCTCTCTGCCCTCCTTCTGTTGTGATGAGCCCAGAGGCTGTGCGAAAGCGAAAGAGGAGTGTTAAAAGGCTGACTCTGCCAGACAGGAGTAAACAAATCAGGCAGATGCAGCCCCTCTGCCTCCCCAGGTCTTCACTGGACCCTAACAATGGCTGGGGTGCATCTTTACTGAGTGACATCTCTGAGATTGGGGGGTTGTCTTTACCGCCAGCTTTATCATCATTACACTTCAGCCATCCCCAAGAACACTTGTTTTGATCCCGGGCTCTAAAGTCACTTTTGAACTTTCCCACCAATGTTGGCAACTCCCTTTTGCAGACATCCCTGCCTCCTAAGAAATTCCTTCCTTACCCACCCCCAAGGCACATACCAGACATTTTTTATTCTCCACAGAGCTAGGGCTACACCCACTGAGCTATCTTCCAGACTACTGAGTTAACGGTCTTCTGAGGACCTCCTCTTCTTTGCTTCTTAGTTCCTCAGAGGAACCCCAGATGCTCTCTGAGGGCTCATCCTTGTTTATTGAGGTTCCACACCTTGAGTCTTCCCTTCCCCTCCCCGTCTTGTGTAACACCTTAGCAAATCCAGTTGAATCCACCTTGTTCTCTGTCCACATCCCAGCCACTCCCTTGATCACCTACCACAACTTCTTAGCTAACCCCATTTGGTCATTCCCCTTTAACTCCGCTTCTACCCCACACCACAGGATAGTCCTCCCAGCTTCAATCCTTGCATAGCTTCCCATAGCTTATAAATAAACCAATTAGCCCCGTGTCAGCTCCTACCAGCCTCCTTTGCTCACTGAGGTTTCTTTAAAGCATTGCGTTTGTTCCTAGGCATGAGCCTTTGCTCAGTGTATCCAGAAAGCTCTTTGAATGCTTCTAAGGTTGTTCTGTCATCATGCTGAAGAACCAACCTGCTTCCATTTTAGGTTTAAAAGCCATTTTATAGTAAAGGAAAACTATGTTCATTCCTGTTTATCATTAAATCTGTTTCTCAAGGACTGGGCTATGCCCCACCTGTAACCTAACTATGAATGGCTCTGTACTGCCTTTTCCAAGAATAATAACCATACCTTTGCTTCAAAAAGTTGTTTATAACCATCTTGCTAACATGTCTTTGCTTACATTATTTGTCCACCTATGACTATCTTGCTATGACTACCTGTTATCATGACAACCTTGCTATACTCACCTTGCAGCCACGTCTTTGTCTTTGTTTCAGGAGATCATTATGACTCACTTGCCATGCTTATGTTCTGCTCCTGTAACCCCTCCTATTTTGCCGGCCAATCCACCCATTTGGAAACCTGATGTGGGAGTCCCCTCTGTGTGCTGTGATTGCCATTAATGAATAAAGAAACCGCCTTGGCCTGTTGATAGGGCAGAACTCAGGTAGGTGGGGAGGACTGAACTCAAGGCTGGGAGAAAGAGGGATGGAGTCAGGGACACCATGGATCCACTGCCAGAGATAGACATGCTGAAACTTTGCTGGTAGGCCACGATCTTGTGGTGATATGCAGATTAATAGAAATGGGTTAAATTAAGATGTAAGAGTTACCCAATAAGAAGCTAGAGCTAATAGGCCAAGTGATTTAATTAATTCAGTTTCTGTGTGATTATTTTGGAGCTAAGCAGCTGGGACAAACAAGCAGCCTTCCTTCAACAGAAACCCCTATCCCTGAGCTAGAAAAACCTTGTCTTCCTCACATCCAATACTGACCTCTCCAACCCTGCCTTAGGGGGAGGCAGTCCTTGTACATGAATAATAAAAAGCTTCCTTTAGTTAATTGGCCATCATGGGTTATTGGTCTTTCTTTTTCCATCTTTGGGATTAATGTGTGCAAGTCTCAGCTCAAATGTTTCTTCTTCAGAAAGGCTATTTCGGACCCCCTCTCTAAAGCAGGACATTCCCGTAACACTTGCCAGTCTATTAAGTTCTTTTTATACAGTCTAACCGTGTGTGTGTGTGTGTGTGTGTGTGTGTGTGTGTGTGTGTGTGTGTGTGTGAGAGAGAGAGAGAGAGAGAGAGAGAGAGAGAGAGAGAGAGAGAGAGATTAGGCACATACACCGAAATCAGAGAACAAATTAGTTCTCTCTTTTCATTGTGTGGGTCCCAGGGATTGAACTTTGGTCATCAGGCGGCATGGCAGCAAATATCTTTAATCTGTAAGCCATCTTGATGACTGACTTTTCCTGATTTACAAGTAAAAGCCATACAACCCAGGAAGCCCCTCAGTCTAGAGTGGCAGTTCTCAACCTGTGGGTCATCATCCCTTTGGGGGGGGCATCAAACAGCTTTTCACAAGGGTCACCTAAGAACATCAGAAAACACAGATATTTACATTACGATTCATAACAGTAGCAAAATTATGGTTATGAAGTAGCAACAAAAATAATTGTATGGTTGAGGGTCGCCACAGCATGAGGAACTGTATTAAAGAGTTATAACATTAGGAAGGTTGAGAACCACTGGTCGGGAGCAAGTCATATGATTAGTCCTCCTGTTTCCCAGTGACCCAGTGGGGAGGAACTCAGCAATAATGAAGGGAAAGAAAAGCTAGCTGTCCATACAGAATTATTCCATCCTGGCTCTAGGGGGCAACCTTCCCCAGCCTTGAACCTTCGTCTTCAGCTATGCAGGTCCACTAAAACCTGTAGACCTAAATTTAGCTTGTAAGTTTCTTTAGATTCTTCTGCCCAGATCTTACCTCATCACCCTGTCCTCTCCTTCCCCAAGGAGTTCAAAACTGACACCCTTGGTAATGGCAGCCCAAGGCTGTGTCTGACACAGGAGAGAGGACCTAAATTTCTCTCTCTACTTCTGTTTTTGTTTGTTTCTTTGTTTGAGACAGGGTTTCTCTGTGTAGCACCGGCTGTTGTTTGAGACAGTGTTTCTCTGTGTAGCCCCAGCTGTTGTTTGAGACAGTGTTTCTCTGTGTAGCCCTGGCTGTCCTGGATCTCCCTCTGTAGACCAGGCTGGCCTTAAACTCACAGAGATCTGCCTGTCTCTGCTTCCCAAATTCTGGGATTAAAGGTGTGGGACACCACTGCCCAGCTATCTCTCTCTACTTCTGCATCCCCATTTTTATCCTGAGGTCAGGTCTGTGGACTAGAAAACTTCAGAAAGAACTGATCTAGAAGGCTGGCTGCAAGTAGGGCCCCAATCACTGAGGTTTTGAGGCTCCAAATTCAAGGTGTTGAAGGAGACTGCTCCTTCATTTCCCAGCCGCCCAGACCCAAATAATCACACAGAAACTGTACTAATTACATCACTGTTTGACCTATTAGCTCAGGCTTCTTATTTAACTAACTCTTACATCTTAAGTTAACCCATTTCTATTAAGCTGTGTATCGTCACGAGGCTGTAGCTTACAGGGTGCTTCTATTCTGGCGTCTTTCCCCTTCAGCAGCTACATGGCGTCTCTCTCTGACTCTACCTACTCTCTCTCTATATCTTTTCCAGTCTGGCTAAATTCTGCCCTGCCATAGGCCGAAGCAGCTTCTTTATTAACCAATGGTAATAAAACATATTCATAGCATACAGAGGGAAATTCCACATCACAGGGAGTATCTTGGTCCTAGAAATCTGCTCCCAGGTCTGGGGGGACCTTCTGCCCCTAGAACAGGGTCTTAGGACTGGAATAGAATTACTTGAAGTCTCCCTTCACAGTTAGCCCCCACTTCTCTGCCTACCTGAGAGCCTAGAGCAGTGGTTCTCAACCTTCCTAATGTTACAACCTCATGTTGTGGTGACCCCACCATAAAATTATTTTTATTGTTTCTTCAAAACTACAATTTTGCTACTGTTATGAATCCTAATGTAAATATCAGTTTTCTGATGCTCTTTAGGTGACCCCTATGAAACGGTCATTTGACCCCCCAAAAGGGTCACAACCCACAGGTTGAGAACCACTGGCCTAGAGGTTCTTTCAGAGGCCAGGATGATGAGTGAGAAGATGTCAGACAGAAGCCACAGCTATTTTGACAAAAGCTAAAAGGGTATTAGAAGGAAGGGAATGATGTTACCACTGTAAGAGCCCAGGAAGAGCAGGGTGAGGTGCTAGGCCCACCTACATCAGTGAGGCCCCAGTTATAGGACACATTTGAATCTCTCCTTCCCCACTCCTCGGGAGTGGGGAGTGTTGGTATATGGGAAACAGAGGGCAGGTGAATCCTGTGTTTACCTCAGCAGGACTGCAGCCTCAGGCCTATGGCGCTGATTCACTTGGGTGAGTTGCTCGCTGAAGCGGGTGGAGGAAGAGTCAGGCTGCGTCAGGCTGCAACTATGAGGTGGAAGGGCAGCCACTAAAGCCTGGCACAAGGAATGATGAAGACTCACGCTGAGACTGGAATTTGGGATGGGTTCTTTACGTGAGGAACTCCCCAGGAGGCTTCCTCCAAAAGCAGGCAGATCTCTGGTCATGAGGGCAGTGGTGAGTAAAGCCTAAATACTGGTTGATCTCTGGTTTCTTCCAGTGTAGGGACCCAAGCGTGGCACCCGAGGGAGGTCAAGTGGCCATGCTTGATGACCACTTCTGGAGGAGGAAGGGTTGCATCAGCGATGGGGGAGGCAGTAGAAGCGCAGCTAAGCCATGAGCAGGGTGGAAAGTCACCAAGATAGATCTCTGCGGGAGCCAAAGGGAGGGGGAAAAGGACCAGTGGAAGGCCAGGGGAACCTCACTGACCCCTCTCACCTCAGGGCATGACCCCCCCCCCCACAGGCTGCCCTGAGTATGGGAGGCACACAACCTGATTGAAGCACAGCCAGTGTAGTGGGTGAGAGGTTTACAGGGATTCCAAAACCATTTCCTGCTCAGTGGCCATGGATTTCTCCCACAGAGGACTCTTGGAATAGTGAGCACAGTGACTGTCAGGAATGGGGCAGGGAATACCGAACTCCAAGGGAAGTCTGGCTTAATTATGATTTCTATTGCCGTGACGAAACACCATGGCCGAAAAGCAAGTTGGGGGAGGAAAGGGTTTATTCAGCTTACACTTCTAAATTGCTGTTCATCACTGAAGGAAGTCAGGACAGGAACTCAAACAGGGCAGGAATCTGGAGGGAAGGAGCTAATGCAGAGGCCATGGAGGGATGCTACTTACTGGCTTGCTCCCCATGGCTTCCTAAACCTTCATGCTTATGGAACCCAGAACCACTAGCCCAGGGATGGCACCACTCACATGGGCTGGGCCCTCTCCCATTGATCACTAGTTGAGAAAATGCTTTATGGCTGGATCTCAAGGAGGCCTTTCCTCAGCTGAGGCTCCCTCCTCTCTGATGACTCCAGCTTGTGTCAAGCTGACACAGGAAAACCAGTTAGTGCCAACGCCGATTCAGGTAGGACACCTGCAGGGGAAGCACCTGGGCAGTGGCTGCGGTTTGTAATGACTCCCAGGCCCATTTGGGAGTGCACTTCCATGGAGGCTTGAAGTGTCTGTGTAGTCAAGGGATCAGGCCAGAATTCTGGCCACTCCTGCAATGTGTCTACGGGGAGCATCTGACTGGCCCACCCCTTCCCCTGAAGGTAACAAACCCTGAGGAAGAGAAGGAGGAAGAGGGAGGGGCTGGGGAGCAGGAGGCAGTCCTTGTTGTCCTAACGTGAAGTCTGAATAACTGAGGCCGCTCTCCCTCCCAGGCAAAGTCGTCTGTGGCGGTCTCTCGGTTGGATTTGTGGACATCCCTTTGGTTCTCTGCTTCCTTCTCTGGTTTCCATCCTTGCACCTCCCCTGGTCTCTGATCAGGGCCTCTCTGAAGGGAGGAAATGGGCAGTGGATCTGGTGCCAGGAAGTCTTGGCCTGTGCAGCTTCCTCTCTGGCCCCAGCATTTCCTGAGCAGGATTTGGGGGCAGGACTGGGGCAGGTCTGATGCTGGAAAGAGAGTCTATTCCTGGCCTAAATGCAAAGCTGTGCTCCTTCCCCTATTCCTCCCTCCTCCACCCTAGACAATACTCAGGACAGCTGGGGCAAGCCAGCAGTCAGGCCTGGGACACAGGAGGCCGACCCAACAGGACTTCTCTCCTGGGCTCCTGCAGCCACCACTTTGCCAGTATCCAAAAGCAGGTATCAGGGAGGGCTGGACAGAGACCAAAGGCTCAGCATAGGTGAGGATGGGAACAGGTTAATAAAGTCTGGGAACTCTGGAAAAGGGCCCCTGGGAGGAGTGGTGATCTGCAGATGGCCAGGCGGTCTTCTGTGGGGAGATGTTAGCTGAGGAAGGCATAAGGTACTGGAAGGAGGGGAAAGTGAGTCCCTACTGGAATAGCCATTTCTGAGTACTGACCATTCAAGGTCAAATGGGATGTCTCCAGGACATTTGACACTCTCTCGCGCTCATGTGCGTGTGTACATGTGTGTCCGTCCCTTTGCCTGTCTCCCCTCCTCCCAGAGAAGCAGAGCCCAGGCTATCTGATGTGTTTTGGTGTAGCACACATTTTCTGAGCAACTGGCCTGCTCTCCACCGCAGGCCCCTCTAGACTTAGCCTTATGCCTTCTGTGAGCCTGTCTTCTCCCACCAGCTCTCCACACTTTGGTCATCACCTCAGGTCTTTTCAGCGAGTGTTTCCTTGCCCCTCTGCCACCCACCGGGATCTTGAGCACCAGCAGGAAGCGTGTCCCTGTTCGTGTTCCAGCAAGCTCGCTGCTAGTCCTCAGACCTGCCTGTAGACCCGGCTTGCTCATTTCCCCAACTTAGGGAAGGCAGGGACCAGCCTTCTGCTCACATCCCTGTCCAAAGTGGCTCATGAGTGACCGGTTCTGACCTGTTAGTCCTAGGAAGGTTTGGCTTCGTGCCCATCAACATTCCAGCTCCCTGCCTCTGCCCCCACCCCAGGAATGGGCAGGAGAGGAGAGGAGTAACTGAACTGGAACCACTACTTGGAGAAGCAGCCTAGGAAAAGATTCAGAGAACTTTCCGGAGTCCAGAGGCAGAGTCCAGACAAGGGAGGGGGCGGGCTGGGTGCTTGTCTTAATCTTTCCCCATGACTGCTTAGTTCTAGCCAAGGTAGAAGCCCAGGGACCCTGGGAGAGGGCTGGCATCGGACCTGAACTCCTCTGCTGCTTATTTAGTGTCACTCTCCAAGCTACCTCTTTTCTGCAGTTCCACTGAAGGCCACGCGTTAACAGCTTCTTCCACCTCCACCGCTGTGACGAAGGCTTGTGAAGGAGTAAGGAACGCGGAGGAAGGCAACACCTTGAAAATAAACCGACAGGATCAACGCTTCTCACCGACCCACATCTGCACAGCGCAGGTCCGTGGCAGGCGGCATCTGATTTCCAGAGTTCCCCTTGACTTCATCTCCTTCCAGAATCACGACGCAAGCAACTATTTATGCCACATACTGTGCTGGTGAGGGAGACAGAAAGATAACCCCACTGGATGTTATGTTCCGAAAGTCTTAGTTGGTTGGGTTTTATCTGACTCTCTCTCTGTTTTCCCCACCCTCTCTCTGGCAGTCTCTTGTAGTCCAGGTTGACCTTGAACTTGCTCTATAGCTGATGACAACTTTGGCCCCCTTATTCTATTGCCCCACGTCTCCAGTGCTGGGATTACAGGCATGTACCACCACCATTTATTTGCTGCTGGCGATGGTTTCTGGAGCTTTGTGCATGCCAGACCAGCACTCTATCAGCTGGGCGACCCCACCAGCCTGTGCCCAGAGTTTGGGGGTGGCATCAGCTACCCGGTTTTACAGCACAGTTCCTGACAACTCCAGCAAATGTCAAACGAATTCAAGATTGTTAGTAATGATGCTAAGGCACCACACTGAGAGGATGATGGGAGGTGAGGCAGAGGCAACAATCAGGGATGGGAGAGGTGGTTGATAGTAGATGGGAACATGGGCTGTCATTACGTGCCCAAGTATGGCTCTACAGTTTGCTGTCAGTGTGACCTTGGGCAGATTACTTCACCTTTCTATGTTCCAGTTCCCTCAGCAGAGTGGTTTTCCTGAGAGAGCGAATGCTAAGATAAGTGGGCTGCCACTCACGGTGGTAGCAGCAGGAGTGGGGAAAGGAGAGGCGTGCTATTGGCTAAACCAACCGCCTAGGTGCCTGATTGGCTGTAGGAGAAGGGTACTACCTTACAGCGTTCTTGCTTAGCGGCTGGCAGGACTCCCGGAGCCAAGAGGCAAAGCTAGCTGGAGGAGGAGCTCCCTGGGGCAGGAAGAGAGTGTTGGGCATGTTTAAGGTTCCAGCAGAAATCCAGGAAGCTGAGGGCTCAGTGTGTGCAAAGTCAACCAAGAGGCCTAACTGGAAGAGACACAGTCCGGAGTCAAAGCCTGGTTCTCAGCCACTCCCCGCCCACCCCAGATTTCCTACTTCCACACCTAGTCACCAGGAGAACCACCATATACCCAAGAGACAGCGGGTCCTAGGGGACTTGTATTCCAGCAGAAGCTCACTTTAAGGGACAGCCTATATCAAGTGGATTTGATGTGCCTCTCACATCCCTTGTCTGGTCCTCTCTGACCACCAGAGCCAGAATGGCAGTGTTGGGAGCATGGCTCCAGATGTGGGCTTTTGTCTTTGTAGGAGCTTTCCTAATGTTTCTAGAGTAGGACTACACAGATTCAATGGCCCTTTGGGTAGAATCCCTCAGGGCTCCAGCACTTTCGAGATGGAAGGTCTTGAGCACATTATGTAACATCTTGGAGAGCGTCAGCTTCCTCATCTGAGAAATGGGATAATGGTAATGTCATTTCACAGGGTTGTTGTGACAATTAAAAGAATATAAATGAAGTATATTAAAAACAGGACCTAGTGCCTGTTAAGTATAATTATTATTTCTCTGTCTAAGACACCTACCAGGCATGTAATGGCAGTTGGGGAGGGTGGATACTGCAACAGGACCTGGCATGCTCACCTCCAAGATGGCCCATCTGCCTGGATGTCTTCTTCAGACATCCTTCCCTGTCCCGTGGCCCTCAGCCTCAGTGAAACATCTAACAAGCAGTAATTGCACTGGCTAGGTCCCGTCTATCAATCCCGGGAAGACCCACTGCATGGGCAGGTGGTAGAAGACCTGACTCCTGCCAAGAAGGGCTATCTAATTCTTTTGGTGGCTCAGGTCGCTGGTGACGAGGTAAGCACAAAATCCAGCATTGTGGCTTCCTAGGACAGAGGGAATGAGAGCAAGATGGGGCCAGTGAGTTTGGGGCAGTCGTTGCTGACGTTTGAATGACTTTCTCAGGTGCTTCCTGTGTATTAACTAACAAAAGCAGTGTAGGAAAGGGTTGGAGCCCCAGTTTGAAGGTCCAGGCCATCAAGGAGAAGGTGTGGCGACAGGGGCATTAGCCGTCACATTGCATGTCAGTCAGGAAGGGTGAATGTGACACTCAGGTCACTTAGACTTTTCATCCACCGAGGGACGGTGGTCTGTGGGGATCATGCTGTCCTCATTCAAGGTGCATCTTGTCTCTAAAATACCTCCAAAGGCACCCAGAGCTTTTCCCCTTAGGTAAAGCAGAGCCAGACAGCCTGGACAGGAGCGTCACTAGACAGGAAGCAGGGGCAGGCACATGGTTAGATCAACAGATAAGCAGGTGTCCTCCTGCCTCATCCCTCAGCATCGCTCCCTCCTGCCCTAAGAGGGGGCAACGGGAGTAGGAAACAGGGACTTTCCCACTCCACAGCCAGTTCCAGGGAACTCTTCTGCAAGACCTTCTAAGCCAGATCTGGTATCCTGAGTGCCACCTCGGCACCCCCAACCACAATTCCTGTCCCCACAACATTCCTGAGACTATTTCTTATCCTTCTAGGCCAAGTTTCCAAGTCATTGTTCCAAGTTCTAAGAACGTGAGTGGTGGGCAGGACTCCTTCCCAGGTTCCCTTCTTTCCTCAGGGGGGCAGTGAAAGCTTCACTACCGTGTCTCAAAGAGTGGGAGCCACAGATGACCTGGAGTGC
The DNA here is from genome assembly GCF_982192425.1 of Myodes glareolus. Taxonomy (NCBI): domain Eukaryota; kingdom Metazoa; phylum Chordata; class Mammalia; order Rodentia; family Cricetidae; genus Myodes; species Myodes glareolus. Next base: position 60,624,163 of record NC_142044.1, on the reverse strand, counting down.
TTATTCAAAGTTCGGATTTTCCGTGTCATGCCAGTAAGATGGTATCAGAATTGGAGTAGTTAAAACGTTCATGCTGAAACGGCCCTGGGAGAGAAAAGCCGTTGAGACACACACGCAGTGAAATTCGGGTTTTTTAATGATGATTAAAATTCTCGCATCAAGAAATCAGTTCTGGGTGGAAATGGACTTAGTTGTGCTGGATTTAGCACCCACCCCCCCCAATCTCCCAAGCAGTGGGAAAGGAGAAGAGAATGGGCTAAGTAAGGGAAGAGTCCTTGAACTCTGGGGGCGGGGCCTGTGCCTTCTAAACCCTCATTAATGTCTTGAGCAATTATCGGGCGCCACTGAAATCGCCGTCCCAGGTCACAGTCTCTGTCCACTCGGAAGCAGGCATGAGTGAGACGAAGTGCCCGCCATCTGTGTGGCACTGGAAATGAGGCCCAGGGAGGTGTGGGGCCTCGGCTGTTACCTAGCCCGGCACAGGGGAGCCCGGGGGCGGAGTAGGGAGTGAGAGGCGTGACCCTCTAAAGTCCAGCCTGTCTTTGAAACTTTACTATAAATCTAAACCCTGGCCCAATCTATGTATCTGCTCGTCCCTCTCTCCATCTAGAATATGGTCCTTCCCCTCCAGCCTCAACTTCTCAACCCGCGGGATTGGGAGGGCAAAGGTGGGAAGCCAGACAGCGGGATTCCCCACAAGAAGATTGCTAGAGACCCTGAACCCAAACGGGAGGCCGGATGCCCCTGGTCAGGAAGCAGCCCCAGGCCGGATTTCCCTCTCGGGTGGGGCGGCCATGACTCACTCTCTCCCCCTTCCCTAGTTTCCTTGTTTGCATTTCTCCTCCTGGCCACGTGGCGGCGGGTGCAGCCTTTACTGCCCCTGACCCGGCGCCCGGGCTGAGACTGGGGCATTCACCCTATGGCACTTCCTACCCGCTGGGGCTTCGGGTCCGGAACCTGAACCCACTGACTGAACCCGGGTAGGGACTCCATCAACTGTGGGTCCGGCCCCTTCCCCTATGAGCACCCCTACCGTAAAGCCTGTGCCTCTTCCCCGCCCCCTCGGCCTGTCCAGGGGAGGGGAAGGGGCGGGCAGCGCAGGGGGTGTGACAGCTCCCGCCCGGATCAGTGCCAGCTGCAGCTTCGCTTGAGCGCCCTGTGCCAGCTGGCGCTTACATCTGGAACAGAGGCAAAGGCTCAGAGTTCTTAGTCTTTGGGGAGGGGTGGGGGTTCCCCACTCCCCTCAGACTTCTACTCACCCAGGTCGAGCCCCTTTGCCTAGCCCTGCATCTTGCTCCTCCAGACATCCTGTCCTGCTGGGAACTGGCTCTTCGCTGCCGCCCGGGTGTCGCTCACACCCACACCCCTCCAGGATTCCAGGTTGGAGCTGCCCTGGAGCGCGCCAGGGATCCTCCAGCCTCTTGCTAGAGCGTGCCCCGCTGTGTGAGCAGGAGAAGAAACATGAAGGTGGGTAAGGTGGGGCCCGGGTCAGGGCCAAGGAAAGCTGCTGGAAAGGGCGGGAGAGGAAGCCGACACGTGGGGAGTTTGGGTGGGAGAAGGTGGCGGGGAGGAGAGTTTGAGGCTAAGCTGCTTCTGGGGATCTAGTGTGTGTACAGCCTCAAGCCGGGAGAGGTGGACAAGGCTGCAGGACACGGGCAGTGAGGCGAGGACTGAGAAGGGCCCCATCTTTGTGAGCCAGCTGGAGACCCCTAGGTGCGCCAAGCCAGCAGGACCCGGGGCAGGTCTTCCTGTCCCTCCCCCGGCTCCTGGCAGACGTGCTGCACCTCCGCCTGACCAGTCCAAGTGCAGAGCACGCTAAACGTGGTGTAGTGTGGAGATCCAGCTCCTCCAGCCGATGGCTGTCCACTTTTTTCCTCACATCACAGGTCAGCTGGCCAGGTGAGAACCACTGGCAGGTGGGTCCAGCTGTGGTGGAGAGTCCAGCTGTGGGGGCACCGCAGGTGGGAAGTCTCCCTGACGTGGTTCCAGAGGGCACGCTGCTCAATATGGTACTGAAAAGAATGCACCGTCCCCGGTGCTGCTCTTACCAGCTGGTGTTCGAGCACAGGCGGCCCAGCTGCATCCAGGGACTTCGCTGGGTGAGTACCCTCCATCAACCAGTCTAGACCAGGACTGGAAGAGTCCGGAATGCAGTGCTGGTGGGCCAGGCAGCTTGCTCTAGGGGTGCGGAGTAAAACATTTGGGTAGAGAGAAGGCAGGGCAGCTTGGAGTTGGTATGTGTGGCAGACCACATAATCAGAGCCTGTGTGTGTGGTGTGCTGTGCTGATCTGCCCCCCCCCCCATTAGGGCTTTATTCTTTATCCATCACCTCCTTGTTCAGGCATGGACTTATGTGTTGTGATTTCTTTCTGTGTGGCAGTGGGAGATGTGGGGCCAGGTCAAGTGGGGGTGAAATTAGCTTGGTTACTGTTCTTGACACATCACTGTGGCAACGGTCTCCTCTGGTGAACAATTGAACCGGGCTGATTCTGCTTTTTGCTCCTAGGGTGAGGTATTTGTGTAGCTAAAGCTTGGCACCTGGCCATAGGGGACTGAAGAGGCTTCAGAGTGGAGAATGTCTGCTGAAGGAAGGGAGTGGGGAGGATGGGGGCTGGAGGGGGTGCATGGTAGAGAAGCCAGTCCCCAGGATACTCTTCTGTCTTCCCAACCACCAGGCTTGATAGTCCTGTCTGTAAGCTGTGTATACCTGTGTGTGTGCGGGGGTGGTGGTAGGTAGGAGCAGAGGGTACTGAGTGGAGGGTGGTGTGTGCGTGTGTGTGTGTGTGCGTAGGGGTAGATGGTACTGGGTGGAGGTTATACATGTGTGTGTGTGTGTGTGTGTGTGTGTATGTGCATAGGGGTAGAGGGTACTGGGTGGAGTGTGGTGTGTGTGTGTGTGTGCGTAGGGGTAGAGGGTACTGGGTGGAGGTTGTACATGTGTGTGTGTGTGTGTGTGTGTGTGTGCATGGGGTAGAGGGTACTGGGTGGAGTGTGGTGTGTGTGTGTGTGTGTGTGTGTAGGGGCAGAGGATACTGAGTGGAGGGTGGTGTGTGCGTGCGTGTGTGTGTGTGTGTGTGTGTGTGTGTGTGTTGGGGCAAGGGGTACAGAGGGGAGGGTAGAGAGAAAGCAGGAGTGGGTGACAAACTTGGAAAGATCATTTCTTACCAACAAGTCCCTTTGAGTAAAAAACCACTGCCCCCTTTCTCTACCTTGTCCAAACACTACTGTCATTTCTAATAAAGGGGGCCGGGTTGAGAAAGCCACAGGTGTGTCTAGAGGAGAAGACCCCTGCACTGGAGCCCTGTCCCTACTTGTATCTCTCCCTGGATTTTTCTAATAGGGTGGGAGGGGCACTGGTTCTACCCCACGTCCCAGCTCAGGCTCTGGGTCACTGCAGGGCGGGAGTTCCTGCTGGGATCTAGCCTCTGGAACCTCCCTCCGGCCTTCCCCTTCAGGCTATAATTACTTGTGCATTTCCTGTCCCCTTCCCAGCTTGGAGAAGCTAGGTAGGAGGTAGGAAAAGGTCAGTTACCAGGACAATGAGGTCACTGCGGACTCTCTTGGGATCCAAAGTCAGGGAGAGGGTGGAGGAAGACGCCGGTCAGTCTCCTAGCTCCCCTAAGACCTCAGAAAGAAAGGACCAGCTTGCACTGGAGGCTGGAAACATAAAAATAAGGGTTGCTGGACTGTAAACAGTGTCAGAGGTTCAGAAGCAGGCCCACCTCTGCCATTCACGGCAGAAGTGCGGGAGGGCTGTTGACTAAAGTGTTTAGGACTAGAGACCGCTGTCCCCCAGCTCCCTACCGTGCTCGCCCTTGAGGGGTGGAGTGAGGTAGGTCCAGTCTACCGCGTGTGTTCAGGAGCTCCTGGCTGTCTTCGCGGCTGCACCTCTTGACGCTTTTAAGGCCCCTTTGACTCATGAAGTGTTCCTCTGAGGGAACAAGTCCCAGCAGGGTGTGTGCGTGTACGGGGTGAAGAAGGTGAGCCCAGAGCCCAAGAAGACAGGGCTGGGTTGTTCAGGCTACACCCACCTCTTCAAAAAGCCCAGGGGAAAGAGGGTTAGCCTGAAGAAGAGTTCATCAGAGACCAGACCACGGTTAAGGCAGAAAGGATTTAACAACTATGGCTAAGTCAGTACAGCCAGGGGGTAAAGAGCACTTTTGAAAAATATGAGGGCGAGATGAGGTCTTATACTGGATGTGGGAATAGGAGAAAGATCAGGGTGACCTTGGGTGTGCCCCACAGACTCAAGCAAGCCTGGAATGTTTCTTCCATTCATATGACAGTTTGGGGGTAAGTGGCTCTATTCTCAAGACAAATCCATCCAAATATAGTGTAAGATCACAATACTTTAACAGCTCATCTTTGTTGCATTCAATATGCTCACAACAGCCTGGTGGGGTCAATGCTAATGGTTTCATCTTACAGATGTGAAAAGGGAGGCACAGAGAGGTCAAGCAGCAGGAGAAGGGCTGCACAGCTGCTGAGTGGCTGAACTGGGCTTTGTACCCAAGAGACACCTACAGAATAGCTCTGACCCGCTCTCGGTCCCTGCCCCATGCACACCTGGCCTAGGACTTTAGACATGTCCAAAGGAACTGGTCTGGTGGATTTCCATGCTGTCTGGTTCCCTGACTATCCTTCCAGTTAAGTTCTGAATCTTAGTGACAGAGATGGAGGGTAAGGCCGGCCATCAGACTAGTGCTAGCACCCCTCTGCCATCTCAAATCCTTCCTGCTCTCAGCTGAGAAGCGTTAATAGGCAAGGGCCGAGGGTCATCACTTGACCCACTCCAGTCATTACTTTCCAACTGAGAACCTTAAAATGATACTCAAGGGTCATAAGATCAAGACCAGAGCCAGCCATAGCCCATATGTCAAGGCAGTAAGATGTTGTCAGAGGCTGCTTGTTTGTTTCCCGGTCACCCAGACCCGAAATAATTATGCAGAAACTATATTAATTACAACACTGCTTGGCCAATAGCTAATGCATACTTCTAGCTAACTCTTACATCTTAAATTAAGCCATTTCTATTACTTTGTGTATCGCCACAAGGTTGTGGCTTACCAGGTAAAGTTCTGTCTGGCATCTTTCTCCTTCAGCGGCTACATGATATCTCTCTGACTCTGCCTTCTTTCTCTCAGTATTCAGTTTAGTTTTACTGCCTAGCTCTAGTCTACCCTGCCACAGGCCCAAAGCAGCTTCTTTATTAACCAATGATAATAAAACATATTCACAGCATACAGAGGGGAATCCCTCGTTAGTCGGAAGGTATACAGAAGAAGTAGAATGCTGGATTACTGCATTAACTTTTGCTAAGCAGTGGCTGCAAGGCAGGCACCATCCCATGGCCTTGAGATTATTAGCCTATTTCAATAATTCAATAATAACTCTCTGGGATAAGTTTCTCCTTCATGGACAAGAAGTTGGTCCACAGAGAACTTAAGTCAGCATAAGGTCACATGCACCCTGGCTGCCATTCAGAAAGCAGCGTTTGAACCCAGCCATCTGGCTCCAATGGCCACACAGGTGCCCACAACTGCTCATTAACAGTCCTCTCCCAAGTTCCCAAGGTCTCCATTCACAAGAACATTGAAGGGGCACAGAAGAACTATGTTAACAAGAGTGTCCCTTGCTCCTGAAGGCAGAATGCCTCTGCCGTTTCTTTCTGTGGCTGAGGAAGTCCAGGGGTTGAGCTCACGAGAGATTACGGTAGAGCTATGCAGGGGGGCGGGGGGGGGGGGCTGTGGACTCAGACAGGCTCTGGTGTGAATGCTGTTTGCCACCTGTTAGCGTGGGTTATGCAACCTTTTTCTGGCTGTGAAATAGAATGCAAACACCTGCTTCACATGGAGACGACACCTGAATCACCGCTTTCTGAGCAACTGTGTGACCCTAGGCAGTGACTTTGGCTCTGAGGGCTTCAGCTTTTTAAAGTAAGATAACATGCCTTATTTATGGTTGCACTCTCAGGCTACTGCCCTCAGACTCCCATGCCCATCCCTTGGGGTAGGGCAGGAAGTGACCAGCTTGGTCATGTGGCCTCCTAGGTCAGGATAATTCCAGGAAGGGTTGGCTAAGGGATGGAGTTTAGTGGGTAGAGTGCGAGCTTCGCATGCCGGGAGCCTATATAGGGGCAATTCTTGATATCCTAGCACTGAGGAAGTGAGGCGAGGCAATCAGAAGTTCAAGGTTATCCACAGAGACTTAGTGACTTCAGCCTGGGCTGCAAGCGACCTTGCCTCAAAACAACAACAAGAGACTGAAGAGATACAACAACAACAACAACCACCAGAGACTGAAGAGATACAACAACAACCACCGGAGACTGAAGAGATACAACAACAACAACAACCAGAGACTGAAGAGATACAACAATAACCACCGGAGACTGAAGAGATGGCTCTGTGAATGAGAGCATCATCATGCTGAAGTCCTGAGTTTGATCCCCAGTAACCATGTCAGGCATCTCATAATTACTGTAACTCCAGTTAGTTCCAGGGACTCGAATATCCTCTTCTACCTTCTATGGGCACATGCGTACACATACACAACACATACACTCACGCACACACACAAATAAATCTAACAACAGTAACGGAGCTCACGCTAGAGCCTGGACTGTAGGCACCAAAGGGAGCTGGGGCAGGAACTAGGGTGACTTGGGCATTTTGAGATGAATAACAAGAAGTCATTAGCACTCGGGCACTGTTTGTTCCAACACAGGGCCTGGCTGGATAGCATTCCTGCCCTTCCTCCCTTCCTGGCTCCTCCTCCTCATTTCCTGTCCTTAAGTCTCTAGGGCTGTGTGTCTGGCACTGGCCTGGGCCCCATGACCCGGGCAGGGCTACCCTTGGGACACCTAGTGACTTCCGCTCCATGCTGGGCTAGGCGCCCATGCCAGACCTCCAGGTCTTTGCCTGGGTCTAGTGACAAAATGCCTATGCCCAAGACCTGCCAGTCTCGAGGAGAGGACTTGGATTCCAGCTCCCTAGCCAGTGCTTTTCCAGGTCCTTGGCTGGCAGGTAAGGTGGCTAGAGTGGGACTGGTAAGGAAACCATTTGGGTGGGAGCTCCAGCCTACCCGTGACTGGCTAGCAGTCCTGTGAGTGCATGGCTGCCTTATGTGGGGTACTCGAATTCACCTCAAGACTTGTTTACCCATAATTCACAGGGAGCAGACAATCCCTACTCTGCCTACCACGCCTAGGATGCAGTGCTATCAGGGAGGTAGATGTGCTCTGTGAGCTGTAAATGGTGCCTTTGGAGGGCTCATAGAGAGCGGGGCAGCCTGCACAGAGCTGTTCATAAACTCTCCATTTTCAGATGGTTGGAAAAGAGGGTTGTGAGGGGTCTTTGTGGCGATATGCCAGGGCACAGGTGCCCTGGAGTCCCTGGTGGCAACATTGCTACCAAGACCCTTGTTAACCTATGTTTCCATGGTAAAGCAGTCTTATGAGCTGCCAAGGCTTTCCCCACCCTTAGAGAGCTGTGGCTTGCAGTATCTCCTAGAAAGAAACAAGCCTTCCAGCCACAGCCCCACCTGCGCCTCACTGAATAATGGAAGCTACCATACACACAGCCGTAGGCATAGCAATGGTTAAACAAGCAGTCTGTGACGACTGACGGGGCCTGCCGAAAGCTCGTGGGTTTCTGTGACTTGCTCTTTAGAGATTTCGTACATAGAGCTGTTGTTCAGGACTGTACCATCAGTGCAGAGTCTGGCTCCAGGGTTTATGTGTTCATTAAGTGAGCCACAGCCCTCCAGAGTGCCCTGTGTTTGGGCACAGAGCTGATCTTGGGGTCAAGCCTACAGTCCCAGCTGGAAGCTGATGTTCCCAGGCCTCCCAAGATGTTCGTGCCCTGGCCTCTCATGAATCTTGTATCATGTGTTCCAACTTCCTCCAGCGCCACTCCCACCAACCACACACAGGGCCTGTTTGCCTGGTAGCCTGAGCATGGGGGGACCCTGGGTGAGCAGCATAGGGGGTCTTGGGGGCTATCACCCGCAGCACACCAGTGTGGGATAAAACCGTCGTCTGAGAGGGGCAGCAGCATGGGGAACAGGCAGTGTCTTTCACACTGGGCAAGCAACACCTGTGTGTTTATGGTGTGAAGGCTCTTGGATGCATTGAGGCCGAGACTCAGGCAAGGGAAGAAGGGAGTAAGGCAGGGACGGGTCCCACTTCCCACTCCCTGATCTGCAAATTCTCCCTGCTGCCCTCAGACACCCCTCACCAACAGCGAGGAATCCCTGGACTTCAGTGTGAGCCTGGAGCAGGTACGAGCAGAGAAAAGCAGAACTGGGAGGGGGGCAACAGGCTGCGGGGTTCAGGCCTAAGTTTGCCACCACCACCACCCCCCCTTCATCCCAGGCCACGACAGAGCGCGTGCTCAAGGCAGGGAAGCTCCTCCACCGTCACCTCCTGGCCACCTACCCTAGCCTCATCCGAGACAGAAAATACCATCTCCGACTGTATCGGTGAGTGGCAAGTGTGGCTCCTGCCGCCCTTGATGGTTACCCTGGCAGCTTTCCGTCCCTGCTCTCCTCCACGCATTGGGGCCCAGCCCTGCTTTGTAGGGGAAGAACTGGGCTTGGGCCCGGACGGTGACTTTGGATAGGGATCCTGCTCACTCTCACTTTGATTTTCTGGCCTCCTTCCACTTTCCGCAGGCAGTGCTGCTCTGGCCGGGAGCTGGTGGATGCGATCTTGTCTCTGGGGCTTGGCATCCATTCACGGAGCCAAGCTGTGGGTGTCTGCCAGGTGTTGCTGGATGAGGGTGCCCTTTGCCATGGTGAGCTGAGCTCAGATTGGGCACTAGGACTGGGTGGGGGTAGGGAGGGTTGACCTGAGGACTGGACTCTGTTGGGAACTCTGAAGGGGCTTTAAGGCATGGTGAGGGTTTTAGTATGAAGTCCAATACCTGGCCTCATTTTCTCTTCTCTGCCTTGCCTGGGTCTCGGCTTCCCAGTGAAACATGACTGGACCTTCCAGGACCGAGATGCCCAATTCTATAGGTTCCCTGGACCAGAGTCAGAACCTGCGGGGACTCATGATGTGGAAGAGGAGCTTGTCGAGGCAATGGCTCTACTCTCGCAGCGAGGGCCTGATGCCTTACTCACCGTGGCCCTCCGGAAGCCGTGAGTGAAGAGCCCTGCCCTCTGTCCCCACTTTCATGTGGCCTTCAGTTATACCCCAAAGGCGCTCACTTTCATTTGGGGGAGAGAACCTGGGCAGGAGTAGAAGCCTGAGCTCAGCTCTCATTCTGTCTTGGACTTGCCATGTGACCTCAGCCCCCACATCCCAGGCTGTTTCTTCTTCTATTCCTGTGGGTGTTGGATCAGAGGGTCTAAAGACCCCCCTCCCCACTGACAGAGGGTGTGGATTTTTGACTGAGTCAGGGTTCAACTTCTAGCCCAACCAGCTTTTCACCGGGTGACCTTGGGCCTCTTCAGCCAGCTTCCTCTTCTGTCAAGTGAGGATAACAGTGCCCCCATCATAGTTTGAGCATGGAATGAAATAGTGCGTGAAAGGTGCTTAGCACAGTGCCCGGGATCTGGCCTCACCCACAAAGCCTGTTATTGATAACAGTGGATTGACTGATAGTTGCGGAGTTGCCATCTGGCTCCAGGTCCCCGGCCCCAGCAGGCAGGTGGGGTGGCTCCTCTCTGGTTCCGGCCCCAGTTCTCAGGACTTCCTCTGCTCCTTCAGCCCAGGTCAGCGGACAGATGAAGAGCTGGACCTCATCTTCGAAGAGCTACTGCACATCAAGGCAGTGGCCCACCTCTCCAACTCCGTCAGTACACACATGGGCTTGCCCTTTGCTAGACCTCTTCCTCTGGGAGCCCCCGGGCTCTTACCTCCTACTCCTACTGCTAGATGGTGTGTGTGTGTGTATGTGTGTGTGTGTATAAGAACAGTTCCCACCTTTTCAAGTCTGTGTCTTGAAGATTTCCAGCTAATTTCTCTCTCTCTCTCTCTCTCTCTCTCTCTCTCTCTCTCTCTCTCTCATTTTATTTATTTGGTTGGTTGGTTGGTTTTGATTTTTTTGAGACAGGGTTTCTCTGTAGCTTTGGAGACTGACCTGGAACTCGCTCTGTAGACCAGACTGGCCTCAAACTCACAGAGATCCGCCTGCCTCTGCCTCCTAAGTGCTGGGATTAAAGGTGTGCACTACCACCTCCTGGCTTCTTTTTTTCTTTTTTTAAATTCCCCCCATTTTTTTTGTCAGAGTTTCTCTGTGTAACAGCTCTGGTTGTCCTGGAACTCGTTTTGTAGACCAGCCTGGCCTCCAACTCAGAGTGTTTGGATAACAGGCATGCGCCACACACCTTGGCTTCTTTTTCTTTCTTTCTTCTTTCTTTTTTTTATTACAATTTTAAATTATTTTACTGTTTTATGTGTATGGATATTTTGCTCTCATGTATGTCTGTATAAACTTTGCATGCCTGGTGCCTATGGAGTCTAGAAAAGAGCATTGGATTCCCTGGAAATGACTGGTTACAGATGGTTGTGAGCTGCCATCTGGATGCTGGGACTTGAACACAGATCCTCTGGAAGAGCATCCAGTGCTCTTAACCATTGAGCCGTCCCTCCAGTTTCTCTACCTAATTTCTTACTGTTAGCCTTCAGTCTGAATCTTTTCCCACCTCCTTGGCCACTTTTTTTTCTTGACGTTGTCTCTGGCACATCCCAGAGATAAGCAGCCTGGCCACACGCCATCCGTCAGTCCCTTGTCTTTGGACTTGCCCTCTCTTTCTCAGTCTGTCTCTCTTCTCCCCAGGTTGACACTATTGATCTTCCTTTTCCCACCCCTAGGTGAAGCGGGAATTAGCTGCCGTTCTGCTCTTTGAACCACACAGCAAGGCAGGGACTGTGCGTAAGTCAGGTTGGCCACAGGGTCAGGGCCCGGGGGGCAGGGGTGGGTGACAGAAGAGGACTGATGTGATCTGTGCTTCTGTCAGTGTTCAGCCAGGGGGACAAGGGCACCTCGTGGTACATTATCTGGAAGGGATCTGTCAATGTGGTGACCCACGGCAAGGTAAGTTCTCCCTCCCTCCCACCACAGTCCCCCGGAGTGTCAGTGCTCCTTGCTTCAGGTCCTCATGGACGCGCCTCTTGAGAGTCCCAGGGCTGCTGCTCCCACAGATTTGTCTGAGTCTGTCCCAGCAGGGGCTGGAGGGAGGGTGGGCTGTGACTGAGTGCTGGCTTTAGGGGCTGGTGACCACATTGCACGAGGGAGATGACTTTGGACAGCTGGCTCTGGTGAACGACGCACCTCGGGCAGCCACCATCATCCTCCGAGAAAATAACTGTCATTTTCTGCGTGTGGATAAGCAGGACTTCAACCGCATCATCAAGGTGCCATGGTGGGGGGCGGTGAGGACACGGTGTGGTGTGGCCCAGGGTCACTGATGTCTGCGCGAGAGCTTGTAAGCGGACTTAGGATCTGGCTGGGAGTGGACACCCTCAGTTTGGTGTGAAAGACCAGGGACTGGTGGGTTGCAGAGGCTGGGATTTGGGTCTGTGGAGGGGTTGAGGCTGGGAAGCCTGATGAAGGAGAGTCTTGAGAAGAGCTGAGGAGCCCCAGAAGCCTACAGGCTCGGGGTTCGGAAGGGAGGTGGTACAGGAGGTCGGAACAGGAGCCTAGGACATTGAACACCTGTGTGGCTCCTCCAGGATGTGGAAGCGAAAACCATGAGGCTGGAAGAGCATGGGAAAGTGGTGCTGGTTCTGGAGAGGAGCTCTCAGAGCACCGGCCCTTCCCGCCCCCCGACCCCAGGCAGAAATCGGTAACAAGCCCGCCGTATCTCCCCCTACACCTCTCCACTTACACACCTCCCCCACTTTCAGCCTTTGCTTCTTTCTCATGCTGTGTTCTGGGGGTAGGAGGCACTGAAGGACTGGGGGGGGGGGTGTATCCATGCCCCCTCTCCAAGGTGGATTAGGGCTGGCCAATCGGGAGGCAGGATGGGATCAGTGATTGATGTCTATGCGGACAGGAGTGATGGCGGAAGGGCACGTGCCATAGTTGGACTAGTTTTCCTCTAGGTATACAGTAATGTCTGGCACCCCAGAGAAGATCCTAGAACTCCTGCTGGAAGCTATGCGGCCAGATTCCAGTGCTCATGACCCAACAGGTAGAGTCAGAAGACACTACCTTTCTCTGAGTCATCAGGAGGTCACTGTGGCCTGACCTCATCCGGGGCTGGATTGGTCCATGTAGGAAGTTGGCAGGAAGTGCTCTTGGTCGGGGTGGAGAACACATCAGGCTGGGCATTGATCCCCTTGCTTGTGCCATACTTGGGGGTGTGTGCTTCAACTGCTTGTATTGCTGTGCTATGACTTGGCTTCTGAAGTCCCTTCCCATCCCTAACCCTGCCCAACAGAGACATTCCTCAGTGACTTCCTGCTGACCCACAGTGTCTTCATGCCCAGCACCCAGCTCTTCACGGCTCTCTTGCATCAATATCCTTTCAGCCCCGGGGCGATGTGGGTAGCGGATGGGATGGTGTGTGGAGGAGGTGAGGGAAGGAATCCCCATCCAAGTGGCTGTTGTAACCCCTCCCCGACGCCCTGCACACACCTGGCCCAGTCTGTCCCTGACTCTGCTCTGCTCAGGGGTGGTGGGTGGCCTTAGTGGCATGGTGCGGTTCCCTTGACTGGTGCCCACCTTCCACGTGGAGCCAGCAGAGCCTGCTGGAGGTGGTGAACAGGAACGAAGCACCTACGTCTGCAACAAGAGGCAGCAGATTCTGCGGCTAGTCAGCCGGTGGGTGGCCCTGTACGGCCCCATGCTCCACTCAGACCCCGTGGCCACCAGCTTCCTCCAGGTACCTGGGAGTACAGATGGGCTGGCTGGGGTGCCCATGAAGATACAGCAGCAGCCACCCCAGGGGCTAACGCTCAGCTTTTCACAGAGACTCTCAGACCTGGTGAGCAGGGATGCCCGACTTAGCAACTTGCTGAGGGAGCAGTGGCCAGAGAGGAGGCGGCATCACAGGTGACCCTCTGACTGAAGTTCATCTGTCCTCTTTGTGCAGCATGGGCTGAGCAGCTGGCACTGGTCCATCCGGGCCTTCAGTCTAGGCCACCTAGCTTACTCAGGTGTTCTTGTCAGCCCCATTCCATTCCCGCACATGCTACAGTCATTCATAGGCTCATCTATACGTTGAATGCACCCACATGTTCACGTCTTCCATTTGACCAGCTGGTATGGACTATGGCACCGATTTCCACCCACCCTGCCCATCGACTCCTTTGCATTTATCATGCCTCCCTGGACATCTATGGGGACAACTGGGGTTCAAGGGCAAGAGCTCATTCAGAATCCTGGAGCCTGTGTCTCCTCCTACCTCCCCCTCTCTCCTGGAAATCACAAAAGCCAGTCCAGGTCTTAAGTGCATCTTGCCCCCTGCCCTGTGTACCCTCCCCTCTGCATCCCTCTGAGCTTCTGGGGAGGGCGAGATGGGACCCAGACCATTGTGGCCACTGACCCTGAGAGGCGTCCTGCCTGAGGGGTTCTTAGGGGCCCTCTCACCTCCTCTCTCACCCCTCTCTGCAGGTTGGAGAATGGCTGTGGGAATGCGTCTCCTCAAATCAAGGTGCCTGCCCTGCCTCTTGTTTTTCCCTCTGCCTGGTCCAACCTCTTCCCTCTGCCCCTCCTGCCTCCATGCCCAAAGGGTCCTTGATCTGTGATGGGTGCATCAGGGGAGGTCCTCTTCGAGAGCTACAAGCTTTAGGGGACACTTTCATCCCTTCCCTAAGGGGCTTTTATTCCTTTGGGAGATGGTTTGTGCCTGCGTTTGTAGCTGGGAGACGAGACGGATGGTTGGGTTCACCCTGGGACACAAGGGTTTCTGGTGGGTGGTACTGTAGGAGCTTAGAAAGTAAGATGGCCCGTTCTGGGGTCCAGGTGGCCAGCCCACTCCTAGCTGGGGCTGGGGAGGGATGAGAAGCTGTGTCTGGTGCTAAGATTTGGTTGAAGACTAGTGGGAGAAAGGTCTGAGGAGAAGGTAGGGTGGGAATGATGCATTGGAAGAGAACCAAGTCAGTACCTTGGCTTCAGTCAGCCCTGTCAGCTGGAGGCTCTCACTGGCTCCTGTCTGCTCTAGTCAAAGTTGGCCTCACCTCAGGACCTTTGCATTTAGCCTTTGCACAAACTTCTCTTTGGTTGCTCCTTTGCTTTCTCGCTCTTTGTTCTGAACAGAGTCAGAAGGTGACTTCCCGAGAGGCCCTCCCGTTACCCATCTGAAGCATCCCCGTGTGTCCTCTCTGGTTCCTTCCAAGTATTCTTACCTGCGGACTGTTTCCTTTGTTTGCTAAGGGACCTTGACTGTTACCTCAAACTCCTTATACCCAGGGGTCCCCTCATCCTGCTCTTTACTAGGCTCCTCCCACACGGCAGAGCTCGGGGTGTGTTGTACGTTCCTGTCTGTCACATCCTGTCAGGATCTCTACTTGTTTTACGTACTGCGTGTGACTGACACCCGGGAATCAATGTCGGTCAGCCAGCATGTCAGATACTATGCTAGATGCTGGGTGGTGTGGCCATGGGTTCACAGTCACTTGTGGGCCAGAGCTGTGAAATAGTCTCCCGATGTGTGAAGTCAATGGAGCCTGAGAAGGCAAGAGGAGAAAGCCGACTTACTGACTTACCATGAGGGCTTAGAGAAGTGTCCCGGGAGCTGAGCTGAGGACAGATCGGGCCCCAGGGCAGCATTGGAGGTAGAGAGGAGGCCAGGATGGTGGGCAGGGGCCAGATTGTCTCCTCCCAGGGTCCCGGCGTGAACCGTTGAGAGGTTGGAGGAGACAGTGATGCCTTCTGTCCCTGGCTCAGCGTACCTCTCTCGGCTCAGGGGGGATGAGAGGGAGTGAGTGGCTGGGCCTGAGGGGTGGGGGTGGGGTTTAGTGAACTACTGTAGAAGTTCAGAGACCATCCTAGGAGCTGGAGAGATGGCTCAGTGATTAAGAGCTCTGACTGCTCTTCCAGAGGTCCAGAGTTCAATTCCCAGCAACCACATAGCAGCTCAACTATCTGTAGTGAGATCTGATGCCCTCTCTTGGTGTGCAGGCATGCATGCAGGTGGAGCACTCACATACATTAAATAAATACTGGGTGGGAGAGAGGGCACTGGGGGCTCATTTAAATGAGGAACCCAGAAGGAAGTGACAAGGTCTGGGGAGCAGGGAGGAGCCTGAACCCAGAATTGCAAAAAGTAGTGAAAGCAGGTTGTGAGAAGGGTGCAAGAAGTTTGGGGCAACAAGACCCACCGTAAGTAGGCCAGCCGTCAGGAAAGGTGTCTGGTCTTGGCAGCCCACTCTGTCAGGACAGCACTTGGAGGACAAGGGCACAGAGGGAGCATAGCAAGTTTCTAGCCCCGTAACAGTTGCTGTGTGGCCTCTGATGTACCACTTAACTTCTCTGAGTCTCGTTTATCACGTCCATAAAATGAGGATTAAAAATACTTTTCTCCAAGGGCTACTGTGACTGTTTCAGTGCCCAGAACAATGCCCACTTTGTAGCAGATGCTAAGTGAGGAAAGGAGAGAAGAAACTGGGTCCAGGCATTTTTATCCCAGAACAGCTCTGGCCCTGTTTGTGGAGGTGGCTGAACCGTCCCCCTCCCCTGCCCCGCCCCACGGATGACTGGCCTGCATCTGACCTCTGTGTCTCTTCCAGTCTGGCTCCCTGCCCTCCCTGTGCTTGGATTCAGATGACCAAGCAGCAGAGTCCCTTGGCCTTAGGACGCTTTGGGGTCGCTGCAGGTGGTGACAAAGGCCCTCCCTGTCTCTCCCTGCCTTGTTTCTGAATGCTGGAGCCTTGTCCTTTTTTTGTCTCAGGCCCGGAATGCACCTGTTTGGCTCCCTGGCCAGGAGGAACCCCTCCCAAGCAGCACTGGTGGTGCCATTCGAGTTGGGGACAAAGGTGGGTGACTGAGCAAGCCAAGCGTGGACTGACGTCAGCATTGCTGTCTCTGCCTCCCTTGCCCAGCATGAGGGGTGGCGAGGAATGTGGTTTTCTTCAGGGCCTTTGCTATAGCTGCCAAGCAGGTGGGGACCTCTGCTCCTTCCCTAGGCCCGGGGCTCCCCACTGGACCCTCCCACCGACCTGGTGGACTTCTCCTTAAATTCTCTTTTCTGACCTCTATGGGAGTCCTGCTACTGATCTATGGCCCTGCTCCTCATCTCAGCCCTTCCTCTTCTCCAGTCCCCTACGATATCTGCAGACCTGACCACTCGGTGCTGACTCTGCAGCTGCCTGTGACGGCCTCCGTGAGAGAGGTGATGGCGGCTCTGGCCCGTGAGGACCATTGGACCAAGGGGCAGGTTCTGGTAAAGGTCAATTCCGCAGGCGGTAAGTTGTGTCTCTGGATCGACACTCCATCCTGGGAGGGCGCCCTCAGATCCACACCGACACCCTTGCATTCATGCCCTGTGGTAAGATTACCACATCTCCTCTGGCTGTGACTCCCTGAACTGGGAGTGCGAGCCCTCTGTTTGAGCTCATCACCTGGAATGCCCAGATAATGAGATGCTGTGCCTCTCAGAGCATCTGTGAGGCTTGAATGAGGAACGTGTTTAGAACGGTGTCTGATACGTGTCACTCTCAGACAATCATTTATCCCTAATCACCGTCTCTCGAGGGGAAATTTCATCCCATTTTTTAACCATGGAAACCAGAGTTCAGAGAATCTGGCATATTCCCTGAGCTAATAGCATTAGCGAGCATGTGGCTAGTCTTTGGTTTTAGATCGTCCTCATTCATTAAGTCCTTCAGCAGATTTCCTGGTTTGCTTTTCGTTTTTTTTCTTTTCTTTCTTTCTTCCTTCCTTCCTTCCTTTCTTTTTGCAATAAAGAGTATGATCAAAATAAATTTAGGGAGGCAAACACACACTTCATTTTACAGCCCATCGTGAAGGGAAATGAAGAGATTCAAGGCAGGAACCAAAGCAGAGGCCTGGAGGGGTGCTGCTTACTGGCTTGCTCCCCCTAGCTTGCTCATCCTTTCTTACACCACTCAGAACCACCTGCCCAGGGTAGCACTGCCCACAGCAGGCTGGATTCTCCCAGATCAATCGTTAATCAAGAAAATGCCCCCACAGACTTGCTACAGGCCACTCTGATGTAGGCATTTTCCCAAATGGGGTTCCCTCTCCATGATGGGCCTAGCTTGTGTCAGGTTGACGAACCAACTAGCATAGCAAACACTTTAAAAATTGGTTTCTTTTTTATAATTTTTATTTTATGTGTATGGGTGTTTTGCCTATATGTATGGTCTGTGCACCACCATACATGTGTTTGAGTCCCATGAAAGTAAGAAGAGAGGGTTGGATCTCCTGAAGATGGAGGTACAGACAGTTCTGAGACACCAAGCAGGTGCTGGGAATCGAACCCAGGTCCTCTGGAAGAGTAACCAGTGTGTTTAACCACTGAGCCTCCTCTTCAGCCACCACAACAAACATTATTGAGGCTCAGCTATGTAGCCACAATGTGTTAGGTGCTTGGATTACTACAGAAACTACAATGGATCAGCTGGATGGTGACAACAGACTGGACTCTCAGAGCTATATGAGAATTCCAATTTAACCTCTAATCAGCTGGGGGACCCTGGGCCTCTCTGAGTCTCCATTCCTTGTCTGTCCAGTGGGCACTATCCCTGTACTGTTATGAGAGACAGCTGGAGTTGTTAGACTACAGATACCTGCAAGGCATGTCACCCAGAACCTAGTGCATTTCTGCCTAGACGATCATCTAGGTTATCAGGACCTGCTCTTGAAGAATTTGGTATGTTAAAAAGCCACTGTTATCCTTGAAAAATGTATCCTGGGCCTCATGGCCAGAGCCCAGCAGTCAGGAATTGAAGTTCACAGGGCCTCAGGCGAAGATAAAAGCCCTCTCTCCCTTCCAGAGTGAGCAGACTCTGTAGCACACCTGTCTGCTCAGCTCTAGGAAGCACTGCCCCCTCGTGGTTACCTGGTGAATTACCGCTGGCCAAAGTCTAGTTTATTGAGACCCTACTGTGTGGCAGTCATTTTCAGATCACTGATGAACACCTATCCAGTAACCAATGTTCTATTACAAACCTCCCTAAGTGTACATTTGCTTATAAGTTACATATAAAAACCGCATTGTTGACATGTGATTATAAAACTATACAGAAACTAGAAATGCAGATCAGGTGAGAAAATGGATTAATCAAATAGAGGAGCTGCTTCTTCTCTGGACACATGGGTAGTCTTGTATGCTGGACTTGGGAAGCCACTGGCCAAGGGCCCGGAGACTCGAAGACTCAACACCTTGTCCAGTCCACAACTGATGAAAGCAACACCAAGAGGTGTATAGGGCTTTTCCTAATTGTTGGAGGGCCTTTTATGCACATCATTTACTTGCAGTAGCCATGCTTCTAAAAGTGACCCAGGGGGCTGGAGAGATGGCTCAGTGACTAAGAGCACTAATTGCTCTACAGAGGACCAGGTTCGATTCCCAGCACCCACACTAACAACTCTGTAACTCCAAGATCTGACACCCTTACACAGACATACATGCAGGCAAAACACCAATGCAAATAAAATAAAAATAATTAAAAAAAAAGTGACCTAGGGCGTTGCTGGAGTGAGTCCTACCATCTTTGATTAAGGAAAGAAGAAGCAGAGGGTCAGGGAAGTTGAAGTCTTCCCTAAGACTGACCAGTCTCTGGTGCTGCAGGCAGTGTTGAGGTGTAGGCTTGTGCACCTGTACGTCTGGAGTCTCTACTCAGCCACTGCCAGAAGAAAACTCTCAGATAGGCAGGGGCCTCCAGCTGGCCCCTGGCCTCCCTCCCAACCGCCTCCTCTCAACACTGCCTCTTGCCTTGGCAGATGTCGTTGGCCTGCAGCCAGATGCCCGCGGTGTGGCCACATCCCTGGGGCTCAACGAGCGGCTCTTTGTTGTCGACCCACAGGAAGTTCATGAGCTGGTAGGGACTGGCAGGTTGCCAGAGCCTGGGGAGCTGTGGGAGGCAGGGTGGGTTCTGGGGGAGGGCCACAGAGGAGAGAGGGGCGTGTTCGGCTCTGGCTGCTCCCGTGTCATCGCGGGGAAGAGAGAAGGAAGGCCTCAGCATCTGTGGAGAGGCTGAGGAGAAGAGGGGCTACCCTAACTCCAGAACCGCAGGGGTTCAAACTGGAGTTCCAGCACGAGGGAGTCGTCAGTACCCCTCAGGAGAGCACATTTTCCAGACCCAAGAAGCCCCTCCACTTCAAGTGCCTTGTCTGTCCACTGCCCTTCTGACCACAGGTAGAGCCTTTGTCCCAGGTCCTCCCCGTATCTGAGCACTCTTTCTCCGGCAGACCCCACACCCCGAGCAGCTGGGGCCCACTCTGGGTTCTTCCGAGATGCTGGACCTAGTGAGCGCCAAGGACCTGGCAGGGCAGCTGACAGAGCTTGACTGGAGCCTCTTCAACAGGATCCACCAGGTGCAGGAGGTGGAGACCAGGAGGGGGCGTGGCCAGGACTCCAGGCCTAGCACGCTGACCAGGTCTCTGCCCCATCCAGGTGGAGCTGATCCATTATGTGCTGGGTCCCCAGCACCTGCGGGATGTCACCACCGCAAACCTGGAGCGCTTCATGCGCCGCTTCAATGAGTTGCAGTACTGGGTGGCCACCGAGCTCTGTCTCTGCTCAGTTCCTGGGCCCCGGGCTCAGCTGCTCCGGAAGTTCATCAAGCTGGCTGCCCAGTGAGTGCCTGTTGGGACAGTGTGCTCTGCGGAGAGATGATGGGGTATAGAGGGATAATGGGATGTGTGGAAACAGTGGCCCTGTGTTGCCAGCCCTGTGGCCGACCGCCCTAACCCCCTTCCCTGCCCACTGTGTTGCCCAATCTGCCTTCTCTTTGTTCCCGGGTCCCCAAGAGCCTTTGCTTCCTAAGCCACTCTGCAAAGGCAGCGCTGGGGACATGGCTGTTTCCTCTGAGGGTACCTGGGTCTTGTGCTCACAGCCTCAAGGAGCAGAAGAATCTCAACTCTTTCTTTGCGGTCATGTTTGGCCTCAGCAACTCTGCCATCAGCCGCCTGGCCCACACCTGGGAGGTAGGTGCCCAGGAGGATTCAGTGCCAAAGCCAGGCCTCTGCCCTCCTGGGGGATGTCTAGGGTGACTCTCTCTTCCCAGTCATGGCCCCTCATCTGTCTTACCTTTACAGCGCCTACCCCATAAAGTACGGAAGCTGTACTCTGCCTTGGAGAGGCTGCTGGTAAGTGCTGGGCCCATCTCTGCCATTTCTGAACACTGAGTCTTGGCCTTCCACAGCTTTCAGTGCCCACCTAGGGCCTGGATCCCTCTGGCCTGTGGTTGTAGAAGCTGGCGGAGGGTGTGTGGCGTAGTGATGGGGGGCCTTGTGGTATACTGTACCCCTTGGTATTCATGTAAGGGATATTTGCCCTGGATCTGAGACCACGGCAGGTACAGGGATGTCCTGGGTCTAAGATTCAGGTGTGACTAGCTCCTCTGTCCAAGGGTTCAGGCTGATGGCCAAGCATGACAGCCAAGACAGGGCTGTGGTCTTCTGTTCCTTGAGGCTGTGAGCAGGAGACCCATTGTACGTCAGATAGGAGGGTCGTTGTCCCCTTGAGGACCCTTGAAGGGCTTGCAGGCTGAACCATTAAGACAAAAGTGAGGAATGGCGGCAGCTGAGCTTCTTGGAACCTTTGAAGGTTTTGTAGAGTCTAGAGAGAAGAGCGCCAAGGTGTTTTCAGTCTTACGAGTTCTCTAGAAAACTGGTCATCTCTTGGAATCCAGGGGGTTCAGAAGAGTACAGCCACCAGAGAGACACAGACCCTGCCTCAGTGAGACCCTGTAGGAGGGGGAAGCTGGCTTAAAGCCTCTCCTAAGTGGCCTGTGACCCAGGAGAGGATGGGTCTGTGGTAGGCTCTCGTGTGCAGATCTCCCTCAGGGAAGCTTTTTCTCCTCACAGGACCCATCGTGGAACCACCGAGTATATCGGTTGGCACTCACCAAGCTCTCCCCTCCCGTCATCCCCTTCATGCCCCTGCTACTCAAAGGTAGGACCCGTGCTCCCTTCTCTGCTTCCATCCTGGGAAGATTCATGTTCCCTCAGCACTCTCTGGTGATGACAGCTGAGGGGCTGGTATTCAGGGAGCACTGAGCTAAGTTAGGAGTTAGGACAGGAGCATAGTAGGGCTGCGCCGAGAGCTGTGGTTGAAATCCCAAGAGACGTCAGCGCATTGGAATGACGTGGAGGTTGCTGGAGGCCGAGAATGTGGGTGGGACAGGCCCTGTGATCCCTGTGGTCCTTGTGGTTGGCCCCTCACCTTTCCTGGGGGAACCTGTAAGTGAAGTCATCCCTTTGCAGATATGACCTTCATCCACGAGGGAAACCACACACTCGTAGAGAACCTCATCAACTTTGAGAAGATGGTGAGTGCAAAGAAAGTGGGCTTCCGCTTCCAGTGTAGGTTGTCAGCATGACAATTGCCCAAGAAGGGTCAGGGTAGGGTAGGGGTCAGCTGATAGAATATGAACCCCGGTGTGCATGCAAGTGATACAGGAGGCTGAGGTAGGGGGATTCTGTGTTTAAGAATAGCCCGGGCTGTAGAGAGACCTTGTTTCAAAAAAAAATTAAAGGGGCCAGAGAGATGGCTCAGTGGTTAAGAGCACTGGCTACTCTTCCAGAGGTCCAGAGTTCAATTCTCAGCAACCACATGGTGGCTCACAGCCATCTATAATGTGATTTGGTGCCTTCTTCTGGTGTGTAGGCATACATGCAGACAGAACACTGTATACATAATAAATAAATCTTTGCCAGGCAGGTGCTGGCGCATGCCTTTAATCCCAGCATTTGGGAGGCAGAGGCAGGCAGATCTTCATGAGTTCGAGACCAGACTGGGCTACCAAAAGAGTTCCAGGACAGCCAAGATTTGTTACACAGAGAAATCCTGTCTCAAAAAAATAAATTAGAACAGAATATTTATCTTTAAACTTTTCAAATTGATTTTATTGAGCTATACATATTTCTCTGCTCCCCTCCCCTTCTACCCTCTCCCATGGTCCCCATGTTCCCAATTTACTTAGGAGATCTTGTCTTTTTCTATATCCCATGTAGATTAGATCCATGTATGTCTCTCTTAGGGTCCTCATTATTGTCTAGGTTCTCTGGGATTGTGAATTGTAGGCTGGTTTTCTTAGAACAGAATATTTATTATTAAATCACTCCTCCCTTATTCTACTGCACATGGGAGGGAGGGTCTGCCTTCCTATTGGAACTACTGGAATGACAGTCCCAAGCATCACACTGTTCAGTAAGAACCCTTATCTCTTAGTCTTCCCTAATTGCCAGCTGCTTCCCTGTCTTCCAGCTACTGCCTTGTTGCTTTTGAGCATCTGGGTGTGCTGGGTTGAAGCAGCCTTCACCCTGTCTTTTATAGACCCTTAGTCCCTAACACAGTTTAAAGGGGGCTTGACTCCCAGCTTCCCATATGCAGGCCACGCTCTGGGCTCACAGGCAGATCTCATGTCTTTGTATCACCCACAGCGAATGATGGCCAGAGCCATGCGGATGCTCCACCACTGCCGGAGCCACAGCACAGGTAAGAACTGGTCCCTCAGTGCTCCCAGGGAGGCTCAGCATGGCTCTCTCCCTGACTCTTCCCTTTCACCCTACCCAGTGCCTCTGTCACCACTCAGAAGTCGAGTTTCCCACATCCACGAGGACAGCCAGGCATCAAGGATTTCCACTTGTAAGTGATGGGACAGGGGTACTGGCAGTAGTTGGCATAGCCAGGGGTGGAGCCGGGTGCTTTTGTACAGTCCATTGGCACTGTATGGGACAGGTGCTACCTCCAGCCTGTGTATTTATCTGATATGCGTTGTATGTGGTTAAAGAATAGTCATAGCATACGGTTTGTATCACAATGCCCATCCCATGTTCACAGATACTCCTGCTGATAATAAATTGAGCCTGTGGCTCAGTCCAGGTAGAACACAGATGACAGCTTGGTTTCCACTGTCCACTCTCTCTCCCCCTACAGCTGCCACTCTGGTGAATTTGAAGTTACTCTCTCTGTCTTGTATTTTATATTTTGTTTGTTGATTGATCGATTGATATTTGAGACAGTCTTACCTCGTAGCCCAGGCCAGGATTCCAAGTTTGTGCCATAACCTGTGTTTTTTTGTTTTTTTTTAAATAGCCTTATCTCATACCCACATGCTTCATACATATTACAATAAACTTTGTTCAGGTTTTATTTTATTTGTTCATGTATGCATACATGCACATGTATATGTGTACATACGTATGCAGTGGTCAGAGGACAGCCTTGGGGGTTGTTCCTCAGGTACCCACCCTCTCCTTTTTGTGAGACAAGCTCTCTCACTGGCCTGGGATTTACCAAGTAGTCTAGGCTGGCTAACTGGCCCCAGAGATCTGCTTTCTTCTACCTTACCAGCATGGGGATCATAGACTCTTGCCGGTTCTGAGGTTTGGACTCATATCTTCATGCTTGCAAGACAAACAGTTCACACCCTGAGCTATCCATCCAGCCCTTGGTTGATTTGTTTTTGTTTTCTTGACCTTTTTGAGGCAAAGTCTCTGCTGGCCTAGCGCATGCTATGTAGCCCAGGTTGACTTCAAACTCATAAAGATCCCCTTGTCTCTACCTCCTTGGTTCTGGAGTAAGGCACACACCACTATTCGTGGCCTTTTTTTTTTTTTCTTATCTTTTTGAAACAGGGCCTGGAACTGTCCATCCTCCTGCCTCAGCTTCTGAAGCTTGGGATTATAAACATGCACCACCACATTCAACCTGTTTTAGTTCCCTTTGAACTAGAGAACAGATACTGTGTCCTTGGAATCCAATGGTGGTGGTGAGGACTAGTGTTAAGAGGATACAGGGTTGGGAATGGGAGCCTGAGAGCTGAGGCTGCTCGCTGGAGAGGGCAACGGTGGGTTTGGTGAGGTGGCGATGGTGCCCTCCTGATGGCTCTCCTTTCCCCTAGGCTCTGAGCAGTCCCTGAGCACCCGGAGTCCAGCCAGCACCTGGGCTTACGTCCAGCAGCTGAAGGTCATCGACAACCAGCGGGAACTGTCCCGCCTCTCCCGGGAGCTGGAGCCATGAGGAGGGACTGGACGGAGCGGGCACTTCTCTCAGAGAACGCCAGAGCCTGTGGGGCCCTGAGAGGCTCAGAGGCCAGCCACAGCTGGGCAGGGCTCTCCGTGGAGCGGACTGAAGGCCCTGGAGTGGGCAGTCTAGAGGCAGCTGGCCCCTGTGAGGACTGTCAGCTAAGGAGATCTTTGATGTGGAACTGAGCTGGCCACAAGGCCAAGGAAAAGGGGACATGGAGGCCCTGGAGTGGGCAGGGGAGCTGGGAGGTGCAAGGACTCCAAGGTTCAATAGAAAGCTCTCCCACCAGGCTTTTTACACCATCTGTACATGCAGCTGTGCCGCCAGGCCCCACGCTTGTTTTTCACAGGGGTCAGAGAGCTCACATCTGTAGATGTGTGTGCACTGGGTGGGGTCTTGCCTAGAAGAGGGTGGGGGAGTTTGGCTTTTCTCTCCATACATCTGAGGTGTAGGCAGGGCGGTGGCCTAGAGTGGTGGTCCCTGTGGAGCAGCCTTGTTCCCATAAATTAACAAAGATAATGTGTGTTCTGTGGCCTGGGCGTGTGACAGGGAAAGCCGGTGGAGGAGGAATTTGTTCCCTGGGTACAGAAAGCAGCCCCACCACCTCGGGCTGGGCTCCAGGAAAGCCGACTGTTACCCAGATGGGCTACGGTGCTGTCCCCGGCACTCTGGGGATCATCAGCTCTCTGCCAAAAAAGACTATAAAAGTCCAGATGCAGCTAGCATCCTCTACCTCCTTCTTCCCAGCTCTGCTCCCTCATCTGCCCTTGATCCTGTTGGGTGCTGTGTGTGCTGAGCAGAGGCCTCACGGGGGCAAGGGAAGAGACACAGGCAGAAGACATGAAGGCATAACCGATTTCCAGGAAATACAAATTTATCCTTGGTGATATGTTGAGTGCCCCCCCCCCCCACAGGTGCACATTCTATGATGGTTAAGGATCTCTTTCCCATGCCTCTTCAGCACCTGCCTAGGCAAAGGTTCATGCCTGGAAACTCCATTGCAGGATGCTGCCCTCTCTGCTCTCCTTGTTGGGAGCCTGGAAGTGGTAGGCCAATCTGAAAGAAACCCCACAGCCTCCACCATGACCCTGAGTAAACTCTAGGGCAGCCAGGACTCTCAGGCATCTGGAGGAGGTGTGCTTACAGAAGAAGGGCCGGAGGCTGCTAGGGCAGTCCCATGCTTATCCTGTAGTGTAGCAGCCTGTTCAGACTTGACATACTCCACCTCCCCCTGGCCTCCACACACTGCCAGACTCTTCAGCCGGAGGCCACAGAGGCTATGTCAGCTGATCCCAGGAGAGGTCCAAGC
The DNA here is from genome assembly GCF_982192425.1 of Myodes glareolus. NCBI lineage: Eukaryota > Metazoa > Chordata > Mammalia > Rodentia > Cricetidae > Myodes > Myodes glareolus. The sequence goes on along the minus strand of NC_142044.1, from coordinate 60,598,739 downwards.
TGTTGGCAAGGAGACAGACAGCGCAGGGACATTGCCCCCAAAGAATGCACCAGTGCGCATTCTTTGCCTTCATTTGCCCAGCTGTAAGGTGGACGTGATAGAATCACCAGTGACAAACAAGGCAGCAGGCCTCACCTCCTCCAGAGTGACTGTCACAGTTCTGTGTCTGTGACCGGGAGGACAAGCCGCATCTCCGGGAGTGGAATCCAAGACAGCTCTCGGGTTAGAACCAACTGGTGGGATGACCAAACCAGTTCCGTTGCCCGTGGGCAGGGAGGGAGACTCTGAGGGAAGCATCCTGAACTGAGCAATCGTGATTCCGAGCCCAAGCCTCCGTGAGTCAGGAGTCCCTGAAGCGTTCCTGTCTCCTAAGACCATTGTCAGAGTTTTCTATGGAGGCCATCAGTCAGTCTCAGCCCTTCGCCATCTCCACAGACTGCAGGGCGAACCAACCCAGCCTCCTTCACCTGCTTTCACTTCTTCTCCCTGATCACACTTACCTTCTGGGCTCCAACATCCTGGGCTCCATATGGGTCTTCCAACTGAGGCATCCAGCCAATCTACCTCAGTCTGGACCTCTTTGACACTGCTGGGAAAGGATTCTGGCAGGAGAACAATGCCCCGGACACACAGGACAACAGACTTGGGAGTGGATGTATGAGCCAGGTCACCGCCTAGGGCACAGGGGACTGATGTTCGGGCAGAGGGTGGGAAACCGCTCCTGCTCTCTGGCTTCCCAGACTGTGTGTATATGTGGGTGGTGGAGGCACCTGAGGCCAAAATAGGAGAGGAAGATCACAGGCTGCTTAAGAGAGACTGAACAGGGAGGGGACCTGAGATCTAGCCTTTAAAAAAAACTTGTTACCTAAAGAGGTAGAACATAGGCGTGTGTGTGTGTGTGTCTGTCTGTGTGTCTGTGTGTGTGTGTCTGTGTTTCTTGTGAGGGAGAACAGCATGAGTGGACATTGCACATGCCTGTGGCCCTCCCCCTCTCCCGCATGGTTCCCTGTAAGGGCTACAGCCATGGGCTAGGCCAGGCTTGGACTTCACCAGGGGAGGTTATGCTTCTCCAGCCGTGCACAGTGCCTGGTGAGAGGGCAGAGGGGTTGGAGCCAGCCCTCCCCTGTCCTTCAAACCTTATTGCCCATCACAGGAGGATTGGCACACACCTGTGAGCCAGCTCAGAATTCAGCTGGGTGGGAACGGGCCTGCTTCCACAGGCTTGTTGGCTCTGTGTCCCCAACAGTCCTGAACTGAAGAGCACTCTGCTTCCCAGGTAGCAAAAATTAGACATTTTGATGTCGCTGCTGCTGTCGGTAAGATTTGTCAGGGTAATAATAGTCTGAGATTTGAATAGTGCCTCTGGCCTCTCTCCATCACACTTTCACATCTACGGTCTTATTTTTATCCTGATGACAGAATAGGAACTACGGGTTATTTATTTTTTTTTTTTTTACCTTGTTTCATAGTCAGAGGAACTGAGGCACGGAGAGATTTGCCTAAGGTCACCTAACGGCTTAATGACAGGGTGGCTGCAGCAAGCAACTGCATAAGTATCAGCCATGTCCTTGGCGTGTCCAGTGCCGCCTCCCTGGATCCCATTGTCTTCTGTAGGAGTAGCCCAGAGGTAGAGCCCTTTCTCCCGGCTCTGTTGCTAGGATCTGGTTTTCAAGGCTGGAGTGGGGGCCTGTGAGTGGGGTCAGTTGCCCTTACCTTCACAGATTGATTCCCCAACGCCTATCAGAAGAGGAACTTAGGGGGTAATAAAAGCCCTATACTGCCTAGTTCGCCTCTCGCCCACCAGAAGACTGGAGGCCCAAAACTACTCTAGCATGGAAACCCTCCCCGCATCAGCCTGCAGAGCCCTGCCTCTTGCTGAAGATGCTCCCACTTCACCACTAGTGGGATCTGCCCGAATTTCAGACAGGTGTGGCTGTCGGTGACTGGTGCCAGCTCTGATCTTGTTGTTCATAAGTCCCCTCTTGCGCACGTCCACAGACCTGAAAGCACTTACGTATTTTAAAGTTCTGCCCCACAGACAAAGACTTGGTCTCATGTTTGCTGGGACCGTGGACCTGTTCAACCAGACCTGTCTGTACGCCAATTGAATCAGGGATCCCTCTTTCAGATCCTGGACCCTCCCTGTGAACTGTAGTTCTTCCCTAGCCTAGTTTGGTGGCACCTGAGGTTGAAGGGCTTGCAACCCAGGGCAGGTGGTTGTGTCCCTTGTACTGGTGATGAAATTGGACTGTGGTGGGAAGCCACACTGGCTCAGCTGCTCAGGAGCACTTTCTCTCCTAGGCCTGAGGAGACTTCCTCACAGGAGCCTTGATAGGGCAAAAGGGGTGGAGGGAACACAGAATGTGGGGCTTTGGGACCCCTGGAAGCAGGAAGATAGCTTGGTGTGCCGGGTGCTAAGTATTCTGGTTGCTGTACAGATGGAGGCTGGCCAGTGTGGCCCTCAGATCAGTTGGTAGACATGGATTGGGGGTCTCAGAACAGTGACCACATAATTCAAAGTACTCGGCAAAGAGAAAATGGTATACTTGTACAGAAGCCTGCATAGCCCCACATCAAGCTTGTGAGCACTCTGAGTAAGAGTCCTGCTGAGTTTTTGTTCCCAGAAAGGGATCCTGCACCTTTCTCTCAGAGCTCAGCCTCACATTCTTTTTTTAAAAGCCAAGACAGTTTTTTAAAGATTTATTTTATTTATTATGTATACAGTGTTCTGTCTGCATGTTTGTTTGCACATCAGAAGAGGGTATCAGATCTCATCATAGAGAGTAGTGAGCCACCATGTGGTTGCTAGGAATTGAACTCAGGACCTCTGGAAGAGCAGGCAATGCTCTTAACCTCTGAGCCATCTCTCCAGCCCCCAGCTTCACATTCATACACGATATGCTAACTTAAAAGTGATGCAGTTGATAAGCAAACTGTTATTTGTCTCCTGTAAGATATAGTATTTAAAGAGCCCTCACCCTTTGCTACCTCTTAGGAATTGTCATTTCCCAAAGCCTGCATTAGTGGGCAGGTCTCTGAGTCTGCCTGTGTGCAGGGGTGGATGACTGTTTGCTTGCTTTTCTACTCTTTGATCAGGTTGTCTAGAGAAAGACTTAGTATATAGATATTTAGCCTAGGAACATTCTAATGAATATTTCCAGTGGTCATTTGGGGACAAACAGAGTTGCAATAGCAACTAGGCAATAGCAGTAGAGGGGTCCTGGGACAAAGCCCAGGGTGTTACTTGGAGAGATGGAGTGCTTCAGCAGCTCTGGGGACTAACAGGATGGGGTGGGGGTGGGACAAGGCAGAGCCAGTCTCATCTGACTCTGCCAGGAAGACCTGAGATGCACCCAGCATCCTGCATGGAGAGCCCATGGGTGGAAAGGCCCCTCGTGTGTCTCCTGTGTCCTGTCTTCACACCGAGCAGCTGCAGGTGAAGACAGTCAATGCTGTCACAGCAGTGTTAGGGACTTTGGGCTTCCAAGGAGTAAGCAATGGCTGCAGGCTGCACCTCAGAAGTCAGAAGGAAGGCTCTAACCAGGAGAGTTAGGCAGTGCGACTCACTGAAGGGCCATTGAACCCCAACATCAATTATGGAGGGTCCTTGTTTTACATTTAAAATTCACATTTATTTTTAATACAGATCATGCTTTATGTCTCTATTTTAAATCTCTCTCCTATCTATCTGTCTATCTATCTATCTATCTATCTATCTATCCATCCATCTTCTATCTATCCATCTATCCATCTGTCTTTCTGTCTGCCTATCTATCTGTCTGTCTGTCTGTCTGTCTATCTCTACCTCTCTCAAAAGGAGGTTTTCTCTAGTCATCCTGTCTAAATTGAGCCTCCTCTCACTTAAGACTAGATCTCATATGTTCTAGACTGGCCTTGAACTTGATACATAGCTGAAGATGATTTCAAATTTCTTTTAAGGATTGATTTGTTTGTGTGGAACTCATCGAGGTTAGAAGAGGTCATCAGATCCCCTGGAACTGGGGTGAGTCATGGGCAGTTGTGAGGACCCTGAACCAAGCCCAGGTCCTTTGCAAGATCAGTAAGCGCTCTTTTTTTTTTTTTAACATTTTTCTTAGCATACATTAATTATACACAATTGGTTTCATTGTGGAATTTTCATTCATATATATTTTTTTTTAAAAAAATAATAATCACCCTCATTACCTGTCTTGTTCCCCTCTTACTTCCACTAAGAACTTCTGATTCTCCTGCCGCTGCCTCCAGAGTGCTGGACTCACAGGCACTCACCTTGTGCTCAGCTTAAGAAGTGCTTAGGGCAGGCTCTAGGACTCATGTGCCTAAGGAGCTACATCTTTGACCCTACTTTATTCTTTAATTTTACTTAATCTAGGGCTGGAGAGATAGCTCAGAGATTAAGAGCACTGACTGCTCTTCTGGAGGTCCTGAGGTCAATTCCCAACAACCATATGGTGGCTCACAACCATCTGTAATGAGATCTGGTGCCCTCTTCTGGCCTGCAGGCATACATGGAGGCTGAACACTGTATACATAATAAATAAATAAATAAAATTACTTAACCTAGTTTAGTTACGCGTGAGGCACTGTTCTATAGGTTCAAGTATGAAGTCCCTCAGTCTTTATGGCAGCCTTGCCGGGGTCTCTTGCTTCCTTTATTTTGCATCTGTAAGGGAAACTGAGGATGGGAAGATGAGGAAAGCTGCGTAGGACAAGGTGGTGAACGGCGGCAGAGCTGGATTGCAGAGGTGTTTCAGCTTCGGGACCAGTGTCCTCGTACTGTGCCCCCAGTGGCCCAAACCAGAGCTTCAGATATGACTATCTCAGAGTGTGTCCTCTGTCACTCGGATGCCAGCGAGCTCACCTTGTAGCTTTTATGTTGTCATGTCTGGCACAGTGACACTTTATTCTTACCTTATTCATGCGTGAATGAATGAATGAATGAATCCATGAGAGAGGCGAGATTCTTCATAACCTGACTCCCTAGCATAATAATCACGGTCATTTTAACAGAGTAAGTCTTCATGTGTGGGTCAGGAACCGCTCCTGCCAGTCCTGTGTGCCGTCACCATCCTCTAGAAGCCAGAGCAGGTCTACTGTGCCAACACACCTGGGGCAAGAAGCTGGTAAGGTGGCTCCTGCCAGCACCTGGCTCCTGGTCAGCCCGGGGCACGTCTATTTCTCTCTTTGTCTCACCTTTGCTCACAGCCCTGCTGGCTCCTGGAGGCTCCTTATCTCTGTCTGCCAGGCCCATCCACGTCTTTGTGTGTTGCTGAGCCTAGGTGCTTTCCAAAGCGGGTGGAGCCTGCAATAGTAATTTTACTTCATCATCACTGTTGAGGAGCAGAAAAAAAAAAAAAACATTGGCACAGTTGCCTACCATTCTGCAAGTGTTTCAAGTCATTACTCTGGAACCCAAAAGAGTACGAGGCTATGTCATAAATTTAGAAGCTGATAGAATCCTGGGTTCTGTCTATCCCTGTGTTGACCACTTCTTGAAGTCGTAGTGCCAAAACTAATGCCCTGATGGTGTGTTGGTTTCATGCTGCTCCAGCAAAGCACTGGACAATGAATATGTTTGTAAAGAAAAAAAGTGGCTTTTTTTTTTTTGCTGTCGTTATTGGTTTTGCTATGAATCGTTTAACAAACATTCATCTTGACACGTATATTTTCTTGCTTCACCCTCTAGAGTACTGGGATTTTAGGCATGCTATGTCTGGCTTAGGAAAAAAGCTGGAGGCTAGACGTGCAAGATGGAGTGGTTCTGTTGCTTCAGTCTTTGCGGGGGACCCTGTGGCATTTGGTATCATAAGGAAGTGCTTGTAGGAACCAGACACTTGTGCTCTAGATGAGGAGGAAAGGCCGCGCTTGCCTTCTGCATCACAGGGCCCTAGGGAGAATAACCGTGGGGGTCCTCTGGGAACTCCTTAGTCCCTTCTGCTGACAGCTGACATCAACCCAGTGACCTCCCATGCTCTGCCTCTCAAAGGCCCACCACCTCCCCATCAACACACCTGGAAGAAACCTCCAAACCATAAGCCCTCAAGGGACACATCACAACCCAGCCATCGTGGGGGGCAGTGTGTATGGGGGTGCTTGAGAGCTTAGATCCCACTCACAGTTTCCATTGGTCATAAATACATATGCCAGGAGGCTCTCATCTGGCATATATAACCCAGCACTTGGGAGATGGGAGATCAGGAATTCAAGGTCACCCTTGACTTCATAGTGAGTTCAAGGTCAGTCTGGGCTACAAGAGACTCTGTGTCAAAAGCAAACAAAGACACAAATGTACACACAATAGCGAAAAACAGTTCTTTCTTTTATAAAAATAGAACTTCAGCAAGGATCCCTGGACCCCACTTCCACCTAATCCCTTCCAGGACAAACTCTGTTGAATTCACGGCACAGGACAATCCATCTGCTACCTCTGTTTTCCCAGTGTCTTCCCTCAAGTCCTTAGTGACAAGGGTCAAGGTGGAAGGTGGCCCAGTCCCCTCCTGCGTTCTTATGTTAATTCCTGACATGTGTTGACAGTTCTCTAATACAACAGCCGAGGAGATGTGGGAGTCCCATCTGAAGGACTTGCAGAGATGAGCTACAGAAACAGTGGGGTGGGTAAAGGGTTAAGTGGTACTACAGAGGTTAACTGGTACCTGGAAGAGGGGACTAGGATGTGCCAAAGGCACGGGATGGTATCTGGGACAGAGTCTGTGGCAGGAGGGTTCCTGGAGACTGGAGGATGAGTGGTAGATGGACCGCCAGCGGGCAGAGGGCGTTTTAGACAGAGGTCACTTGTGGGTGTGGTTGGTTAAGCTGCATGCACAGCCCAGGACTCTGAGATGTGTGTGTCCAGCCTATAAGCATGCTGCGGAAAGTCAGGCTGCCCCCAAACTTCAAAGGGAAAAGTGGGAAGCCGAGAGTGCTGTGTAACATTCAAACTGCTGGAGGAGAGAAACCACATGTGCCCAGTTGTGAGCCATAGTGGGACCAGATGTGGATGGCTGTGCTGGGCCTTCCTCTAGGGCCAGGGCGCTCTCGGACTGCAGCTTAGAAAGCCAGCATCTTTAGGTATTTGGATCCCTCTGGAAGCTGAATCTGGAGTGTCCTTAAAAACGTAATCCAGATCTCCTGGAGCTGGGCCACCTGAGAGTTCTTCTAGGCTCTGCTCCCTGTTGACATTATTTGGTCTTGGTTTCACAGGACCAACATGGTGGAGTAGGCGGGCCTAGGAGCATGTATCTCCTTTCTGTTCCTGGAGCCAGTCTCTCTCAATGCTCTGGTCCTGGCAGGCCATGGCTCCCAGTGCTAGCTCAATGAGTCTAACGACAAGGGAACTACTTCTGAGATCGTGTGTCCTCTGCACCAGCAGAAATCAATAGTTTCAGGAAGGCCCGAGCCCATGGACTGGGGAGATGGCTTGCTGTGGGAACATGAGAACCTTAGTTCGGATCCCCAGAATGCATGTAAAGGCCAAGCATAGTACCTGAGTTTGCAGTTCCAGAACTCCTCTGAGGATATTGGGAGGTGGTGCAGACAGGAAATCCCTGGAAGCTCATGGACTGGTCATCCTGGCGAACACAGTGGGAAACTACAAGACAAAAACCAGCTCCCAGGTTGTCCTCTGACTACACATGTGTACTGTGGCATGCATGTGCTGGCATTTATACATGAAAACATACACACACATACACAGAAAGAGAAACAGAATCAGAGATAGATAGATAGATAGATAGATAGATAGATAGATAGATAGATAGGTGGGTGGGTGGGTGGATGGATGAATGATGGGTGGCTGGGTGGATGGATGATACAGAATTTTCTAAGGCCTAAACCCAGTTACAACATAGCTCTTAGCATAAAATGGCAGCTCAATAAATACATGGGGCTGGAGAAATGACTCAGTGGCTAAGAGCACTGACTGTTCTTCCAGAGGACCGGGGGTCAATTCCCAGCACCTACATGGCAACTCACAACTGTTTGTAACTCCAGTTCCAGGGGACCCGACATTCATAGCAAACCACCAATGCATATAAGATAAAAATAAATAAATCTAAAAAAATCACTTGGCAGAACACCCACTTCCCACATCCCTACAGCTGGCTGGCCCCTGGCACTGGCCCTAGCAGACTCAGCCTCTTCCTCCTCTTCTACATCGTCACAAAGGCCACAGTCCGCCACCTCCGACTTCAGCATCTCTGTCGGCTCCCTTTTCCCATCACCCTCCATCATGTATCTTCCTGCGCTCCTTCCCCACTTTGATCCCAGTCTTCTCAAGTTTCCATGAGGGCTCCCTGGAAAGAACTCGTCAAGATGGAAGCCTACGTTAGCATCGATTCGAAGGAGAGTCAAAGACGGGGAACACTGGGGTTCGTGTCTAGATGGGCCAGCAGATAAAGTGTTGGAGACACGTTCTGCTTTTTCTGCGTGCTTGTATAGGATTAGTTATGGTTTCCATTGCTATGATAAAATGCCACAACCAGAAGCAACTTGAAGAGGGAAGGGTTTATTTCATCTTAAGATTCTCAGGTTTCATCTTTGAGGGAAGTCAGGACAGAAACTCAAGTAGGAACCTGAAGGTTGGAACTGAAGCAGAAGCCATGGAGGAACACTGCTCATTGGCTTGCGCTCCATGACTTTTTCAGTCTGTTTCCTTCCTTCCTTCCTTCCTTCCTTCCTTCCTTCCTTCCTTCCTTCCTTCCTTCTTTCTTTTTTTTTTCAAGGCAGGGTTTCTCTGTAGCTTTTGAGCCTGGCCTGGAACTTGCTCTGTAGACCAGGCTGGCCTCAAACCCATAAAGATCCACCTGTCTCTGCCTCCTGAGTGCTGGGATTAAAGGCATGAGCCACCACCACCCAGCTTCAGCCCGCTTTCTTATACAAACCAAGACCACTTTCCCAAGTGTGACACTGCCCACAGTGGGCAGGACCCTCCCACACCAATCATCAACCAAGAAAAATGCCCTACAGACTTGCCTACAGGCCAATCCTAGGGTGCCATTTTCTTAATTAAGATTCCTTCTTCCCGGGTGACCTCAGCTTGTGTCAAGTTGACATAAAAACTAGCCAGCACAGAATCTAAGCTCCTCCACCAGTCGTGAATGGGTTGATGAAAGCTCCCTTAGAGACTTGATATCCCGCACCCATATTCCTTACCGATTTTTATGTCTACCAGCACGTCTTAGGTTATAAAAGTCGGAAGGGTTGGGAATAGGATCTGTGAGAGGAGGTGAGCTGTCCAAAGAGGATGTGCCCCAACCTTGCCAGCGGCGAGGCATTCAAGTGTAAGATCAACAAGCACTTGGCATCATGGAAGGGGTTTCTACATGTATGTGAAATGAAACTATGTGACCGCAGTCGTCCCTTGAATCCCAGCTTGGGTCTAGCCTTGCAGTTCCAGGCAGGCCAGGTCTGTGACTGCAGGTCGGTGGGTGTAGGTCACCTGAAGATGAGCACATCGGTGTCCCTAACTTGAGTAAAGAACCTGCCAAACTAGGTTCATCTTGCTGCGTCTGCTAGTGTGGCCTATTTTCTAGCTACAGATAGCCAGCATTACCTGTTTCAAACATCTGACGTGACCTGTCTGCTTAGTCACCTTCTCTCTGGCTTCAAACAGCTGTGGGGCCCCACCTCCTTTCCACCTCCCGTCCATCTGTGATCCATTCCCTCCCTCTCTCCTTCCTGGAAGGATCTAGACACACCAGATCCACAAGTCCTGGTGTCTTTAAAAGGATCTGCCTGGGGACCAAGGCTCATCTGAGGACTGTGACATTCACTTTGATTGTAGTGGCAAGGCCAGTGGTCAGTCTGCCGCAGCTGGCATCATGAAGGCCTGTGTCTCCCTGATAGTGACCATGCTCTGTGGCTTGGCCTGGGCCGGTAAGTCATACTCTGGTGGGCATGGGAGTTGGATGGGTTGCTTAGAGAATAGAGAGGGTTGGCACTTGACAGAGGTTAACGCTGTCCTAACTCGTTGGGCCACTTTGACCTGTCCTTGGTTGAGGTTACGGGATCTGTGTCTCTGAAGTCGGCTGGTGATGTGGAGGAATTGCAGAGCTGAAGCCTTCCGGGATCACCTCTACCATCACTAGGATAACCAGACTCCATACTTGGCCCAGGTTTTATTTTCCCGTGGCCACTACATGGTGTTAAAGGGAAGGAGGTTGCTGAGTTGGGATTTCCTGATTGTCTCGGGTCACTCCCTCCTCTGGCGCCTGGTGATAGGTGGGCATTAGAAGGTGGGTGGTCTTGGGAGGAAACTTAAGTCCCTGACTCAGAGGTGAGGTCGGTCCCACTTGGGACTACACAAATGATTAGAGTCCCCCCCGCCCCAGGTTAGGGGAGCTAAATAGTAAAGACAAGGGATGTGCCCTGCACTTGCAGGTTGTTCCGGGAAAGGAGGCGGCCGCTGGAAAAGGAAAGGAGTGCTTTCCTGTCGGGTAGCTGTGCAAAAAGCTGTTGCTGCTGTATTAATTAGTGATTAGTGGGTGGTAGGGAGGAGGGCCAAGGGAGGGGGCTGAGCTAAGGGGTGTGGGCAGCATCCTCCTCTGCCCCAGGAGAGCCAGAGTTCCTGCAGTTCCACCCTCCCAGGGTGTTCCTGCCTCAGACTATCTACATGATCAGATAAGCCAGAGCAGCAGGACCAAGCAAGCGAGCCCCTTGGAACGTGTCAGGGTTTTAGCATGGATATTTCCAGGAGGAGCTGACTTTTGGTGTCATTCCCCATGCGGGTGTGTAGAGGGGGGACCCTAAGTGTGATTCCTAAACACAAGAGCCATGGATGAGAAAAGCTGTTCCCATGACACTACATGTTCCTCGTTGAGGACTCCGCTCAGCCTGGGTCCTGGGGCTGGAGAGGGAGAGAAGGAGAGGGAAGGGTAGGTAGGCACGGGACCTCACCTCAGGTCTGATCATTGTAGGGATGAAAGAGGGCGTGTGGGACTAACCAGTGTTAGGGTGATCAGAGGGTTGGGACACGCCTGCCCCAGGAAAAGATGGCACAGGAGACATCTGGTCCTTGCAGGAGGTCCCTGAGGGCACAGCTTTTGTGGTTTCAGAGGTGCAGGCAGCTTTGGACTGCCTTGGGTGAAAATATTGGTTAGCCTCTGCTGTAGACGGATGGGAAGCAAGAGTACAGTGGAGAGACACCAGAAGGTAGGGGCAAGTCTCTACTCCTGTGTTGTTTTAACCAAAATCTCAGTCGTTTGTTTTTGTCGATAAAGACCTGGGAGCCAGTTCAGTGTAAGAAGTCTTGTTTGAGATGAAATAGAAGGAAAGGGAAGGCTTCTGGCATGTTGGTGGAGGAGGGAGGTCAGCTGGGTGCTTTATCTGCTTCTACAAGCTAGCAGGCTTTCACCCCAACATCTGACTGCCGAGTCTTTATTGATAAAAACTGAATGATTGAAATTTTGTTAAAAACACACTCCTGTTAGTTCTGCCCTAGCATCCAGCATTTTCAGACTTGGGTACCCAAGTATGAGCCACACCAGGAGTCATGGGGGCACAGGTCATGGCCTATCAGCCAGGTGCCTTCCAAGGCCTTGGCTATTTCAAGTGAACAGAGGCAGTTCACTCCAGTTGGTCTTGGAGGTGAAGGATTTTGGCTCACCAGGTTTCCCTGGAAATAACATCTGGGCTTCCCGGAGAGAAAATGTGTGAGGATGTTTCAGTTGTCAAAGGGCCTGAGGGCTGACATGCAGGGATCCTGTATCCATCCAGGCTTGGTGCTAAGCTTTTGATGGTCAGTGGGGAAAGAGTATGAAGGTTGTATCAGGCTTACGGTCTTCGAAGAGGCAGAGAAACCTAGCTTTTAACAGGGGAAGGAATCAGAATTCCAAATGAGGAGTGGTAGGAAAATCTGAGGCTGAGAGACAAGGTAAAATGAAGAAATGCCGAGGAGAGGGAGAGATTGGGCAGAGAAGCAACAGGCAGAGGCTGCTGGAGTAGTGGTCCGGGCCCTAGCTTGGTGAGCGAGACTTATATAAAGACTTTTTGTCAAAGGGTGGGGACCTGGAGTCAGAACGAGGAGTCATCTAGTGTCCTCAGGACAGCACAGTGAGGTTCCTGTAGGAAAAACTCCACGCCAGCCACCCCCATGTCCCAAGGTTACCCTGAAGCAAAAGACACTCACAGAGGAATGTGAGACCTGGTGGCATCGAGCTCTTATTGGGGACAAAGTTCTGAAGCAGAAGACAAATCCACACAGCAGGAGACAGTGGGAGTGCTCTCCTGAGTTCCACAGCCAACTATTCACTCTCTCTCTCTCAGCTCCTGCCAGCCCTAGAACAGTGAATTCCACCCTTGGACTCTGTCTCAGTGGCCCATTAAGAGCAAGGCCCCCACTTGCTTACTTTCTCTCCCTCTGGACTCTGGGTGTTCTGCCAGGCTGGTGGGGCAAGCAGCTGGCCCAGCCTTCCTCCTGAGCTAAACACTTTTTCTTAAGACCTTAGCATTTAGGTGCCAAGTGAGATGACTTAAGATTCATGAAGGGTTCCCTGTGTGCTCGGATGGAAAAGTGGCCTTGGGCTTGGCCTTCTTTAGGACAATCCACTGGACCAATACCCTGCCTTCTTGGATGTGTTCAAGGCCCTGCACATAATATGCAATGGCCTCAGAACCTGATTTAACCTTGACCTGACACCTCTCTGCTGCAAATAAACTCATAGTGGCAATGACATCAGCTGGTAAAACATCCCAGAACGCACACCTGCTAACACCTCAGCTCCTCACAGCATGGCCCAGCTGAACTGGGGAAGGGAGTCAGGCAAGCCATTTGTGGGCAGGTTCCCTAACCAGGGATGACTGCTGAAACCAGTCTGGATATTTGCGGTCTCTGGTATGGACATGGAATGTGGTCATTGTTTATTTATATAACAAAGACTGAAGTGGCTCTATTCTGTGTCATACGCCCCAGGAAGCACTTTGCCAAGGTTAACTAATTTACTTCTTATGCACATTCTATGAAATAGACTCTGATTTTTTCTTATTTTTACAGATAAGCGAACAGAGGCATAGAAAGTGAAATAACCTGCCCAAGATCACACAGCTGGGAAGCATCATGGCTAGGATTCCAACTCAGACAGCTGGGTACCAGAGTCCAGCATCGTTCTGCTATGTACCCCTCATTAGGTGTGATGTAATCCCAACCCCAAGTCTAACCTGAGACAAAACTCGGATTATTTCTCCCTTTCTAGAGCTGGTACATGCTCAGCCCTAAATCAAGTTTAATCTTAGTCCATTCCCTACACAATAGCAATACAAAGCTGTTTATCAATCAACTTAGTGCAAGCTCCTCCTCACTGTAGCTCTAAGTTCAAGGCCAGTAGCAGCCCTGGTCTAAGTGAGGGTTATATTTCCTCACTGGCCCTATCCAGATGCTCATGGCAACTCTGACTTTTGTGATTGTTTGTTTTTTCGAGACAGGGTTTCTCTGTGTAACACCCTGGCTGTCCTGGAACTCACTCTGTAGACCAAGTTGGCCTCGAACTCACTCACTGCTTGTCTCTATCTCCCCAGGGCTAGAATTAAAGGCATGTGCCACCACTGCCTGGCTTCTTGTGGCTGTTTTGTTTTTGCTTCTTTTGAGACAAAATTTGATGTAGCCCAGGCTGACTTTGAACTTGTTTTTCTACCAAAGCTGGCTTTGAACACCTGATCCTCCTGCTTCTACCTCACAAATCTTGGCATTACCAACGTGCCTGACCTCTGACTCTGGCCCTGACTTCTGTGTAGCCATCAGCCTGACTCCAAAACCCAGTGTTTCTGACACCCAGGCCTCAGAAGCCCCCATGAAAATACCCCTAAGTCAAGTGTGAAAAGACTCCTCTCCTACCCTCCACCCTGCACTCTTAGCTGTTGTGGGCATGGTGGGACCTGGTTTCTCTTTCATAGTAGCAGCGTATTTGTATTGTTCTTTGCAAAAGTTCTGGTCATTGCCAGGCATGGTGGCACACTCCTTTAATTCCAGCACTTGGGAGACAGAGGCAGGATCTCCGAGTGTGAAGACAGCCTGGTCTACAGAGCAAGTTCCAGGACAGCCAGAGCTACACAGAGAAATCCTGCCTCAGAAAACAAAACAAAACAAAACAGAAGTTCTGGTCATATGCCCCTTGTGACCAAAAGCTTGCTTCTGTAAACGGTTTGTCTGGAGCAAGGGATGCGGTCTGTGGTTGCATAACAGAATCCTGTCCCAAAGCCTAATTCTCACCCACATTGGCCTCATTCCCCACCCAAGCACAGAACGCATTCCAGAGGCTGGAAGAAGCAAAGAGTGACACGGAGAAATAGGGTACAGAAGAGAGGCTGAAGGAGGGGAGAACAAAGAATAGAAACAGGGTAGGAGCAGAGTGAGGGGTGGCTCAGGAGGGGCAGGAGGCACCACTGTAGCCGTGGCGACTCTCCCTCAGCCACAGGATAGGCCACGAAGCTCGTCTTGGCTACTGACATCTTTCTTCAGCCTGCTGGAAGTTTAAAATCTGAGACATTTTCATTCCCGAATGAAGTTTTCTTTCAGCAACCTGGAGGCTCCGGCTATGTCTCCTGCGGCTGGAAAGGGACTGTGGACTCCAGTCAGGCTCTCCCTGTTGAGTCTGTGACAATCTTACTTCTCACACACTGCTTCTTTGCTTGTTTCTGTCACTGGTTCCTCCAACAGGCACCTGAGTCTGAGCCCCTGGTTGGTGCTCTGAGCCTAGGTCATGCTGGGCACCTAAGAGTGGGAAAGGCCTATACCGAGCTAGGAGCCTGTAAACCTGCCTGTCCTGTAGGCAGCGATGGCCTTTTTTGTTCCTCCCTGAGCCCTCCTTCAGGGACAATTTAGGAAAAGCACAGGATCCCTGAAGCACCGAACTGGTGATCTTGACTGTTGTAGGAAACCTGGAGTCGTGTGCTTCTCGTTGTAACGAGAAATTTAACCGGGATGCAGCCTGCCAGTGTGATCGTCAGTGTCCCCAACATGATGACTGCTGTGAAGACTATGGACATCTGTGCACTGGTGAGGCGGCATGTGGGATGAAGGGTTGGGGCACATGGCAGATCAGCCTGTGTGCAAGTCTGGGCTAGTGTCCAGAAGTCCAGAGCAAGGCTGGAGACCGAGGAGAGGGTTTCAGGGCAGAGGAGCGGAGTGTGGAGGGCAGGGACAAGGGTCAGAGATCGGCTCGTCTCTAGTCTCGGGTTTTCTAGGAAGTTCCTAAATTAAAGTAGGGCACCTGGAAGATCTGAGGGAACAATCAGGATTAACAATATCTTGGGGTAGGGGAGCCTGGAGAGACGACTCAGCGGTCGAGCATCGGCAGCTCTTCCAGAGGTCCTGAGTTCAATTCCCAGTAATCATATGGTGCCTCACAACCATCTATATGAGATCCGGTGCCCTCTTCTGGTCTGTAGGCATACACGCAGGCAGAACATTGTATACATAATAAATAAATAAATCTTAAAAAAAACCAAATAAACAAAAACCCAAAAAACAGAGTCTTGAAAGTTTAAGCCATAAAACAACACTTAGTATAAATGATCTTGTTCACTGTTAGTCACACTGGAAAGCGCACACATAAGTGGCAGGCAGCACTCACAATCTACATGACATGAGGAAGACTGTTTCCCTCTGTGGCTGTCAAAGCACAGACCACTCTTCTCCAGGGTGTGAACCCCTGCTTTAGAGTTCCAGGAGCCAGGGCTACAGAGTGAGAACCTGTCTCAAAATAGCAACAAAACGAAACAAAAAACAAAGGCATGCCTGGAAGCGTGGGTGAGTCCATGAGAGTCCGAAATAAAGGGATATGAAATATTTACTGGGGAACATTCACAAATAACAAGGTAGAGGGCCCCTGGAGCCACTGTGGCCTCTGCCCTGAAGGGCAGCTGGAAGCTACAATCGGATATCTGATCACCACACAAGAGAGTGAGACCTTTCTTCTCCCTCATAAGAGATCATGTCCACACATAAGAAGCCACTAAGACTGGTACCCTAAAACTGTTGGCAGAAAGAAATTCCCACAACATATGCCCGTCCCCAACGGGTCATTTGTTTCTTTACCGATACAAATTTAAAGGCATTTCTCCCTCTGTACTAGGATCGAATCACAGATCTCAGATATATGAGACAGGTACTCATCCACTGAACTGTATTCTCAGCTCATTTTCTACTTTTTATTCTGAGACAGGATAAGAAGTGTCCAAGGTAAGCTTTGAACTCACTATGTAGCACAAGTTGGCCTTGAACTTGTGATTCTCCTACTTCAGTCTGCTAAGTAGCTAGAATTGCAAACCCTTATGCCCAGGCTCAGCTACAGAAATACTTCTTGACAAATCTTTTTTTAAATATTTATTTGTGTGCATGTGCACATGTTTGCATGCGTGCGTGTGTGTGTCTGTGTGTGTCTGTGTCTGTGTGTGTTTGTCCTTGTAGCTAGGGAGGCCTGAAGAAGGCCTTGGGTCCCCTGGAGCTAGAGTCATGGCAGTTGAGACCACCTGACGCATGTGAGGGAAAAATCCAACTTCCCGTGGAAGTGCCATTGCTCTTCACTGTTGAGCCACCTCTCCAGACCTTGAAAAACCACTTTTTAATAGAATCCTTGCTTAGTTCATTGTTTCACATCTAATAAGAGTAAGGAAAGGCTGAGAAGGAGCCAGCACCGTAAATTAATGTGGACTTATTAAATTAAATCAATGTGGATTTATTAAGGAAAGGCGAGAAAGGATCTAGAAAGTGGGAGGGATTCCAAGGATCAAGGATACTGCCAGGTTGCCGAGTGGCCCTATTGGTGATGTTCTATGAGACTTAGGGTGGGAACTAACTTTGAACTGAGGTCATTTTTATTAAGACTGATAATGCTGAGCACATGGCAGGGCTGGCTAGCCAGCGAGAAGTTCACATACCTTATGCATGGCTCTTTGGCTCCACAGGAAAGGTAATCTTGTGTTAATGGTCCAGTCAAAGGAATGGTCACAGGTCTCACCATCCACAGTGGGCCCTGCCCTTACCTCCGGGAGCTAATGCCTGTGTCAAGGGTTGAACATTTCCCATGATTCCCTTCTTCCCACCACCTGTTCTCTTGCAGCTTACCTGTTCTCTTGCTGCTGCCTGCTGCTGCTGCGGTGCTGCGGCAGCGGCCGCAGCAGCAGATGGCTTCTTTTTCCAGTCCAGTTGTTGCCTTTTTAATTTGGGTTCAGCTCAGCCCACTCCCCTGAAAGTGGAAAAGAAAATGCTCAGGAGAGACGTTTTGTTGGGTTTAATCACAACAGCAGGATGGGCGACTGTCTCTCCCCAGCTCCCTAAGCCTGATGTAGCTGGAGGAGAAGAGGTGTCTAGGCACAGCAAACCGCCCACACCGCGAAACTTGGTGTTTAACTCCAGTCATTGCTTTGTCTTTTGAGATTCTTACAATCACTCCTCCCTCTGCTTGGGACTCCTTTATGCCAAGAGACTATGCCTATGTGACTCTGGGCACAAAGCTATATAAAACAGGTATGCATATCAAACTGTTACTGTTATAACCACATATGGTGATGCATGCCTGTAACCCTTAGCACTTGGGAAATAGAAGCAGAAGGTCTAGTAGTTCAAGACCACCCTCAGCTACATAGTGAGTTCAGAGCCTGCCTGGGCTACCTGAGGATCTGTCTCACATAGCATTAAAACAAACGAAGGACATTGTAATTCACAACATACTGCAGTCCTGCCCCAGAGCAGACCTGTGTGATTGGCGGCTTTGGGTAGTGTGATGACATGTGCAATGTGTGTTGTATGTTCAGAACCAAAGATGCAAAGAGGTCACATGACACATGATTGGATCCTGCCAGAAACACCTCAGATTCATTATGCTTGGTCTGGGGGTTTAATTTTCAGCCATTTCCAGTTCAGAAACATTTTACTGTTGGCAAATTCTTCATGACACATTCAGTTATACGACCCCCTATGAGGCTGGGACCCACAGTTAAGCTTGGTTAGGTCTGCAGGGGAAATGCTCGGCCTCTGGCTTGGGTGGAAATTGTGGCAGAGTCAGCTAGAGTTCACAGACGCTGGTGATTGCACCGAGTTGTGGTGTAAACTCTTTGAAATGGTCGTGCCTGGGACTGTGGAGTAAGCAGCTGCCACCATCAAGTAGTTTCTGTCCCACGCTGGAGCTGGCACGTGGCTAGAATGGCTAGCGGTTTAACCTGAGCATCTGAGACAGCAAGAGAGTCCAATAGCTGGCAGTTAGGGAGGCAAACTGCCCATCCCCCGCTGGCTTACAGGAAAACATCCGAAGGAGTGCTTACAGTAAGAACTAGAAGAACATATCCCTACCATTAACTGATTCTAAACAGATTTTAACAGTGCTTCAACAATACTTAACACCTGCCCAGCCCACCCCCAGGGAGTCGTGGGTCCCTCCCCTCCCCTCCCCAGCTCTCTTAATAGGAACAGGATGTTCTGAACACAGCCTTGTCATTTGGAGAATGCTGAACCGCTCTATTCATATGTGGTAACTCAAATTGGGTTGCAGTCCAGGCGGGACTCGCCCGCCTCTTCCTCCGCTTTTTATGGACTTTGCTTTTTAGTCCTTCTGAGCACAGTGGGCCCCAAATGCCAAAATGGGAGGACGTTTGTCACCTGGGGGAAATAGTTTTGTTTTTCCTAAGTTTTCAGTAATCTGACCTTGGAAATACCTCACATTCCCAGTCCTGAGCCTTTAGTGTCAGGGGTTTGTCTACACACGATTGCCTTGAGGCTGGGAACCCAGAACCCAGAATGGTTGGTGACGTTGTTTTCCTGCATTACAGCTGAAGAAGACCCCCCAGAGCCAAAGGCGTTCCTGGATCCAGAAGATGAGATCCCAGTCAGCCGTAAGAATGAACTCCAGATAGTACACGGGGTGACAAGGGGAGAGGGTGCCACAGCAGAGGCCAGGACCCAGGCCCAAGCCAGAAGAATGAGGCTGCATCTGACCAGAGGAGACCCTGGTGTGATCCAAGCAGCCAAGGGGGAGGGTGGCCAGGAAAAACGTCTGAGGCCTGGGGAGGGAAGTAGAAGAGGTTTTATTTTTAGGGTGGGAAGATTATAAAAACAACAGGCCAGAGAGTAGAGTCCTGCATCAGAAAGCAAAGGACTTCCTGACTGCAGGGTGTGCAAGCGATTAGTCCCCTGCCCCCAGGAGACCTTTAGCAAGGAGCCCAGCTACGGGTGTGGGTAGGAGAATTGGTCCTTCGGCTCCTAGCACACCCTCCGGAGGTGGCTAGGGACACACACACACACACACACCCTCTTCTCTGTCCTCTTAGACCTGTACGCTGCACCAAACTCCTGCCAGGGCCGCTGCCGGGAAGCCTACGACAAGCACCATCCTTGCCACTGCAATGACCGATGCCTAGAGTTTGGGAACTGCTGTGAAGATTTTTACAGCCTGTGCGGTGACCATGGTCAGTTTGCTCCAGCAGCATAGCCCCAGACACACGGGAACTCTCTAGAGTTCTCCCAGTGTGGTCCTTGGACCCATGACATCAGGAGCATCTGAGAACCCTTAGGCAAGGCGGCCAGCGCTAGGCCTGTGCCCCAGATCAACTGCTCAGAAACTCTGGACTGGGTTCAGCACTCTGATTAAATCTTCCAGGGGGTTCTGATGCCTGCCTCAGTTTGGAACCTGATGTGGGCTTTCTGTGCACACGATGGCAATGATACGGGCTGACCTTAACGGTCTGTTACTATCTTGCCCTCTAACTGCAGAGTATTGGGTGGTGTTCCCTCTCACTAGAGCAAGCTTCCTTCCGGAAGGGGCCAAGAGGGGGATGCTATTGATCTTCAGACAGTGCCCTGCCTTCCTCCAGCTCTCAGACCACCCCTCTCCCAATTCCTCTTAGAGGGCTTCTCCCACCGCAGCGATGCTGTAACCAAAGAGGACCTTCAGAGTATCTCTGAGACCATCTACAGGGTGGACACCAATAAAGCCCACAAGGAAGACATTATCCTCAACAGTCAAAACCGTGTCTCCCCATCAGAGACAGGGAACCAAGTGGACCGCTGTCCAGAGCCGTGAGTGCCCCTCATCCCTCACAACCCTCAGTCTGTCTGGCCTCCACCCTCAGATCTTGCTCCGCAAGTCAAGCAAGTTCAAAGGAGAGGGGGACAATTTAATTTCCAGAAACAAAGAAATCACCTTGAGGGTAGGTGGGTGGATAGCCAAAAGGTTTCTGTGACTGGCCGGGCTAAGATAGTGCTGACCTTACAATCAGTGAGGTAGAAGACAGACCTCAGAGTTGCCTTTCAAAGCCCCTCACGTTGCCTTTGTTCTTGAACCCTGAACCCATCCACCTCTATGTGCTGCCCCTGGCCTGGTGGGAAGATCCTGGGAGAGTGTTTACGGCATGTTCAGGCCTCCTAATGGGTCTCCATCCACTTGCCGCAGGCTTTTCACTTACGTCAACGAGCAGCTGTTCACCAAGCCTACCTATGCAGCTTTCATCAACCTACTCAACAATTACCAGCGGGCCACCGGCCATGGCGAGCACTTCGGTGCCCAAGAGCTGGAGGAGCAGGCTCTCTTCCTCAGGGAGGTCATGAAGACCGCTGTCATGAAGGAACTCTATGGTTTTCTCCATCACCAAAGTGAGTGAGCCACAAGGCTGTGGGATGAGGTGTGTCTCCAGGAGAGCCAGACGCTGCTGAGGTCTCTGGTGGCGGCTGCAGTGGCGGTGGTGGTGGTGGTGGCGGTAGTGGCGGTGGTGGTGGTGGTGGTGGTGGTGGTGGTGGTGGCGGCGGCGGCGGTGGCAGTGGCAGTGGTGGTGGTGGCGGCGGCTGCAGTGGCAGTGATGGTGGTGGTGGTGGCTACAGGGGCAGTGGTGGTGGTGGCGGTAGTGGTGGTAGTAGTGGTGGTGGTGTGAGAGCGGGTACTAGAACAAAGAGACACTGCATGGAGGCCAGCATCAGCCTGAAGGCATCAAAGACAAGGCTAGAAAGAATCTATAGAGACTGAGTACCCTAGCAGTAGCTGGATGACCTTCTGACTGGCTTGTGACTTAGATCCCCATCTTTAGACTAAACACCAGTTATCTTATGAGTTTCCTACCTTCTGAAGGGAATGAGCTCCCCACCCCAACTCTATCCAGACTCTGGGCACTTTTCAGCCACCTCATGCATTTCAGAGTCACGTCAGAAGCCTTACATTTGGGTATGCGGAATTCTCCATACCTACTTCTCCTGGATGGCAACGGAAAATCAGCAAAGGCTGAGGGAGCACTGTTCTACTAGGAAGTGGTCTGACTGGACCACCTCCAGAAACAGATACATGCAAATCAGACCAAAAAAGGTTTTGGCTTCGGGATTTCTTGGCTCTGGTTCTGTTTGTTAGTATCCTCCAGATTCCTTTTCTGAACTCTGGCAAGCTGTACGGTCTCAGAGACGGATCCGTACAGGTCTCCTTTGCTGTCCCTGGGGACCATGTCCAGGCAGACCTGCTGCTTTTGGCCTGCAACCTTAGACAACAGCAGAGTAACTTACTAATTCTTGTTAGAGGTGAAACACTGAGGGGTTCTCTAAGATACGTGTAATCCTGTGATGCCCCCTGGTGTCTGCTCTGTGGTAAACACACGAGAGACAAGAGACATGCTAATGCTCTGTCAGGCTTCCTAATGCTGTGACTCTTGAATACAGTTCCTCACATAGTGGTGACCCCCAACCATAGAATTATTTTCCTTGCTACTTCATAACCGTTATTTTGCTACTGTTATGAATCGTAATGTAAATATTTTTGGAGAAAGAGGTTTGCCAAAGGGGTTGTGACCCACAGTTGAGAACCACTGAACTAAACCCGTGGTTTTTTTGTTTGTTTGTTTGTTTGTTTTTTTCCCAGTAAGAGAATCAGAAATCTAGCCAGGCTGGAAGACCTAAGTGAGCAAGGAGCCAGAGGCAGCCTTCCAGTACTCAGAACAGACTTCCCGGCACTCACCCCAGCTCCCGCATTCCAGGTCCCCCTAGCCTGCTGCATTTACAAAGGCACCAACGGCTCATGCCACATCTCTCCAGCCTTTGAGAGATCAGAATAGAGCCCAGAATAGCTCAGCCAGACAGACTTCGTTTGACACTTGGTTCTGTTACCACTGGTGTGATTCTGGTGTTATAGTTTAAGGGCATCTCCCTAATTTCACATATTAAAAATATGTGCCATATGTTAGTGATATCTAGAGGTGAGAACTTTGGGAGCTGACTCCCACTGTGGATCCGAGGATCACTGAGAGTACTCTATTAGAGAATTTGACTCTCTGTAGTATGCTTGCTTTGCCTGGCCCTTCTCACATGCCAGGACTTGCTTGATTTCCTAGACTCCAGAACGCGAGGTAGCTAAACTTTTATTAATTATAAACTGTGCGGCTACAGGGATTTGATTTTAGCAACACGAGGCAAGCTAAACACCTGCACAGTGCCGTTGTGACCTCTCCTGGTCTTATCTGTGCCTTAAGGTCTTGGAAGGTTGATGCTTGCAAAACATCAAAAGGGGACACCCAGCAAGTACTAATAAGGGTAACTATTTGGGCTGTGAAACCATTCTGTTCATGTCTACTCAGTCTTGTTTTCCAACAGTGTTTTAAGTCCTTGAAAGGAGAGAATATTCCTGGTATCTGTTTTGGATCCTCCACACAATTCTGGAAGTCCCTGATTTAAAACTTCAGCTCTGACTTTTCCCTTGGGGCCCAGTGGCCTTTTCAACAGCTCCACTTGGCTATCTGTTATTTACATAACACAGCATAGAGAACTCACTGTTCCTCCTCTTCCCCAGACCTGCTCCTCTCTGGGTCGCCTCATCTCCTGATCATCACCACAATTCATTCAGTTCTCATGCTAAAGCCCAGGAGTTAGGGGTGTGTGTGTGTGTGTGTGTGTGCCTGTGTGTGCCTGTGTGTATATGTCTGTGTGTATGTGTGGGTCTCTGTGAGTGTGTATGTGTGTGTCTGTGTGTATGTTTGCGTCTATGTGTGTATGTCTTTGTATGTGTGTGGATGTGTATGTGTGCGTCTGTGAGAGTTTTCTTTATGTGAGTCTCTGTGTGTACGCTTATGTGTGTGTCTCTGTGTGTTTATGTTTGTGTATGTGTGTGTGCCTCTACATGTATGTGTCTATGTGTCTGTATGTGTGTATGTGTGTGTGGTGTCTCTGTAAGTATGTATGTGTGTGTCTGTGTATATGTCTGTATGTATGTGTGTGTGGATGTGTGTGTGGATGTGTGAATATGTGTCTGTGTATCTGTGAGGGTCTTGTGTGTGAGTCTGTTTGTGTGTACTTGTTTGTGTGTTTGTGTATGTTTGTGTATGTGTATCTTTCTGTGTTTGCATATGTGTATGTGTGCCTGGGTGTGAATAGAAATACCGTTCACAGTTCTAGAAATGGTAGGGCAGCATCTCACAAGGGCCTTCAGGCAGTGCTGTGGCATCCTGTAATGCAGAGATCGACTGAGTGAGAAAGGCAAAAGAGAGAGCTGAATTTATTTTTGTTGTAACCCGTGCTGGCCCTGAACTCATTTTATATTGAGGGTGACCTTCAACTTTCATGTGACTACAGGCTTTTACTATCACACCCAGCTCTAAACTCATCTTTTTAAACTTTAAAATTGAAAGGAAGTCATCTACTTAGTGTGGACCCCCACAGAATGGCATTAATTTATCCATTGGCAGAACCTCATAGCCCAATTACCTTATTTATTTATTTATTTATTTATTTATTGAGATGGGGTCTTTCTATATAACCCTGGCTGTACTAGAACTCACTGTGTAGACCAGGCTGGCCTCACACTCACAGAGATCCACCCGTCCCTGCCTCCTGAGTGCTGGGATTAAAAGTGTGCACCACAACACCATCACCTTAACTACCTCTGGAGATACTACATCTTCATTTTGAAGGAGGTATCAAGTGTCTAACAAACTTCTGAGAGACACATTCAAGACAAAGTACTTCTGCCAGGTGTGATGACATGTACCTCAGATTTCAGCATTTGGGAGGCAGACATAATCAGAGCTCTGTGAATTCAAGGCCAGTTTGGTTTATGTATCATACTCTGGAACAGCCAGGACTGCTTAGTGAAGCCCTGTCTAAAAACAATACCCCAAACCCCCAAACACATAGTACTTCTAGCTCCCACATCCTCCTTTAGTTGTTGTGGGGTGCTCTTTATATTTATCTGAGATATTATTTATTACTTCTGTTTATTATTCATGTCTTTCCCTGGAATACAAGCTGTAGAGACAATTTCTCTCTCTCTCTCTCTCTCTCTCTCTCTCTCTCTCTCTCTCTCTCTCTCTCTGTGTGTGTGTGTGTGTGTGTGTGTGTGTGTGTGTGTGTGTGTGTGCGTGTGTACTACTCAGACCCTTGACCTTGTAGAATGAAAGTCTGGTCACATTTGGTGAAGCCCTCCTGACGCGGTGGAACAGGTACCCTTCCTTGCTTCCCAGATCTGATCCAGTTCCTTGCTGAAGGGTCCTTTGTTTTTCTCTCCACAGACCGCTACAGCTCCGAACAAGAGTTTGTGGATGATTTGAAGAACATGTGGTTTGGGCTGTACTCGAGAGGCAATGAAGAAAGGGATTCGAGTGGCTTTGAACATGTCTTCTCAGGTAGGCTCACTCTGCTTGGCAGAGAAGAGTGTGGGGGGGGGGGGGGCGAAGATGAAGGAGAATGGTTCAGCTTAGGGGCAGGTCAGCCCTGAGCTTTGGCTAACAGGTAGTCAAGCCACGGGGAGAGGACTCCCAGGACAAGTATGAGGGGCATCTGAGAAGCCAACCTGAGGGGTGACAATCACTCTAGAATATCTAAGAGGGAAAGAAAACCAGTCCAGGCACTCCCATGATTCCATCTAGTATGAGCGACTGTTGACTGGCATATCTGCCTCTGAGCAATCCTCTGCTTCGTGGCTTGGTTAGGAGCTTCCTACAGAGGCTATGTGCCCCCTCATCCTTGTGATTCTCACTGAGCCTGGATTTATCCAGCGGAAGCAGTCAGAAGAGACTATCAGAGCAGAGGATTGTCTAGGAGGAAGTCTTCTGTGGTCCTGAGCCAAAACCAGAGAACAGTCATATGAGGGCATCAGGCAAGGGGCTAAGTAAGAGCTGAATAGAATGGAAGTCAGAGCCTGGAGATGGGAGACAGGCTTGGCATGGAATGGTAGAGATAAACGGGAGGGGAAGGGGATGGGAAGGCAGCCCGGACACCCACTTTGGGTTTTGTGTTACAGGCGAAGTGAAAAAGGGCAAAGTCACTGGCTTCCACAACTGGATCCGCTTCTACCTGCAAGAGAAGGAGGGTCTGCTTGACTATTACAGCCACAACTACGATGGGCCTGTAAGTGCCTGGGCTGGAGGGGCCTCCTGCTCTTCCTCCTGCTGCCAAGCAATCAGACTTGCTTCTCACTCGGCCCCCACAGTCACCCAACAGGAACCATGTCCCTCATCTGCTAGCGAGCAGATTTCCACCCCAAGTCCTAACAGTGAAGCCTCCAAAACTGCCAGGGACAGGAGATAGAGGGTACCACACGCAGCTGGGGGCCAAGGCCCAATTCTTAGACCATAGAACAAAGTATGCATTTACTCGATGCCTGAATGTCATCCTCAGAGGGTGGCAGGGATGTCCACCCTGGCTAACTGAGCTAAACTCCATGTTTCATAAGAAACTTTTGCTGCCCTATGCCAGGAAATGACTTGGGGCAATAAACTGGCCTCTTGCATGTGGAGGGCCATAAGCAGCACCTGTTTCCCTGCACTCTGGGTTGATCACGGGGATGTCACTCTGGCCTCATTGCCACTGGTTGCTTCAAACAGTGGGTCTGAGTGGGACTCGGGCACTTTGCATGGTAGGCTGTCCCTTCTGTCTGTTTAAAGCCAGTGTCTCCAGAAGGCTCCTCAAGAATCCCCATAAATACTAGCTGACTGACAGTGCCCGGTTCTATCACATGACTTTTGCTGTCCTTTCTTCCGTAGTGGGATTCCTACCCTGATGTGCTAGCCATGCAGTTCAATTGGGATGGCTACTACAAGGAAGTGGGCTCAGCTTTCATCGGCAGCAGCCCTGAGTTCGAGTTTGCCCTCTATTCTCTGTGCTTCATCACCAGGCCAGGCAGAAAGTGAGTACTGGGGCAACTGAGAGACCAGAGCAGCAGGGGAGTCTCTGACTATATACACGTCATCATCTAGGGTGGTGTTGGGAGGCCTTAGGGCCTCCACTCTGGTTGGAAAGGTTGGAGAAACTATTGTTCTTCCCTTCGACAGTGAAGTGATCAGAGTAGACTGGTCGCTGCCAGTCTTCACCCGAGTAGCAGCACCATCTAGCTCCTTTCCTCCCTTCTCAAGTGAAGCATTTAGTATCATAATCTACCAAGAAGTCAGCAGTGCGGTTGTCCTGGATCTCTGAACCCCGATTGGCTGTTTGGGAGAACCACAGAGTCCCAAACTGGCCTCTGTCATTTGAGAATTTGTTTGGGTCCTAATATGTTTTGTTTTCATTTATTTATTTTTTTTGGGGGGGGGGGGGCTTTGTCTCACTGTGTAGCCGGAGCTGTAGATCCTCCTGCCTCACTGCCTCTTGAGTGCTGAGTTTATGGACACGTGCCTAAGTGCCTTGCTCTGGTCCTATTATCTCTGAAGCAGAAAGCAAACACCTAATTCTTAAAGCACTCGGCTCGAGGCATTCAGAGTATTTCTCTGGGAAGGATGAGGAATACTGTCCTGTAGGCAGGGAGACACCAAAGTCCAGATTTGGAAAGCTGGCTAAGCTCAGGGAGTTGGGATAGAGGCTTCAGAATGCAGCCCACTCTGTCTGGGAGCCTGAAACACTTCTGCTGGGGATGACGAGGTCTTTTCCATCTGGAACAGAGATGGGTGAAGTGGTGGACTCCACTGACTCGATTTATGATCTTTCCCTACAGGTGCCACTTAAGCCTGGGTGGCTATCCTCTGGCCATCCAGACCTACACGTGGGATAAGACCACCTACGGAAATGGCAAGAAGTACATTGCTACAGCCTACATAGTGTCGTCTACCCAATAGAGTTTGCAGCCAGATGGGTTATGAGGGCAGAGGGCCAAGCCGGATCTAGGTGCTATTTGCTCTTTACTGGGGAGGGGAGGGACGAGTCTGGGAGGAACCCCAAACCCCAGTTTTATGAAAGAGATCTTAACTTTAGAAATGCCCATGTGGAAAAATGTAGAGAATCAGCCAAATCTTTGTTGTCTTATATTTTAGCAACATGAACTAAGAAATAGAGCCCCTCTCTGTCTGGCAAAGGTAGCAGGCCTCGAGAATTCTTTAAAGTGTAGTAAGGCCATGAGCTAGTCCTTGGCCTCACATTTCCCTTTAATGTGAAGGGGAGGGTCTTTCCCCCTTTCCTGAGTGGGGCTTGGGGAGAGGGTGATGCAGACAGTATTATGACTGTGAGGTGTCTTCAGGTGTTTGTAGGAAGAACCGGTGGTAGAAATTCGGGGTTTCCAAATGGTTGTCTCTGCAACTGAGACTCAGCCTTGTGCTGGGCCCCAAAAGAGCAGGTCTTAGACCCAAGCAGGAAAGTCTTAGAGAGTCAAACCCGTGAGAGTGCGGAATCAGGGGTTGGGCAGCTGTAAGTGGGCTAGGGCAGGTGGCCTCCTCGATCCTAGATGTCTGTGTGGCCACTTCAGCATCTGCTTCTAGAAGTTTCCCCCTTGCAGACATTTAGTGCAGTAACAGACATGTGTTTTGATCCCACATAGAGCTTTGTTTTGTTTAAAAAGAACAGCCATCATAGGAGGAAGACCGAGCATCCAAGGAAGAAAAGAATCTCTCACTTGGTGTTACTGGCAATCATACTAATGTTTATCTAGCTGCCATGATTTGGAACACCCTGGGCTGGTAGAAGAGGGACCCTGGGGCTCCTGTTTCCATCTCTATGATATATTTATTGACCCCTGATGCTCAGGAGCCAGACGTGGCCCCACAGAGCCAGCCTTCTACCCCAGCTTAGAGGCATCTTGTTTCCAATTAAAGGCACTGGAGAAAACCTGAATGTGTTTCATCCTTGTATATGTTGACTCTGTCGGTCTTCTGGCCTCCTCCCTGGAGCAGGAGTGGAGGTCTTTGCAGCCTGGATCACAGAGTTTGGGCCTGGGTGAAGCCACTGAGGCTCAGAAGACTCTAACCAGCAGGAAGAAGAGTTCTTCCTGGTACATCTGTAACACGACTAAAGAGCATCATACATGGGGTGAGGGAAGAATGGAGACTGGGGGCTTCAGTCCCAGTACCAGTCCCCTGGATCACACACGGGAGGAGCAGAGGGACACCAGGAAACAGCTTCTGTGACTACAGAAGGAGGAGGAGGTTCCTGAGTGACTTCTCACAGATTCTTTAGGCCACCACTTGAGGAAGATATCAGGCAGGACTAACTCCCAGTAGGTACAGACCTGGATGGATAAAACAGGCTATCCTGCCCTCCGCAGGAGTGTTCCTGGGCAAGAGAAGGGTTAGTGGGACACAGTGGTCAAGGTGCAGATACTGAAGTCAGGTTGTATGTGTCTAGCCAAGGTCTGACCACATGGGCAAATTTCTTGTTCAGATCAGCATCTTCAACAGTAACATGAGGAGGGAACTAACTATCAATGTGAAACTAGCAATGTTATTTGTATATTTATATTATATGAAATTAGACATGCTATTTTCATAACATTTCATTCTTCTTAGAATTCTTTTCTCTTCCTTCCTTCCTTTCTTTTCTTTTCTCTTCTTTCCTCCTCCTCCTCCTCCTCCTCCTCCTCCTCCTCCTCCTCCTCCTCCTCCTCCTCCTCCTTCTTCTTCTTCTTTTTGACAGGGTTTCTCTGTAGCTTTGGAGCCTGTCCTGGAACTAGCTTTTGTAGACCAGGCTGGCCTCGAACTCACAAAGATCCGACTGCCTCTGCCTCCCAAATGCTGGGATTAAAGACCACCGCCCCGCCTTTTTTTTTTTTTTTTTTGATAGTATTTGTAGCCTGGCTGTCCTGGAACTGACTATGTAGATTAGGCTGACCTCGAAGGTCTGCACAGAGATCTACTGCCTCTGCCTCCCTAGTGCTGGAATTAAAGGTGCATGCCACCACACTTTTGAAAATATTATTTTATATGTGAATATTTTTCCTGCATGTATGCCTACTTGGTCCCTGGAGGCCAGAGGAGGATGTTTGATCCCTTGGAATAGGAGTTATAGGTGGTTGTGAGCTCTACCCTCATGGAGACCCTGGGGATTAAACCCAGGTCATCTTCAAAGGCAGCAAGAACTCTTAACTGCAGAGTCATCTCTCCAGCCCATGTTTATTATTCCTATTTGTCTGATATTTGATATTTCTTAGTATCCCTATTTGTCTGACTTATGCATATTTTACTTTGCACTGGGAGAGACAATTCACCTTCCTAGATTAACTTTAACTTCCACTCACTGATCCCTAATACTTGTGATTCTTCGATTCTTCTTCTTCTCTCTAAAAGTCTCCTTTAGACAACTGGGAGACAGAGACACACAAAGAAACCTTTGTAACCCAGCATCCACACCTAGCTTTGCAGGAGAAGTAGCATTTGTTAAGATCTTAGTGTGTCTCAGGCTGTGGTAAACAGTGTTTTTATAGACAATGTCTCATTTGGAAGGGATTTTTTTTTAAAAAATGCTGGGCATTATTTTTGTTTATGTGTATGTGTTTGTATCTGTGTGAGTGAATGGCACTTGTGTGCAAGTAAGTTGGAATTACAGAGAGTTGTGTGTTGCTCAGTGGGTGTGGGTGCTGGGTACAGAACTCTTGTTCTCTCAAAGAGCAGTGTTTTCGGGTTTCTATTGCTGTGAAGAGACACTATGACCATGGCAAAGTTATGCATTGAAAGGAAAGCATTCAATTGGGTTGGCTTAGTTTTAGAGGTTTAGTCCATTATCATCGTGGTGGGACACAGTGGCACACAGGCAGGCGTGGTGCTGGAGAAGTAGCTGAGAATCTACATCCTGATTTGTAGGCAACAGGAAGTGAACCGTGACACTGGGTGTAGCTTGAGCATAGGAGACCTTGCAGCCTACCTCCACAGAGACACACTTCCTCCAACAGGCCACACCTACTCCAACAAGGCCACACCTCCTAGTAGTATCACTCCCTTTGGGGGTCATTTTCATTCAAACCACCCAAGCAGCAAGCATTCTTAACCGCTAAGCCATCTGTCTGTCCCCTGTGGAAGTATTTCCTAAAAAGCAGCGAGTTGTCTTATTTTTGTCCCTTTCTGCTTGCTTGATTTTAGACAAGATTGCCAGGGCTGGAGATTGTACTGTGAGGGAAAGTTCTGTGCTCACTAGGAAGCAGGGATCTAGTCGGACCTTATATCTGACACTGGTTGTCATACCAGTCCTGGGTTGTTTATACTTGGTCTTAGATAAGAGAGAAATAGCAAGGCTGGAGAGCTGGTTCATCAGTCAAGAATATTTACTGCTTTTGCAGAGGACCTGGATTCAGTTCCCAGCACCCATATCAGATGACTCCTAACCACCTGTAACTCCAGTCCTAAGGGGATCTGATACCCTCTTCTGGCCTCACCAGGCACTCATATGATATACATATATACGTGTAGGTGTTCTCACCGATATTGAAAAATAAATATATCTTTTAAAAAGTAATAGAGAAATATCTCCTATTGTGTTTGACTCCAGGCTTTCTTTCACACAACCAAATGGTATAGAGAGTCCCAAAGCTCAATGCTGTCTCTGTAAACGTGGGTGGTTCATAGCTATAGCCCTAGTACTTGAAGGCCAGAGCCTGTGTGAGGAACGCCACCTATGTGCATCAACGAGGAAGGGAGAACCTGAGTTTAAGATCTGTGGATACAGATTAATTTTCAGGAAAGCCTGTGCTATATAGTATTCTGAAAAACAAACAAATCAAAACCAAAAACCAAAAAACAAACCCAACCAACCAACAAAGAAGTTAGTTAATAACCTTTTGTTTGTTTGTTCTTTCGAGACAGAGTTTCTTTGTGTAATAGCCCTGGCTGTCCTGGAACTCACTCTTTAGACCAGAATGGCCTCAAACTCACAGAGATCAGCCTGTCTCTGCCTCCAGAGAGCTGAGATTAAGGGTGTGTGCCACCATACCTGGCTTAACTATTCTTTCTTTCTTTCTTTCTTTCTTTCTTTCTTTACTTTTCTTTCCTTCTTTTTTTGTTCTGTTTTGTTGTTTTCAAAAACAGGGTTTCTCTGTAGCTTTGGAGCCTGTCCTGGTACTAGCTCTTATAGACCAGGCTGGCCTAGAATTTACAGAGACCTGTCTGCTTCTGCCTCCCGAGCACTGGGATTAAAGGCGTGTGCCACCCCTGCCTGGCTACTCATAATGGTTGTCAGAATCCTTCCACACTTAAGAGTTCAGTTATTGGGACATGAAATCAACAGCACTTGCAATAGTCACTGCAGCATGTCGCTTCTACAGCAATAAGTATTTGTGTGTTTATTTCCAGTGGCCATCACAATTTCAACATGGAATGCACACAAAGAGATTGTTTCTTTGAGTATAGCTATTTAGGGATTAAAAATAAATTCAATGGAGAAAACTATAGTTTATTCACAGAAAAAATAAAAGAAAAGAAAGACAGTTTGCCAGTATTATAGAAGCCTATTTAAAGACAATTGTCAGCAGAAGTGGAGAGCCATGCCATCTAAAGAGAAGCTGGTCATGTCTGAGCTCACAGGGCAGCCATGAGTGGGACGATGGTGCCTCAAAATTAGGAAGCAATGAGATCATTCAGTTACAATTAGTGCTTCTCCTTTTGAATTTAGTCAGTACATACATGGGGGTGTTGATTATTATTATTATTACTTTTTGGGGGCCCACCACCCAGCTCATAAATAGATACATGAAGGCTTATTTTTACTTACAAATGTCTGGTTTTAGCTCGGTGTGTTTCTAGTCAGCTTTGCTAACTTAAACTATCCTGTCTACCTTTTGCCTCTGGGCTTTTACCTTTATTTATTCTTATCTCTTTCTTTCCTTCTCAC
This sequence comes from Myodes glareolus, assembly GCF_982192425.1. Classification (NCBI taxonomy): domain Eukaryota; kingdom Metazoa; phylum Chordata; class Mammalia; order Rodentia; family Cricetidae; genus Myodes; species Myodes glareolus. Next base: position 60,566,776 of record NC_142044.1, on the reverse strand, counting down.
TGCATGACTGGTTGTGTTGCTGGGGGACTGGCCCCTGGCATCCTCCTCTCTTCTCCTTTTCTCAGTCTTCCCCTTCTATTCTCTCCTACCTATTTTCTCTGTATGCCAGCCCTGCCTATCCTGTCTCTTCTGCCCTAGCTATTGGCCATTCAGCTCTTTATTAGACCAATCAAGTGTTTTAAGCAGGCAAAGTAACACAGTTCTACAGAGTTAAACAAATATAAAAGAATGCAACACATCTTTGCATCATTAAATAAATGTTCCACAGCATAAACGAATGTAACACAGCTTAAGCTAATATTCCACAATGGGGTGTGGAGGAAAAGGAAGGGGAGATTCACCACCCAAGGTACTATGGGGTTTTGTTAGAACAACTGATTGATCCTGTTGTCTACTTTCAATCAGTTCTGCCCAAAATTAATAAAACAAATGTAGTTGCTTTTCTTTTCTTTTTTTTAAACTATCTTTTTAAATTTTACATACCAATCCCAGTTCCCACTCCCTCCCTTCTTCCCATTCCCTCCACCTTCTCCCCCACCACACCCCTATCCACTCCTCAGAGAGGGTAAGGCACATTGCTTTGGGGAAGGTACAAGGCCCTCCCTACTATATCTAGGCTGAACAAGGTATCCATCCACAGAGAATGGATTTCCAAAAAGCCAGTTTAAGAAGTAGGGGTAACCAGCAGCACAGACACTGAGAGAAACAATTTATAAATGGGACCTCCTGAAACTGAAAAGCTTCTGTAGAGCAAAGGACACGGTCAACAAGACAAAATGACAGCCTACAGAATGGGAAAAGATCTTCTCTAACCCCACATCAGACAGAGGTCTGATCTCCAAAATATACAAAGAACTCAAGAAATTGGACACCAAAAGAACACATAATCCAATAAAAAAATGGAGTACAGACCTAAACAGAGAACTCTCAACAGAGGAAGTTAAAATGGCTGAAAGGCACTTAAGGAAACGTTCAACATCCTTAGTCATCAGAGAAATGCAAATCAAAACAACTCTGAGATTCCATCTTCCACCTGTAAGAATGGCCAAGATCAAAAACACTGATGACAACTTATGCTGGAGAGGTTGTGGGGTAAAGGGAACACTTCTGCATTGCTGGTGGGAATGCAAGCTGGTTCAACCCCTGTGGATGTCAGTATGGCGATTTCTCAGAAAATTAGGAAATAACCTTCCTCAAGACCCAGTAATACCACTTTTGGGTATATATATCCAAAGAATTCTCAATTGTGCCACAAGGACATGTGCTCAACTATGTTCATAGTTTGTCATAGCCAGAACCTAGAAACAACCTAAATGCCCCTCAACTGAAGAATGGATAAGGAAAATGTGGTACATTTACACAATGGAGTACTACAGAGCAGAAAAAAATAACGACAACTTGAATTTTGCAGGAAAATCGATGGAGTTAGAAAACATTATTTTGAGTGAGGTAACCCAGACACAGAAAGACAATTATCACATGTACTCACTCATAGGTGTTTTTTAAACATAAAGCAAAGAAAACCAGCCTACAAATCAAAATTCCAGAGAACTTAGATAACAGTGAGGACCCTAAGAGAGATTTATATAGATCAAAGCTACCTAGGAAGTAGAAAAAGACAAGATCTCCTGAGTAAATTGGGAGCATAGGGATCTTGGGGGAGGGTTGAAGGGGAGAGGGGAGAGGCAGGGAGGGGAGCAGAGAAAAATGTAGAGCTCAATAAAAATCAATTAAAAAAAAGAAAAAGTAGGGGTAAATCCTGGTGCCACTGCCAGTGGTCCCTCAGTCTACCCTATACAACTGTCACCACATTCAGACAGACCAGTTTGGTCCTATGCTTGTTCCTTCCTTGTCCTGCTGGAGTTGATGAGTTCCCATTAGCTCAGGTAGATTGTTTCACGGGGTGTCCCCATCATAGTCTTGACCTCTTTGTTCATATTCTCACTCCTCCCTCTCTTCAACTGGACTTTGAGAGCTCAGCCATAGTTGCTCTTTTAAGGATACCAATATCTATTTTAATATATTTATGATTAATTTAAACATACGTTAAGATTATTTCAAATTTTAATTATGTTTTAATTAAATTATTTTTTAAATCTTTTTTTTTTGGTATGAGTGTTCTGTCTGCATGTATGCCTGCATGCTAGAAGAAGGCACCAGATCTCAATACAGATGACTGTGAGCCACAATGTTGTTGCTGGGAATTGTTCAGGACCTCTGGGAGAGCAGTCAGTGCTCTTAACCCCTGAGTCATCTTTCCAGATTCCTTATTTTTTAATTTTTTACAAATATTTTAGTTTTAACTTTATATGTATGAGCATTTTGCTTGTATGTATGTCTATGTATGATGTGTGTGCCTGGTGCCCAGGATGTCAGTTCTCCAGGAATTAGAGTTACAGATGTTGTACCTTAGAGTCCAATCACCAAGGAGGAGTCGCTCCAAGAGACCATCTCTCACACCACAGTTGATATAAAAGCATGAGAATTTTATTAATTCTGTCATGACAGGGTCTTTCAGCATTCAAAGAGCCAGAAAGACCCCAAATGGCTGGTACAGGCCATTTTTAAAGGAAAAAGCCAAAGAAACAAGGGGGGTGTCTGGGGGTTGTTCTTTAACTATTATGATTGGCTTATTCAAAAGGGCTATTACCAATAATTGGCTGGACAGCAGTTGCCAGATCAGATGAGGTAAGGGGGAACATCTGAGGGTCACTTTGCCCCCTTCACAGGGACTGAGTCAACACCTAAGGGTTATCTTGCCCCTATTCAGAGATGGAAAGTTCCCAACCTCTCAGTATGTGCATATGTAGCTGTTATGTCCTTGGTTCCCAGGGGAGAGGGGACACTACTGCTGAGAGGCCTCAGACATGGCTTCAGAATTGTCTTAAAACTTTACACAGACAGTTGTGAGCCACCTATGGAAATCAAATCTAGGTTCTCTGGAAGAGCAGTCAGTGAGCCAGCACTGTTAACTGCTGAGCCATCTCTCTAGCTCTGTTTTTATTTTTTAGGCTCATGGCTCTGGCTGACCTGGAACTTGCTATGTAGACCTTGAACTCACAGAGATCCACCTGCTTCTGTCTCCTTAATGCTAAGCCACATTAATTTTTTTTTAAAGCTAGTTTTCCCTACAATGGTTTCTGCTGGTTGTGGGGTTGTGCACACAGTAGGATGTGGTGAAGAGGCAGAGGCAGAAGAATTATGAGTTCAAGGCCAGTCTTGATCACACTTTGCTAAAAGCCAGTTTATCAACACAATACCATCAACAAAATATTTAATCCTCTAGTTTTATAAATATTTATTTTTATGTGCATAATTGTTTGCTTGTGTAAATGTATGCGCACCACATGCATGCTGATGGAGGCCAGAAGAGGGCATCAGATGCTCTGGAATTGGAGTTACAGACAGTTAAGAGCTGTCATGTGGGTACTGGGACTTGAACCTGGGTCTTCTGCTAGAGCATACAGTGCTCTTAACTGCTGAACCATCTCTCCAGTCCCAGACAGCATTCTTAACCATGGAGATAGTTCTCCATCCTCTGATCTTTACTTTTAAATGAGTTTAAAATAAACAGTCACACAGTGTAGGAAAGGTTCTAATGATATGACCTTGTGAGGGAAGATCTAAGGTGTTTTTCATCGACTGGAGCCTGGGTTAGTGGCTCTCAGCTTGCACAGCTGTATTCCATGCTTTGAAAATGTCTGATGCTGAGGTTAGATTTCTGATTAATTATGTCAGACCTGTAGGATAAGATTCATAATTCAGCATTTGTGGAACTCACACACACACACACACACACACACACACACCTGCCTCCTGCGATGATTCTAAAGCTGTCAAATTTGTGAATAACTAACTGATCTTAATTGGGGATGATAAAATTGATTCAATTTGAAAAACTTGTTTGTGTTTGTGGACTTTAAAAATCATGTTTGTTTCAATGTGCAATTCTAGAGTTGGTTTTTGTTTGCTTGTTTTTTTGTTTTGTTTTGTTTTTTGAGACAGGGCTTCTCTGTCTAACTTTGGAGCCTGTTCTGGCACTAGCTTTGTAGACCAGGCTGGCTTCGAACTCACAGAGATCTGCCTGCCTCTGCCTCCCGAGTTGCCTGCCTGCCTCGGCTGGGAGTTGTTGAAGCGGGAAAAGTTTACTCACAAAGGAAGCAGAAGCAAGTGGTACAGGTTTCAAAGTCTCTGTTTTAGATAAGTCAGGTTAAGACCGACACAAACCTGAGATTCACAGGCACTCTTAGAAAAGGTTACTTACTAGCAAAAAGTACAAGGAAGACAAGCAGTCAAATGCAAGACTTAGAGGGAAAACAACAGGGTTACCAGTGTAGACGGTTCTTGGAAGTAACTAACTTTCTATGATCCTCATGCAGAGGCTACAAACATCTTGTTAGCTGAAAACAAGGCTGCTCTCAGAGATACAATCGAGGGAAGTTAAATTCCTATTGTTTGGGGGGTCGGAAGACGTCAGGATAGGCGCACATTTCGGGTTATCAAACTCAGTTTACTTAAATACTCATTCTGTCCGCGAGCTACCCAACCCAGACCTGCCGGGCGCGGGAGCCGAACCCTCTGCGCACGCGCGAGTGGCGCGCGGGTCCTTGTGGGAAGGCTCCGGCGGCGGCGTGTGACGCTGCGCGTCTCCCTGGCTGCGGTGGGTGTGTGGTGACTGCCGTGGCGGGTGAGCACGCTTTCCCGTTACTGCCGGCTGAAGGGCGCTCAGGGTGCCGGGCGGGAGCGCGGGGCCGGCCTGCGCCTGGCCGGGAGTAGGCGGCGGTGGCCGCCGGGCAGCGGGGCTGTGCGTCCGGTTCCTGAGTGGGCTCCGCGCGCCGCCGAGGCCTGCGCGTTCGGCCTGGCCGGGAGTCGGCTTTCCGTCCCGGCTCTACAGTGGTGGGCGCCTCGAAACCGCCTTACGGTCGCCTCCTGTTGGCCAGGGTGTGAGGGTGTTTCGCCAGGCTTGGACGTTTCTGGTTACCCGCGTAACGAATCCCGTCTGTCGCCCGGGCTGTCCTAGGTCCCGAGGGCGGGTGGGTGGCGGAAGAAGGGCTTTTGGCTCTGCTGCATTTCATGGTGCCGCCCACCTCCGTAGCTCTGGCTGCCCTGCAATAAACTTTGTAGTAGACCAGGCTGGCCTCTGCCCTCTGAGTGCTGGGATTAAAGGCGTGCAGCATCACCTCACGGCTAGTGATTTATTTAACTCACTTCAGGGTCTTCTTTCGATTTGTGCTGGTTTGTCTCCAGCAAAAGCATTATACTAGTTTTGTTGATGAACGAAATGCATGCTCATAACCAAATGTATACACTGCTGGAAGCTTAAACTGTGTTGTTGAGGCTGAGTCTGAAGATCCATTGCACCCCAAACAGTCTCTTTACTGGGGAGAAAAAGCTGTTATGTCCCTACTCTCATCCCCACAGTTTCTCTACCTTAAAGTACCCGGTCTTATCTCTTTATCCCTTTCCATCCATCTATCTATCTATCTATCTATCTATCTATCTATCTATCTATCTATCATCTATCATCTATCATCTATCTATCTATCTGCCTTCAGTCTTCAGGGTTGAACTTAATATCTTTTTCAATTGTTGGCAAATGCTAACCCTTTAAAAATTATTCTTAGGCAGGGTGTGTTAAGTTGTCCTGTTGACCGTAATTTGTAATGCACCCTCTGCCTCCTGAAGAACTGGACTAGAAAACAACGGCCAGCTGTACCAGCTATAGTCTTCATGTGCCTTCAGTGGATTGAGTCTTATCATTATTTTTTTTATTAGCATTGTTTTGTTTTTTGTTTTTTCAAGACAGGGTTTCTTGTAGCTTTGGAGCCTGTCCTGGAACTAGATCTTGTATACCAGGTTGGCCTCGATCTGCCTACCTCTACCTCCCGAGTGCTGGGATTGAGTCTTGCAAAGTTACCCTAGTCTCATATAATATAATTTATTTAACTAATTTATACCCTTAAAAAATCCTGTGTATATTCTCATTCTTTATAGGGCATTTTCAGGTATGTGCGCTCATGTGGCATTTGGCACTGCTAGCCTTTCCCACTTAACAAACTAATTTTCTCAGGTCTTTGGTGACAGTGCTCTCACATCCTCTCAGCTCCCTAGGTACTGATGCCTAGTTTTTCTGATGTAGCCATCTCTTCCTGTTTCCTAAGTATTACTGTTCTTCAGGCTCTGTCCAGTTTCCTGTTTTAAGTATTCTATCAGTTACAGCGGCTAAGCACGTTCAAACGCATGATGAGTTTCTACCTTTATTAATGCTGGTGTTGCCAGGTGGTAGTGGCACGTACCTTTAATCCCGCCTCTAGAGAGGCAGAGGCAGGCGGATCTCTATGACTTTGAGGCCAGCCTGGTCTACAAATGGAGTTCCAGGGCAGCTAGGACTATTATACAGAGAAACCAGCTCTCAAAAACAAAACAAGAACAAAACATTAGTGCTGGTGTCACCCACATTTATCTCTGGTCCTTTACCTACTGATTATCTTCTGACAACCCCTAAGCACTCAACAGTCCAGACTGAACTCATTCTGCTATTGTTGCCGCCCTTTTAAAATTGCTTTTCTTTTTCAAAAATTTTAATTGTTTTTTACTGTATGTGTATTTGATGCATGTGCTATGGTATACATGTCAGAGACCAACTTTGTGGAGCTGGTCTTCCCTTTGCATCTTTATGTGGGTACCAGGATAGGACATAAGTTGTCAGACTTGAGTGGCAACTCCAACCTTGCTCAAAATTTCATTTCTTGACTCAAAATGACATTACCAGTTCCTACCAAGCAGAAATCTAGAAAATCATTTAAATGCAGTTTTCTATTTCACAGTACCATTAAATTATGATGGGTTTATGGAGATGCATCTCCATTGTGAATTTAAGCATCTGCCATTCCAATTCTTACTATAGGGTGTGTGCTCAAAACTTTGCAGGTCAGAATGACTTCAACAAGTAAAGCCATTGAATTACAGCTACAAGTAAAACAAAATGCAGAGGAATTGCAAGATTTCATGAGGGATTTAGAGCACTGGGAAAATGACATTAAACAAAAAGACCTGGAACTAAGAAGACAAAGTGGTGTTCCTGAAGAGGTAAATGAAGGTTTCCGTTAATAAAATTTGTTATTAGTGTGTGTACAGTGTATGTGTGCATGCACATGTGCCAGCATGCCACAGGCATGATTAGAAGTCAAAGGACAGCTCCCTGGAGTTGGTTCTCTGTGGGTTCCAGGAATTGAACTTGAGCCATCAAGCTTGCAACAAGCACTTTTACCTGCCAAGCACGTTACTGATCCAGAAATTTATTTTTTTAAGAAGTGTGACCTTGTAAAATGTGTTCTGAAAGCCTGAAATTGCCTGTAGTCCTAGTACTCAGTAGGTGGAGGCAGAAGGCTCAAGAGTTCAAGGTCCTCCTTGGCTATGTAGAGAGTTTGATTCTAGCCTGGGCTACATGCGATCCTGTTAACAAAACATAAAAATGCTGAGATTGGAGTGGTTTATTAACATTTTCAGAGACTCTGCTTACTGAGTTTGAATAATGTTTTAACTATCATACAATATTCTAAATCTTGGTGTTTATTGAAAGGGTGGTCATGTGATAGTACTTTTTTTTTTTGGAGACCAGGATTATTCCGGGTTGCCCTGGCTGTCCTGGAACTAATTCTGTAGACCAGGCTGGCCTTGAACTCACAGAGATCTGCCTGCCTCAGCTTCCTGAGTGCTGGGATTAAAAGCGTGTGCCACCGTGCCTAGTTAGGTCGACTATTTGTATTAAGCTAGTGTGTTTAAATCTGGTGATGTTTTCATGCTGTATGTAGCAGTTGTAAGCATGCCAGGTTGCCTTTGAACTGTGCTCATTTATCCTACTAACTGAGAATCAGGAAGGTTTTGAAGTTTGAATTTAGAGTTGTAAATTTAAAGGCATAATTCAGACTTCAGGTTAATACTTTTGTGATTGAATAATCTGCAGCATTCATCAAATAATGAGTTGAACTTACAATCACTGCTTTTTTTTTCTTCGTGTATGTGTTTTGTATGCCTAGGTGTGCATGCTTATGCATGTGCCCATGTGGTACATGTCTCAGCTCCTTGTATTTGGACACAAGGTCTTTCAGTGACCTGCCATGTCCTGTGTTCTAGCGGCTAAGCTGACCGGCCTGAGAGCTCCTGAGATCTGCTTGTCTCTGTTTCCCACTGCAGTCACAGGCATGAGTGGCCATGTCTCTTTTACCTGGAGGCTGGGGATTCAGACTCAGGTCCTTTTGCTTGCATAGCAAGTGCTCTTACCTACCGAGCTATTTCTCCAGTCCCCATAATCAATACGATAAAATGAAGCACTTGCAAATTAAATTGAGAAAAAAATTCGTATTTGAAAATATCATTTTTAGTGGCAGGCATGGTGGCACAGACCTTTAATCCCAGCACTTAGGAGGCAGAGGAAGGTGGATCTCTGAGTTGGAGGCCAGCCTGGACTACAGAGTGAGTTGCAGGATAGCCAGGCATATACAGAGAAACCCTGTCTCAAAAACAGACAAACAAAAAACAAAAAAGAAAGTATCATTTAGTGATAACTTCATACATTGTTAGTATACAAAAGTAACAAAGTGTCAAAGTGCTCAAAGCTTTTGTTTTTCTTTCTCGTGTCTAGAATTTACCTCCTATTCGAAATGGGAATTTTAGGAAAAAGAAGAAAAGCAAAGCTAAAGATTCTTCCAAAAAAACCAAAGAGGAAAACACAAAAAACAGAATAAAATCTTTCGATTATGATGCCTGGGCAAAACTTGATGTGGTAAGTTTATCTAGTTGTGCACTTCTTAGAGTTAGGTAAACATTTCTTGACATAGATACTAGTCACAGGTTATACAAAAAATAATGTTTGTGTGGCCTGTGTTTCTCTCTCTTTTTGTGGTGGGGAAGGTGTTTGTTCTAATGTGGTTCAGGCTAGTTTTGAACTTGTGATTCTCTTGCCTCAGCTTCAGGAGTGCCAGACACATCGTAGACAGGTATGTACCACCGTGTCAGATGCAATGCAAGCATGTGTCTTAAGGTTTGCTTCTCCGCTACTGTGATGAAGTACTGACCAAAAGCTGTTCAAGGAGGAAAAGGCTGGTTACATTCTATAGGTTAGAGTGCATCATCAGAGGAAGCCAGGGAGGAGCGGAAGCGTAGAAGAACACTGCTTACTGACTTACTCTCAATAACTTGCTCAGCCTGCTTTCTTCCCTTTTTTTTTTTTTTTAAATTTCTTGAGATAGGGTTTCTCTTTATAGCTTTGGAACCTGTCCTGGAACTCGCGCTATAGACCAGGCTGGCCTTGAACTTGCAGAGATCCACCTGACTCAGAAGTTAACTGCACTGATTGCTCTTACAGAGGTCCCGAGTTCAATCGCCAACAGCCACATGATGGCTTCCGACCATCTATAATGAGATCTGATGCTCAGTTTGTTTTCTTATGCAAACCTGGATCACCTGCGCAGGACTGGTTCTGCCCATATTGACATTGATAAAAAAGATTACCCCACAGACTTGCCTGCAGGCCAGTGATGGAGGGCTTTACGTTCCTAGGTCTGAGATAGCTACTGAGTACTGTGTGTATCTTATTTCCCATATATGACTCACACAATGATAAGACATGCTCTGCCTCAGAACCTATCCCAAGGCTCTAGACATCTACTGTCACATTAGTCTGTGAAAGCGAACTTATTAGCCAGTTAGCCTACCTTATTCTGGACTCACACTTCTTAAAGTGATGTGGTTAGAAGTGTCTATATTTGGGGAGAGAAGTGACAACCCTATTTAGAATATATATTTTTTGTTTGTTTGTTTGTAAGAAGATTTATTTAGTTTTGTGTGTATGTGTGTTTTGCTTGCATGTATGTAAATGTACCATTTGTGTACAGAGACCTGAAGACAGAGTCAAATTTTCTGAAATCAGAGATAGGGAATTGTGATTTGTGGGTGCTGGGAAGTAAACTTGGGTCCTCTGCAGGAGCAGCAAGTACTCTTGATGACTGAGCCGTTTCTGTCAGCAACAATGTCCTGGCAGTGCTTCAGTATGCATGGGCAGCCCGTTTATGAGCAGCCCGTTTATGGTGGTTCTCCAGTTGTTCCTATCCTGGGTAGTCCTAGATGCTTGTGTTATTGTCATACCCAAGGTTCCACAGTCCTCCTTTATGCTGTCTATCCATTGTTTTTTGGGCCTTCCTTTTTGCCTTATCCCGTACACTCCTCTAAGCAGTGCTATCTTTGGATATCGCCATCATTCATTCTCAAACATGGCCGAAGTATCTCAAGTGCTGTTGCTATATCCCATATTTTATTTCCTTCTGTAGATGGAGATGTTTCTTAATGTCATCTCTTCGGTGATACCTAAAATCCTCCTGAGACATGCCATCTCAAACACATCAGCAGCTGTTCTGAGGAGCGTTTCATTGTCCAGGTTGCAGAGTTGCAAAGAAGGCAGCTCAATACAAATGTCTCATGTACTTGTAACTTTGTTGTTGTTATGTCTCTTGCTGACCAAACCTTTCCTGTGCCTGAAATGCAGCCCTTGCTATCCCTAGCTGCCTCTTGAGGTCTGAAATAGTTCCCTCCTTTGAACTGAGGTTTCCTCCCAGATAGACAAAGTTGACTGTTAGCTTGAGGTTCTGATTCTTTATTACAATGGTAAAATCCTTATGCTCCCTTCCCAAGTGTAGCATCTCAGTCTTCGCGATGTTTCCTTTCACACCAAGGCTTTCACTGACTTCCACCACTCTATTCACCATGGCCTGCAGCTCATTTGGACTTTCAGCAAGTAGTGCTGTATCGTCAGCGAAATACAAGTTACTGATTCTCACACCCCCTATCTGCACGCCAATCTCCTCCAGGGCTGTTGCTATTAATTCCAGGACTATATTGAAGAGCAGTGGTGAGAGGCTGCATCCCTGCAACACTCCTACTATTGTCTTAAACTCATCACTTAGTTCTCCACAGACTTTGCAAAGGTGTCTTTATAGGCTTTTTCTAGTATTCTTATGATTTTCTCTGGGTACCTGTAGAACCTCATTGTTTCCTAGAGTCCTTTCCTCCAAATGCTATTGAATGTCTTCCTGAAGTTGCTGTAACTGATAATTGTTTGCATTTTCTGTCAGTTGCCTCAAAGTGAAGATTTGCTCAATTTTGCTCCTGTTAGCTCTGAGTCCACACTGGGCCATTGCTAGGACTTCCTCTGTTCTGCCTGTGATCCTTTGCAGGATAATGGAGGAGAAGGTCTTGCTGCTATGGTACAACAAACTAATGCCCCTGTGTTTTGAGCAGTCCAGCTTGTCCTTCTTCTTGTGTGTGTGAATTATGACTGAGTGCTTCCATTCTGTGGGAATCACTTTGTGTTACCATATCTCTGAAGAGTCTGAGAAGCGCCTAGACCACTGAGCCTATTGTAGGCACTTCCAGCTCCTCCACCATGATGTCATCCACTCCCAGAACCCTCCTGTGCTTCACTCTCTTGATAGCTTTCTCTATCTCACTCCCGTCAATATTTAATAGTTCCTCATTGTCTCTGGTGTTGGAGAGACTGCCAAAGTGTTTCTTGTTGTAGTCTATGCCGACAGCATTAGGGTCATTGTATAGGGTGTCAAAGTATTGCCTCTATCTTTGCTTTACTTCCACTGGTTCTGCTAATAAATGACCTGGCCCATCTTTAATCTCCTGAATCTGAGGAACATATCTGGCAGTTGTCCATCTGATAGCTTCGTAAACAAGATGTGTTTTATTATGGAGTCTAGCCTTTTCCACCTCTTTGCATATACATTGTATATACAGCTCTTCATTCTTCTTTGCTCTTCTTTAGACCTCCCTGCAGATAGTTGTGTTTTGCTGCCTGCTGATTGCCTTGTTTGCTCTTTAGCTCCCTTCTTTTTTCTGCCAGGTTGATTGTCTCTGTGATAAGCTGTTCTACTGGTGTTGCCCTTTTTGCATAACCAGGCGTCTCCTTGGGAGCCTCCTGTATAGCTCTTTTGATTTTCTCCCATTCGCTTTCTATATTAGTAAGAGTTGTTTAATGATTTCCCTCATCTTTTTTTCAGCGGTTCTCTTGTACTCTGTCTGTACAGCTGGGTTCATCAGTTGTTTACAATCACTCTTGCAGTTTGTCTTGCCTGGCGTGCCTCTCCTACGTTTCAGTTTAATGTTGGTCATAACAAGTTGGTGATCTTACCTAAGTCAGCACTAGGAAATGATCAGCTGTTTTGGATACTAGATAAGAGTTTCCTGCCGACCAGAATGTAGTCAGCTTGACTGTGTGTGCGTTTGTCAGGAGATTCCCACGTCCAGCATCTTGATGGTTTGGCCTGCTTGAATTTTGTGCTGCATATGTACAGATCATTTGCATAGCAGAGGTCAAGCAGTTTTCCCCGCTGTTGTTCCTTTGTCCGAATCTATATGTTCCCATGACACTATGGTCCATTCTTTCTCCAGATTGCACTCTTGCATTGAAGTCACCCATAATCATTAGTATGTCATCTTATGTGCCCTGCTGACCTTGTTCTGTAGATCTGTGTAGAAGCTGTTGATGACATTCTCTTCTGCTTCTGCTGTTGGGGCATATACCTGTATGATAGTTACTGGCTGTGTCATTGTCTGAAATCTGGCTGATATAATTTGGTCATTTACAGGTCTATTCCCGAGCATGCATTTTTGGACCAAACTGGATTAGCACTAAGGCTACACCTGCTGTGTGTTTTCCCTCCACCTGAGTTTATAATCTTGCATCCGTTTACTACACATTCTTGTGTTCCTGTCCAATGTGTTTCTGTCAGTCCAGTGACATCCTACCTGAAGTGACTGAGCTCATGCATGAGCAGGCCGGTTCCCCAGACTGTGTTTAGTGTTCTCAGGTCACTATTGTGACTCTTTTTGTTGTGAGGAAGTGCCTTTCCTGTCCATTTCTATCAGTTCCCCTCCCCGCTTTTGGCTTTAAGAGAGAAGCATCATCTGTTCTGCTCTTAGGACATGGAGGTACTGGGGCACGGTCAGATTCTGGGACTTTAACCCAGGTGTTTCTGCTGAACTTGTCCATATTGGACTGTATGGTCTGAGTTGATGAGGACGACTGACCAGATCTCTTCCTCTTCGTGATGTGATCTTCAGCCATCTCTGTAGCCCCATTTATTTGTTATCTTGCTTGCCTTTTTTTTCTCTTTTCATTTCTTTTAGACCAGGCTGGCCTTGAACTCACAGAAATCTGCCTGCTGCTTTCTCCTAAGTACTGGGTTTAAAGATGTATACTACCATGCTTGATCTTTTTGTTTATTTTCAAAAAGATTTATTTAGTCTGTTGTTACAATTTCTTCTCTGGGAGAGATATAAAATAGTGTCTACTTTTCCTCCTAAGGTTCAAATGACAATCTGAGGCACAGTACTGCCAAAGATTGCTCTGGGGAATTCACAAATGTGTTGGGTTTTCTTACAGAGCCTAGATGAAGAACTACCTCCAGGGCTGTAGATACTCCTCCCCAAATCAGCTGCACCTGGAAAGCCCTAGCCAACAAGGGTGTGGGTGTCCCCCATAGCCACATAGATGGAGCCCCCCTCTAGCCTTCCCTCACCTCTGTGTGCTCTTATCCCTTCCTCAGACCACAGGCAGACTTGCCAGGTGGTAGGGAGGAGCTGATACTCAGGTGAGACTCTTTTGCCCTAGTCCGTGGAGATGATGTAGTGTAAGCCATCACCCAACCCAGCCGGGGTAATCTGTGTGTTAAGGGTACATCTGAGTTCTCCAGAATGTTGGTTACTTGGCTTGACAGGCAGTTACTCACAATATGGTCTTTTAAAAAGTAGTGGGTGGGGCTGGAGATGGCTCAGCCATTAAGAGCTCTTGCTGCTCTTGCAGAAGACTTGGGTTCAGTTCCTAGCACCTACCTGGCAACTCCCAACTGCCTGTAATTCCAGTTCCAGGGGTTGATTCTCTCATCTTGTCTCCACAGACATCTGTATACATGTGGTATGTGTACACACACACACACACACACACACACACACACACCAAAATAATTTTTTTAAAAAATCATATTATTTAATAGCTAGGTGTCATGGTGCAACCAGCACTTGGGAGGCTGAAGCAGGTAGATTGCCAGGAGTTTGACCATAGCTTGGGGTAAATAGCACGTGTTATATAATATTTATTCATTTGAAAAAAAGTCTGGAGATATATACATGTCCTAGAGTACAATAATGAAATTAATACATGTGCTTACAGTCTAAAGGAGACTTCCCAGTGCTGTGAAGCTCTATTGTCCATTTCTTTCTTTTCACATGTGTAGAGACAGTAGCTGCTGTTAATTTTATGTTTATTGTTTTTGTATTTTTTGTTTAACATATATACTAAAGTATAATGCACATAGATTCCCAATGTTAAGTGAATAGCATTCTAAATTTTCCTCCTATATACACATAGAAAAACTGTATTCTTTCCAGTTGTAAAGCATTTCAGTATCCCAGAAACCTCCCTGTGCCGTTAGATGACCCCTAAAGCCACAGCTCTTCTGACTTCTCATACTGTAGATTATTATAGTTCTGTGTTCTAGAGTTTATATAGATGTCGTGTGCAGTATGCACTCCTGCGTTTGATTCCCTTTGTTAGCTTTGTTTGCTGTTGGTCTGTGTCATTACAGTGTAGCGATACTTTTTGTTGTTTTCATTCTGTTGTGTGGATTCATTGCAATATATGTCCATTCTCTTGTTGATGTACACATGGGTTTTTAGTTTGAAGTCATATGGCTAAGCATGCTATGAGTAGTCTCACACAGGTTTAAGGATATAAGCACCTAAGAGGGGACTTGCTGGTCGTAGTTTATTCTTCATTGAACAGTTTTCCCAATAAGTTGTGTTGTTATTTTTGTTAATTAAATCAAAGCTAATTGACTCAAGAATATGTGTGTGTGTATGTGTGTGTGTGTGTGTGTGTGTATACATTTGCAGAGGGGGCAAGGGAAGAGGGAGAGGGTGGGGAGGGGGAGGGTTTTGCTGTGTAGTTATGACTGATCTGGAACTCGTTACATAAATGTAAAAAAGAAAAACCCTTTCTTTGTTACTTAGTAACAATAGTGTATAAATTTTGCAAACTGTCATGTCATTCATAATACCTCATTGCTATTTGTGATATGTAAATTGTGTTGACTGAACTTACTTTATGAATTTAAAGTCTTGAGTGCTGGGAGGTGTGTGCCACCATGCCTGATTCAAGAACTGGTTCTTTTTGTGAAAATTTATTTTTACTTTACTATATGTAGGTTTGTGTGTATGCATGTGTGTATGTGTACATGAATATGGTATCCTGAGACCAGAGGTGTCAGATCCCCTGGAAATGGAGTTACAGATGGTTGTCAGCTGTCCGGTCTGGGTGCTGGAAACTGAACCCAGGTCCTCTGCGAGAGCAGCTGCTGCTTTTAGCTGCTGAGCATCTCTCCAGCCCCTCTGTTTGTAATCTTAATTGTAGGAGTTTATTTGGCTTTCATTTATGTTTTTGTAAGTCCCTAGATCCTAACGATTTAAGTTCTGTTGAAGGTAATTGATTTTCCTAATTTCCACGCAAGTATGAGCACTGCTCTGCTTCTGATTTCAGGACAGTATCCTCGATGAACTCGACAAAGAAGATAGCACCCACGATTCTGTGTCGCAAGAGTCAGAGTCAGAAGATGACGGTGTTCGCGTGGATTCCCAAAAGGCTCTCATTTTAAAAGAAAAGGTACCTTAGGCTAGTTTTAGATTCCTTAGAGGAAGACTGTATATAAGATTATGCAAATTCTAAAATTCTTAGCATGGTTCTGGGGATCTTCACATTTGAAATTGTTATTGGCTATATCCTTGTTGGGTGACAGTGTGTATAATAGCCAGGAGCATATTCTTTAGAGGCAGATTAATTACCTGGTTCTAAATCTGTGACAAGTTCTTTAAACTTCTTATAGCCCACTTTCTTAGCTGTACAATGGGAACAGAAGTTTTGCTAAACTACCATGGTTGATGTGTTCAGTGAATTGATTCCAAGTGCTTGGACCACATCTGGGATTATTAAAGCTTTCAGTGGTAGACAGCAGCATTTTGAAATGAGTGTGTGATTGTTGGTATAAATGTTACCCACCACTTCTCCATATCACAGGCCATCTTTGGTTACTTTTGTGATGTTTAGTGTCTCTCATTTCTCTTGGAGAGGAGGGTTAATAGAAATATTTTAGCACAGGCTTAAGTAGAAGAGTTAAGAAGGGTGCTCAGAAGGAAAGACAGTCCAGAGCGTGGGTGTGGGCTGGCAGTCAGATGTGAGGTTGGGTGGGTTTTGAAGGTGTCTTTGAAGAATTGCTAAGAAACGTAAATGAGATGACAAGGTGGGTTCCAGAGGGCACCTGGCAGAAGTACTGTTGGTGATATAGAATGCGGACCACAGGGATGCAGGAAGGTAGGACATCTCCATTGTAAACAGAGTAGTTGTTGCTAACTCTGTAGTAGTTTCCTAACTACTAGTAGATTCTCAAGAGTGTCTAAGGAAGGAATCAGGCCCCACTCAAGGTCTTACGCATTTAAGCTCTAAGTGTGGGCCACTGCTATTTTAAGAGAATAGTATTTTTATGTTGACAACCTTCATAGCAAATGTTAATTGTCCTAGAATTTTTGCTTCTCAGCTAGCGTGAGGCTTTACTGAGAGACTCTGGGGTGAAAGGTTTCTTTTCCTTCTCATATCTCAATAATTTTCCCAGTCTTTCTGTCTTGACTCAATTTTCCCCTGTGAGACTTTGACTTCTTAATCTCAGGGCTTCTGATACTGAACAGGGGCATGGAGCCTCCCCATCCAGGCATCAGAAGTTTCAACCCGTGTTCCCTAAGTGGGACATGAGAGAACTTGGGCTGTAAATCTGGAGGAGAGGATGTCATTGCTTGAGGCATCAAGCTATATATAAGTAATAAAACATAGGGAATTGTTCCTAAGGTTAGAACTAAAAATATCAGGGCCTGTTGTCCTGAGAACTGTGATGTTAATAAATCATTAAAGCATAAAGGCAGAATTTGGAAGAGATTTAATTAGGGTACGCAGATTTTAGAGGACCAGCACATATTGTTCCCGTTGTTAGGTGAATATTCCACAAGTTTCGTAGTACATCTGTTTTTTTCATCAAGTGTGAGAGCCAATGGACTGCAAAAAGAACATACTGATAGTGACATATCGATACTATAGCAAAACATAAGGGTAGTTTTAAGAAGTGGAATAAATTAAAAGGAAAATAGCTTGAGATTATAATCACTGATGCATATCAACAGTGCCCAGGAAGAGAAACAGTATAGTAACCAAACCATACAGTAACACTGTAACCACCGGTAAATTAGAAATGGAGCATATTGTATTAGTGCTAGGCTTGCTGTGAGTGTCCTACCTGCCATATTAGCATCTCACACTTAGGGCTAATGGGGACGTCCTGAATTATTGCTGTCTGTCCCTTTGAAAAGTCTAGTCAGATTGTTTGTTCTGAATTATTACCAGTTATTACTTTTTAACTGTACTTCTTGCTGGGTGCTTAAGACTGTACAGGTTGCCAAAAATCAACCTTTTTTCTTTAACTTAAGGTCTCTTGGCTCTTTCAGTCCTCTTTTATCATTGTGGCATCTGTGGCATAGGTCAAGGTCTTGTAAGCAACGTGACTTCTCTTAGAAGCATTTAGGGCACTTTTCTTGGTGTTGACCCTCTTTGTAGAGTGAACTGCTTAGAGTCCAACTTGAAATCTGTGGTTTCTCTGATCAAGAGGTCAGGTGACTTATGGAGCTTTAAGACACTTAGAGGTGTCCCCTGATCCCCTAGAACAGAAGCAGCCTGGGAGCATCCAAAGTATTGGAGTTTTTTTCTTACCCTTGTATCCTTAGTGGTGTTGAAAGGCTCCCTTTCTCTTGAATTCAGGCTAGTTTCTGGCGCTTCTTTGTCACGTTTCTGTGAGCTGGTGCTGTCCGGGAGAGCGACGCGGACTGTTTTCACTCCTCTGGCAGAGCTTGTGGACTCAACCCATTTTGCTTGATTCTTTTTTCTTTCAGGGCAATAAATACTTCAAACAAGGAAAATATGATGAAGCTATTGAATGCTACACAAAAGGCATGGATGCTGACCCATATAATCCCGTGTTGCCAACAAACAGAGCATCAGCTTACTTTAGATTGAAAAAGTGAGGGCTTTCTACATGCGTGTGAGTGGTCGTGTATGTGTAGAGATTGGGTTTCTAAATTTTTGTTTATTTGTATTTTTCTTAACTTTTCTGTTTTTTCTTTTTTTCTTCTTTTTTTTTTCCTTTTTTGAGACAGGATCTCATTTTGTAGCCTGGAACTCACTGTGTAATTTCAGAAATTAATTTTGAAGTTTTTGTCTATTAAATTATTTTTATAACTTCATTTATTTTAATATTTTTGAATTGCAGATTTGCTGTTGCGGAGTCTGACTGTAATTTGGCAATTGCCTTAAGTAGGACTTACACCAAAGCTTATGCCAGACGAGGTGCTGCTCGGTTTGCTCTGCAGAAGTTAGAGGAGGCCAGAAAAGGTACTCATCTTTTTAGGTCATCATTGAAGTATTTCTTCATTCGGTAACACATAGAATACAGAGAATACTAATAAGTATAGTACCCTTTATACTTAGTGTTTTGAGCAAAGCTTGTCTTTTTGGCAATTAAAAAAAATTTTATTTACAATTAAAAAAAATACAGATGTGTTTGGATGTGTGTGCATGTCCCAGCGTATGAGTGGATGCTGGAGAACAGCTTGAGGGAGTTGATTCTCTTCTTCCAGGTGTGCAGAGGTCCCAGGGATCAAACTCAGTTGTCAGCCTTGACGGTGGGTGCCTTTACCTGCTGAACCATCTTCCCAGTTCTTTTGGTAATCTAAATGATGCCTTCTTATTTTGGGAAGAATGCATTGTTTGCTGCGATCAAACTTTGTTTCAGACTCTTACATAATTGAACACTGGAACGGTACATGTGACTCATGTCTTCTGACCTTTAGTTCTCATATGCAAAATAAAGGTGAAGTCATCTTGTTGGCTGTTGTGAGGCAGGACACAGAACAAAGTGTTTTTATTTATTAGTAAATGCTGTCTTGTTATTCCATAACAAGCCCTGTGTAATTACAAAGTATGAGTAAAACTGATGTTGCATGGATGTTTTTCTGTGTGGTTTGGTGGTGTTCACTTTATGATGACATAACCACTTGGGAGCTGGTGGAAGATGGTTTGCTAAAGGGTTTTCTTAGGGTTCTGTCTGCCTGAGAGAGAATGAAAAATGCTTAGTAGATTAATAGCTGTTGATAGTTCATTTTATCGTAGAATAATTGGTATGGTTTTGTACAAGTTGTACAATTATCCTCCTTTTAAAATATTCTCTATCTTCTGTTTTATTTAGATTATGAAAAAGTATTAGAACTGGAACCAGATAACTTTGAAGCAACAAATGAACTCAGGAAAATTGATCAGGTAAATGATAAACATTTAAGTGCATCAGATTTGACTTTTATATCATGAAGGTGAAACTTTTTGCTTAGATTGTATATATACTATAGATTTTTTAAAAAGCACACTTATTTATTTTTGTGTGTCTGAGCATTTTGCCTATATGCACATATGCCTATATGCCTGGTGCCTCTGCTGGTCAGAAGCAGAAGAACGTTGGGTCTCCTAGAACCGGAGTTACAGATGCTCGTGAGCTGCCATGCCATCAGCTGGGTCTTCAACTCGGAAGATCACACAGTGCTCTTAACTGCTGAGCTTTGTCTTCAGCCTCCCAGCCACAATAGATTTCTGTTCAGAATTTCAGTACATAGCTCAGGCAGCTTGTGCAAGCTTTAGCCTCCCAAGTGCTGGAATTACACAGAAATATTCTAATTTTATTTCATTAATTGTATTTTATTAATTGTACTATACAGTTTAACCAAACTGGTAAGACAGGGGTATTCTAGAGATACAGTCCCTACTCATAAGCCTTTTTATAAATTGGCCAACATTGACTTACTTAGAAATAATGATTCTTAATAATTTTATTTCTTTGAATTCTGTTTGAAGCACCATCAAATCATTTCATTATACGTAATTTGTATTGCTATATATATATAAATAAAGCATGGTTTAAAGAAAAAAGTTGGCTGAGATTTCTAAAACTGTTGCCTCTTTTTTTCCCAAATGACAGTTTTTAAATTTTTTTCTTTAAAGATTTTTTAATGAAAAATTTAGAAATTTTAAAGATTTATTTTCTATTATTTGCACATGTGTGTCCAGTAGAGGACACTAGATCCCTTGGAACTGGAGTTATAGGAAGTTGTAAAGCCACTGATGTGGGTGCTAACAATCGAACCTGAGTCCTCTGCAAAACCCGCAATTGCTTTTAACCAGCCCAGTTTTAAAATTATTTCAGTGATTATTTCTGTGATAAATGTTTGCACATTATGTGAGTCTCTGCTGTGTAAGCTGTATGTTAGTAAAATTACTAACTTTATAATAATAGAATCATCAGACATGGTGGCTCTCTCCAGTGACTGACATGTGGGACAAGAGAGATGTGAGCACCCAGATTTGAGGCCAGCTTGTGCTACATAATGAGTCTGCGGCTAGCCAGAGACCACACCTCAAAAGAAAAAGGATCGTAGATGTCATTAAATGGGAAATTGGTGCTCTGATGGCAGAGAGCAGTTGCGTACTCCTCTCACTTGGCCTTTGAATTAAAGCGGTAGTTGTTTTGCAATCTTGATCTTGGCATATTGTGAAAAGTGTGACAGTCATTGAGGAAATCTGATTTTAAATATTACTTATTACACATAAAATTGATAAGCATATCAACTTCATTATTGCAAAGGGTATTTTCTTATATATTAAGTCAAATAATAGTTGAATAATAAATCTGGGAAATTTAGTAATGTGATCTCAGTTATTTTATGCTTGAAAAACAACACCTAGAATAGTGCCCAGACTATGTAGAAATTTGACAAATATTTGGAGTTTAAATGATCAACTATATTTGCTGGATACAGCTCATTTTATCAAAATAGGCAGCATATTGAATTTATTTTACATATTTACACAATACTGCTTTTACTTTAATAAGTAGAAAGACTGAATGAGAATAAAAAGTATCCCAGTGTTTGAGTATAGCAGACATTTTACTCTATTTAATTGAGTTTTGGGTCTAATACAGATGCATCTTGCATTACTTGTTTTATTTTAGTTGAGTGCTGTATCTCCTAGGCTTTAACATCCAAAGAAAACTCATGTCCCAAAGAAGCTGCTGCAGTGACTAAACCAGCTGAAGGGGAGAAAAAACACATTGAAGAACAGCAGAACAAGCAGAAGGCCATTTCAGAGAAAGACCTGGTAATCCAGTGGGCTTCTGATGTTCAGTGAAATGTTTGCTTCTAGTGTGTTGCTTGTTGGCTACATTTCTGTCTATCACATTAAAAACGAGTTTTTTTTAAATAGGAAATTGAAATCAAGTGCACTAAAACCTCCAGTGGCTACTAATTCAAAATTTGAGTTATTGATGAAACTTATACATAAGACTAATCATGTGCAAAATAATTATAAGCACATTTATGTTTAGGGAACAAACTACATGTATTTATATGTAGATAACTACAGATTTAATATAGAACTAAGTTACAGTTCATCTTTTCTTTTCTTTTTTTATTGAGCTCTACATTTTTCTCTGCTCCCCTTCCTGCCTCTCCCCTCCTCCCTTCAACCCTCCCCCAAGGTCCCCATGCTCCCAATTTACTCAGGAGATCTTGTTTTTTTCTACTTTCTTCTTCTCATGTAGATTATATCTATGTAAGTCTCTTTTAATGTCCTCATTGTTGTCTAAGTTCTCTGGGATTGTGGTTTGTAGGCTGACTTTCTTTGCTTTATGTTTAAAAAACACCTATGAGTGAGTACATGTGATAATTGTCTTTCTGAGTCTGGGTTACCTCACTCAAAATGATGTTTTCTAGCTCCATCCATTTGCCTGCAAAATTCAAGATGTTATTTTTTTTTCTGCTCTGTAGTAAATGTGTAGTAAATTGTGTAAATGTACCGCATTTCCTTATCTATTCTTCTGTCGAGGGGCATTTAGGTTGTTTCCAGGTTCTGGCTATGACAAACAGTGCTGCTGTGAACATAGCTGAGCACATGTCTTTGTGGCACGATTGAGCATCCTTTGGATATATACCCAAAAGTGGTATTACTGGGTCTTGAGGAAGGTTGTTTGCTAGTTTTCTGAGAAATTGCCACACTGACATCCAAAGGGGCTGTACCAGCTTGCACTCCCACCAGCAATGCAGAAGTGCTCCCTTTTCCCCACAACCTCTCCAGCATAAGTTGATCTTGGCCATTCTTACAGGTGTAAGATGGAATCTCAGAGTTGTTTTGATTTGCATTTCTCTGATGACTAAGGATGTTGAACATTTCCTTAAGTGTCTTTCAGCCATTTTAGATTCCTCTGTTGAGAGTTCTCTGTTTAGGTCTGTACTCCATTTTTTTTTATTGGATTATTTGTTCTTTTGATGACCAATTTCTTGAGTTCTTTGTATATTTTAGAGATCAGACCTCTGTCTGATGTGGGGTTAGTGAAGATCTTTTCCCATTCTTTAGGCTGTTTTCATCAGTTTCTAATGTAAGTAAAGACTTAGTGTAATGTTTGGGCCTTAACTGTTTAATTAGTTCAATAATGATGTTGTAGAGTAATATAGTAGTATTTTTGTGCTGAAAAGAACATTTAAGAAATCCATGTTCTAGTAAATACTAAATGTCTAATGAAGTAGATGTTTGTAACATCTGTGTAAGGGGTATGATTGTGTGAAGCCCAAAGATGATCTTTCTCTGTTATTCTTTATCTTATTATTATTATTGAGACATGTTTTTTTCTGAACTTGGAGCTTAAGTTAGCTAGACTGCCTGGGTAGACAAGCCCCTGAGCTCCTTGTCCACCTCCCACAGTAGGGGCTGCAAGCTGGCTTTTCTGTGGCTTAGGTCAGTCCTCCAGCCTACTCAGCAAGCACTTCACTCGCTTGCCTGTCTCCATCTCTAGATTGTCAGCAGTGGGATATATATATTTACTGATTTCATATTGGTATTTTTCATATGTTTCTTTAAGATTTGAATTTTTCAGCATGTTTTAATTTTCATCTCTCTCTCCCAAACAATAGGGGAATGGATTTTTCAAAGAGGGAAAGTATGAGAGAGCAATTGAGTGTTACACTAGAGGGATGGCTGCTGATGGTACCAATGCCCTCCTTCCAGCCAACAGAGCCATGGCCTACCTGAAGCTTCAGAAGTAAGTATTATGTTTTGCTTTCAGGGTGAAAATTTATTATAGAGTACATTTTAAATTAACCAATTAATAAAGTTTAGTCAATTTAGTATTTTTGTCATCTGTTTTTGACTCTTTTTTCTCCTTTCTTTCTAGTTTTTTCTTTTTTCTTGGTGTTAGGGTTAGAATCCAGGACCTCTCATACACTAGAGATGTGTTCTATTGCTGAGTCAAGTCCCCAGCTGGTTGATTTATTCTTAAGCATTGCATTAAAGTTAATGAGAGTAAAATTTAGAGACAAGGAATATGTGTACATGTGGCATAGTATGTATCATGTGCGTTTTATTATATTTACATTTTTAATAGACATTGTACAACTTATAATTATACTGTTGTGTATTATTTAAAATTACTTTATTACATTTATTACTATGTGTGTGTGTGGTCTATGTATAGGTCAGAGAACAGGTTGCAGAATTGGCCTCTCCTTCCATATCAGTTTTGGGGATCAGACTTATGTCATCATGCTTGTGGGCAAGGATCTTTACCTACTGAGCCATCTTCCAAGCCCTACAAACTTTTGTTGCTATTGTTTTTGAGGTAGTGTCAAATGCAGGCAGTCAGAAGGTTGAGTTACTGCTGTGATTCTGAAATAATAATGAGCATTAAGGACATTTTGAAGTCTAATGTAACATTGTATTATACATAATATCTGTGTTTTAGTGGTTCAGAGTTACAGTACTGCTTTACTAGTGAGCTTTATTATCTGTTTGTAATTGAAAGAAAGCTAAGTTTCACTTCAGGATTTCTGAGACTGTGTAATTTTTCCCCTTGGAAGTTTTCAGACTACTCAAAGGACTCCAGGTTAGGAAGGCTATTAAGGAGGGAAATATTGGTTGTGTTTTTAACCTCACTTAAGCCGATAGGCACAACTTGAGCTTTGTCTTTTCTTGATTAGCCAGTAATGGTTATTCCAGCTTCTGGGAGCTTATGAATCTTGCCGTTGAACTATCATGCGTTGTTTTAGACAAAGACCCAAATGATTTGACTAATGTCAAACATAATACCTTCATAGAGGTGAGATTTTGTTTGTATTTGTGAGTGTATCATTGTATTGATTTATTGCTTTTGTTGATAATCACCTTAGTAATCACCTAACTGTGTTAGGTTAGCACAGTACAGTTTAGCATCACAAGCCTTCTCCTGTACTTGGAAGGTGTTTATATATTAGAGGCGAATGTAGAACATAAAATACAGTATTTTAAGCTTCCACAACCTTTTAAGTAACAAGCTGTGGCTTGATTTCCACAGCTGTCAGGTTAGAGCTGATTAGATGGACAGGGTGGGGAAGGGAGATCTAGGAGTGGGAAAGTGGGCTAGAAAGGGAGAACTGGTTCAGTTCCCAATATGGTAGTCTGAGTTTGCATCCCTAGAGCCCACATGAAAAGCATGGCAGCACACACCTGCAGTCCCAGCCCTGGAATCACGGACTTGCCAAAGCATAGTCTTAGCAGTGGGTGAGCTCCAGGGTCACAAAGGTGGAGGATCATCAAAGACAGTTCACACTGACTTCTGGCTTCCACATGCACACATAGGAGCACATATTCCACACACAGAAAGGAAAAGAAAGACTATTCAAGTTCTTAGACTAGTTAATTTATATAAGAAATACTGTTTCTTGAGGTTGTAGTATATATCAGTAGTTGGTTTCTAGTAGATAAGTAAGGCAACCTTGAGTTATAGTGATGGAGGTCTACAGGCAGGCAAATTGTGGACTGTAGGCTGGTGAATGGTTAGCTTCAGAAGAGCTGTCAAGGTGCTGAGATATAAATGATGTATCCAGACATGGGAGACAGGATTTTAGTACTTGAATAAAGTGGATCCAGGACAAATCTGGGTCCTATTCTTTTTTTTTTAATTATTTATTTATTTGTTTTTAAAAATTTCCTCTTCTTCCCCTCCTCCCCATATCCTCCCATTCCCCCCACTTCTTCTCCCCCCCCCACTCCCTCTTCTCCTCCCTCTCCAGTCCTAAGAGCAGTCAGGGTTTCCTGCCCTATGGGAAGTTCAAGTTCCTCCCCTCTCCCTCCAGGCCTAGGAACGTGAGCATCCAAACAGACTAGGATCTCAAAAAGCCAGTACATGCAGACAAAACAAGACCCAGTGCCATTGTCAGTGGCTTCTCAGTCAGCCCCCATGTCAGCCACATTCAGAGACTCCGGTTTGATCACATGCTCGTTCAGTCCCAGTCCAGCTGGCCTTGGTGAGCTCTCATTAGATCAGTCCCCTTGTATCAGAGGGTGAACGCACCCCTCGCGGTCCTGATTTCCTTTTTCATGTTCTCCCTCCTTCTGCTCCTCATTTGGACCTTGGGGGCTCAGTCCAGTGCTCCAATGTGGGTCTCCGTCTCTATCTCCATCTATCGTCAGATGAAGGTTCCCTCTGGTCCAGCCTTTCTTGCTTATGTTCTCCCCCCTTCTGCTTCTCATTTGGACCTAGGGAGTTAAATCCAGTGTTCCAATATGTGTCTCTGTCTCTATCTCCATTCATCGCCAGATGAAGAACTCAAGAATCTACACACTAAAACTCTAATTAACCCAATTAAAAAATGGGGTACTGAACTGAACAGAGAATTCACAACAGATGAACTTCGAATGGCCAGAAGGCACTTAAGGTCATGTTCAACCTCCTTAGTGATCAGGGAAATGCAAATCAAAATAACTTTGAGATACCATCTTACACTTGTCAGAATACCCAAACTCAAAAACACCAATGATAGCCTATGCTGGAGAGGATGTGGAATGAGGGGAACACTCATCCATTGTTGGTGGGAATGCAAACTTGTGCAGCCACTGTGGAAATCAGTGTGGCGGTTTCTCAGGAAACTGGGAGTCAACCTCCCTCAGGACCCAGCAATTCCACTCTTGGGAATATACCCAAGAGATGCCCTATCATACTCCAAAAGCATTTGTTCAACTATGTTCATAGCAGCACTATTTGTAATACTCAGAACCTGGAAACAACCTAGGGGCCCCTCAATAGAAGAATGGTTAAAAAAGGTGTGGAACATATACACATTAGAGTTTTACTCAGCGGTAAAAAACAATGACATCTTGAATTTTGCATGCAAATGGATGGAAATAGAAAACGCTTTACTGAGCGAGGTAGCCCAGACCCAAAAAGAGGAATATGGTATGTACTCACTCATAAGTGGATTCTAGCCACAGTTAAAGGTCTTTGAGCCTATAATTCGTGATCCTAGAGAAGCTAAATAAGAAGGTGAACCTGAAGAAAATCATGTAATTTTCCTCCTGGATATTGGAAGTAGACAAAATTGCCAGGCAAACTTGGGTGCACGGGGGCTGGGGGGTGGAAGCAAGGGGAGATGGTTAGAGAGAAGGGAAGGGGGAGGATTGGGGATGGCTTGGGGGAATGGGATGGGGGGGAGGGAGGAAGGATGGATATGGGAGCAGGGAAGTATATATCTCAACTAAGGGAGCCATTGTAGGGTTTGCAAGAGACTTGATTCTGGAGGGGTTCCCAGGCCCAAGGAGAGGTCCCCAGATTGTTCCCTGGGCAGCAGAGAAGAGGGTGCCTGAACTGGCCTTGGCCCATAACCATTCTGGGTCCTATTCTTGAGGTGCATATTGAAGTAAGACATATAAATATAACTCAGTAGTATGTTCTTTTGTTACTCTTAGACTAGCGCCTATCAGTCTGAACTGATTGCTGGTTGCATTACTGATTAATATTCATCCAGATATCAGACGATGTGCCATTGCTCACATACATAGCAATCCTTTAATTTTTTGTGGGTTTTGCCCTTACATTAGCTGCTCTGGGGTTTGGTGAACTTTACTAGGAAGCCAGTGGTGCTGTTGTGATTGTCATGTAGCCCATTGCGCACTGAGACTGGAGAGCTGTGCGGTGACAGTGCTGTTCTTTAGACTACTCTGTGCTCATGGGCTCCATCCTTCCCTGACCCTCCACAGTCTATGATTCTTTTCTTCCTTTCCAGGTGGTTCAGAGATTTAGTGGGAGTAAGAAATTTTGAAAATAGTCTTTCCCCCCAAACACAGAGTTTTGGGAATTGTTCATTGAAATTATATATGCTAGGCTGAGGAGAAAGTATAGCCAATTCTAAGTCAGCCTGGTCTACATAGTAAGACCAGTCCCTCCTTCTCTCTCTCTCTCTCTTTCTCTCTCTCATCTTTCTATTGTATGCTTTCATGCATGTGTGCATGGCTTGCGTGTGCGTGCACCGTGGCATGTGGCATGGAGGTCAGAGGACAACTTGTGAGAGTTGATTCTTTCCTGCTACCGTGTGGATAATGGATTCAGGTCTTCAGCCTGGAAACCAGCACCCTTATCCACTGAGTCATCTCACCAGTCACAGTGTTACGTTTTCTATATGCTACATATTTTCCAGTTAGTAATTTTATCTTGTTCAATAGATATGAAGAAGCTGAAAGAGACTGCACACAAGCTATCTCACTAGACGGCTCATATGCGAAGGCTTTTGCCAGAAGAGGAACTGCAAGAACATTTTTGGGCAAGATCACTGAGGCCAAGCAAGGTAAGGCTATAATAACTCACATACTCACCCTGGTAAGATTCCTGGAGGCAGAAACAAAGATTTCTGTAACTTCCCGCAGTTCAAGGATAGTGAATTTCACGAAGCACACCGGAGATGAAGGTGAGTTTGAAAACAGCACCTTCCATAGTGTGCTTGATTATCTGTAACATCTCTGTCAATTGCTAACTGAAGGAAGGAAAATGTGAATTGTAGATGAGTAGGAAAAGCGAGCAACAGCCAAGAAGAGGAGGCATCTGCAGCTGGCATTGAGAATAACGTGAGGGCTGTAATGATTCCTTTCTTATTCTTTTTGTTTTGTTTGAGACGGGATCTTTTAGTAGCCCTGGCTGTTCTGGAACCCAAGATACCTTCCTATTTCTGTCTCCCGAGTGCTGGGATCAAAGATGTGCTTCCACACCCTGATGTCCTTTCTCAATCTTATAGGCATTCTTTTTCTCCTTCTTTGTGATCTTGTCCTGTGGAATTCGTTTTCTCTCTCTTCGGAACACTGACTTGGTTCTGCTACTTGTGTTTTCTTTTGTTTCATTTTGCACTTTGTTCTTCATCTTTGGATTTCACTTGTTCTTTCTCACTTTTTGTTTCCTTTGACGTCTGTGCTGGTTAGTTTTATCTCAGCTTGGCACAAGCCAGAGTCATTTGGGGAGAGGAAACTCCAATTGAGAAAATGCTGCTACCACACTGGCAAGTAGGCAAGCCTGTGGTACGTTTTCTTGATTGTTAATAGATGAGTGAAGGCCCAGCTTACTGTGGGCAATACTACCCTGCTGGCCTGGTGGTCCTGGGTTTTAAATTTGGACGTTTTTCCATTTGAGGTGTATATTTTCAGTAAAAGTGGATTGTCAGTGTTGTGCAACTTTCTGTCTGTGTTCTAAACTTTGTGTATCAGATGCTAATTATTCATTTTCCTCTTTCCTTTGCCAGCCCCTGGTAATCACTGTTTTTCTGTGTCTGTTAACCTGACTATTTTACTGTTACTACTGCATTTTTGAGACAGGGTCTTACTGTATAGCCAGACTGGATTTGAACTCTTTAGCCTCTTGAGTGCTGGGATTACAGGCATGTGCCACCAAACTGGGCTAAATTTGAATGTTTGATATGCCGTGTAGGTGGGCTCATGCCCGTGTTTTTATGTCTGATCCTTTTAACTTAGAATGTTTTTAAGCTTTACACATGTTGAAGTATCACAAGTTCATTTCTCTTTTAAAGTTTTCTAAAAAATTTTTTATATTTTATTGAACATGTGTATGTACATGCATGCATGCCACAGACACATATGCGGGAGTCAGAGGCCAACTTGCAGAGAGTTACTTCTTTCCTTCCACCACGTGGGACCTGGGGGTAGAACTCAGATCAGCCAGTCTTGTGGCAAGTGCCTTTACCTGCTGATCATTCTCATTGAACTTTTTTTTCAGTGTTTGAGAGATGATCTTGTTGTGTTAGCCCTGGCTGGCCTAGCATTTGATATGTAGTCCAGGATAGGTGTGAACTCATAGCAGTCCTCCTGCCTCTGCTTCCCAAGTACTGGGGTTACATGTGTACAAGTACTGGGGTTACTTTGCTTTATTGCCTTTTAAGCACTGAGCAATATTCTAGGGTATGGTAGTCTCGTAGGGAAGTTACTCCATCATCGTAAGTGTGAGCTGTGGTTAAATTCAGTGCTCTCTTTGTATCATCTGTAAACCAGGGCTGTGGGGACCCCTGTGAAACAACTAGAGCAGCGGAACAGACACTTGTTCTTACTGTTGCCTGCCTGTTCCCTAGTGTCTGACGTAGAGCTCACTGGGTAACAGTGAGATTTCAGTCAGCTGTGGTGACATGCTTATAGTCCCAGCACTTGGGTGACAGAGGTAGAATGATTAGGGGTTCAGGTTATCTTTGACTGTGTAGCTGGTTCAAGAACAGCCTGGACTATACAAGAGCCTGTTGCAAAATGAATAAATAAAACAAAGGGATTATTAACGAAAGATGTCGTGTTTTGAATGTCATAAAGTAATTTCACTGTTTTGTTGCTTTTTAAAATACCCATTAGACTTTGAAACTGTATTACTTCTGGAACCTGGAAATACGCAGGCCATCACCGAACTTTCCAAAATTAAAAAGGTAGTATATTTCTTCACCAAAATGTCATCATGTCATCTGGTACATAAATTTATTAGTTACATAATTAACTTAAGAATATTTGATAGCTATTATAAATTTGTTTTCAAGGAATTAATTGAGAGAGGACATTGGGATGAAGTCTTTCTTGACTCTACACAAAGACACAATGTAGTAAACGCTGTGGATAATCCACCTCACCGTGGGTCACCTGTGAGTACCGCACTTTCATTTCGCCCTGCCCTTGAGTGTCTGATGTGTCAATACCAGTGCTTAATAAAGAAACTGCTTTGGCCTGATGGGGTAGATAGGCAGGGGAAACTAAACTGAATGCTGGGAGAAAGGAGGCAGAGTTAGGGAGAAGCCATGTAGCCCAGCCGGAGACTAAGCCACAGCAATGTGGTGATACACAGATTAACAGAAATGGGTTAAGTTAATATGTAAGAGTTAGCCAATAAGAAGCTAGAGCTAATGGACCAAGCAGTGTTTTAAATAATATAGTTTCTGTGTGATTGGTTTGGGGCTTAGCAGCTGGGACCCAACAAGCGACCTCCTTACAACAAATATTGTTACAGGATTAGAATTGGAAACAAACTTTGTACTAGTAAACGTAAAATGTTGAAAACTCTTGGTGTACCTAGACAATACTCTTAATAAATGCCTCATAGAAATATTGACAAAATTAGGGAGAAGTCATTCTAAAGGAACTTACATTTCATTTATACATTTTTACATTTTTTTATATAGAGAAATTTTTATATTGTATTATTGGCTCAACTTTGTCTTCCATCTCAGAAATTTTGTTTAGTATTGTCCATTGATGATGCTTTCTGATGTGTTTTAAACGATTGATATTTTCCATTTTTTAAATTCCTGTTTGGTTCCTTTTTAGCATCAGCTTACTTGTTGAATTTTTCCTTTAAGTTATGAAATTATTTCACTTACTTTGGTAACTTCTTGTCTATGTCCTGAATTGATTTCCTTATCTCTTTCTTTGGGTCCTGTTTGGGGTAGAACTCAAGTTTTTTTCTGGCATTTCAAGTGTCTCGTCATCTCTGTTTTTCTTACCCAGGAGGTGCCAGCTTGGTGGGAGTGTGCCATAGTGGAATGCTTTCTTTCTTTGTGTTTGTATATCATTTGGGATGTATGTGGTCTTTGGATTTTAGTTTTCCCCAATTGATTTTGTTCATCCTGATGGATTTCTTTGCTTGAAGTCATGTTCAGGAGAAGGCTAACATACTTGGCATTTTACTGTGCTTAGAGTCAGAGACCACTGGTGTATTGGTTGAAGAAAATGTAGTTTATAGTATTTTTGTTTCAGAGCTAAGGGTGTCAGCATTTAAGTAGTGATTGAGGGGGAGTGGGAAAGTAGAAAAGAATGAGAGTGTTGGAGATACGGAAAGCAGAGAAAATACTGTGTGTTAGGTTTAGAGAGAGAAAATACAGACATAAATGCTTTTTCCAGTGAGACACAAGTTACCGCACAACTGACAGTACACAATTGTAAATGCTAAAATAAGGCAAAAACTAAAAAACAAAACAGATGTAACAAAAAACAAAACAAAACACCAATGAGATGGCTCAGTGGGTGGAACACTTGTCCCAAGCCTGACTTGCTCAGTTCCATCTCTGGGATTCACATTGTGGGAGGAGAGAACTGACTTGTAAGTTGTCTTCTGACTTTTACATGACCCCTCCCATTAGACAGATGTAAGATGAAAATGATACAAACAAAAACGGACAGTCAGGCCAGGGAGATGGCTAGGCAGGGGAAAGCAGGCTCTTTGACTCAGGTTCAGTCCCTGGAATCTATGTGAAAAGCTGAATTTGGGGATGTGTGGCTGTGGTTCCAGCACTCTGACAAATTGGCTAGAAGCTTCTGGGCAGCTGGTCTGGAGAAGACATCATAGCAGCAGAAACAAGAGCAACTCTGCCTGTTTGGCTCTTCCTTGATCAGTAGTGGATGTTATTAAACTGGAAAACCATTTTGGGTAACCCCTACCAACCTTGTCAATGTGGTTTGCAGATGTGTACCCTGGGCTGGGCTTATCCAGCTGTCACACTTGAGAGTGTGGAGGGTGTCCAGCTAGACTTTCATATGCCGTGCTGGCTCCTGTGCTCCTGTGCTGCTTCCTCAGCCCTGAGGATGCCGTCAGGATGGTTCTGGGTTTTCCCTGTTGTCCTGAAGGTAGAGTCCAAACTGTGGTTTGCACACAGGTTCCTGTACTGGCTGTCCTCATACCCTCCCAGGCGGTCTGTACCACTTCTCCTCCCTCTCCATGGACTACCCTGCAGCCTTCTTTCTACTTTGCCATTCCTGCTCTTTGCAGTCTGAGCTTTCACCTTTATAACTGGTGTTATGTATATCCCTTGCCTACCATTTAGGTGCCTGGGGTAGGCAAATAACTTTTTATTGTTTGTATTCTCAGATGTATTATTATATTCCTAAATCTGTCTAGCCAACAAGTTGGATTAATTTTAACTGGGATATTAGTCATAACATGGCAGTCTTTTTAGACTTGTGACCTTAGGATGGGAAATTTTTAATATATTCATTTAAAGGATCAATTTTAATTGTTTTAGAAAGCACTCAAGAAGATTTTTATTGAAGAAACTGGCAAGTTGATAGAGACTGTTGATTCGCCAGATAGTATTGTCACTGCTCCCCAGAGCAGTCGAGCAAAGGCAACAGCAACAGCGGGCACCGAAAGCAAGAAGAATTCAAACCAAGGGGACACCTTGCCTGCAGGTGATACTCCAAGAGCCAAAGTGTTGAAAATAGAAGAAATCAGTGACACTTTGGTCCTACAGTGAGTAGCTACTGTTACGACAGTCTCTATAACGATAATTCCACAAGCAGTCGGTATTACTCATGTGTTCTCACCGTTGATGTTTGAGCAGCTAGCTGTCTGCAGGTTGTAGTGTGCGATTTTACTTAGGGAACCATCATTAAGCCTTTACCAAAGCGAATACAAGCGATTAGAGGTGTTCAAGTGTCTTCATTCTTTTCGTGTGTGTGTGGTTTGTTGAGACAGGGTTTCTTTGTGTAGTCTTGGCTGTCCTGGAACTCACTCAGTAGACCAGCTGTCCTCCAACTCACAGAGTTCTGCCTGCTTCTGCCTCCTGAGTGCTGAGAATAAAGGCGTTTGCCACAACGGCCTGACTTGATTCTTGATCAAATTGATTTTGCTTATTTTCTTCTTTAGAACTTCAGTAATAGCTGTTCTGCTTCTGTTCTACTGGGGTGTGTGTGTGTGTGTGTGTGTGTTAGAGAGAGAGAGAGAATATGAGAATGAGTAGTTGATAGAAGTAAGTATCATAAAAAAAAATGAAGAGTTGATCTTTGAGTTCAAGGCCATCCTGGTCTACAGAACGAGTTCCAGGATAGCCAGGGCTACACAGAAAGACTCTGTCTCAAAAAAACCAAAAAAAAAAAGAATATTTAAAATGTTACCATTATTATATCCATCAATACTGAAGACTATTGAGCACTCTTTAAAGATAAAGTTTAGAATTGAGAGTCAAAAACAAATAAGGGAGGCTATTTCAGGGAGGAGGGACCTCAGCGATAGAAGCAGAGACAGAGTGGTTGTGGGAGTGGGGTGAATTAAAACACAATATAATGATGTGTGTACAGAAATGCCTTAATGAAGCAGTCCCATTTGTATTCTAACTTAAAATTAATTTCACATCATTTTCCTACTGATGACAGTAGAGAAGACACAAATCCACTGGCTTGGCTTGTGCTACTGGTTAGTCTTATATTGCCACTCAGTAAACACACGAAGTTTGTCTATTTTCAACATTGAACTTTAGTAGTTTATTTAAAATAGTGTATGATTGTTCAAGAATGTTGACTAGGTGGCTTTAAAGTGAAGTATTTCTTCCTCAAATATCTTGAAGCTGAAATTCAGATTTCTGAAAGGCTGAGTTGTACTAGATAAAAATGATATTCTCAAAGAATGGCCTAACTTATCACCTAGCAGTTGATTACAGCCATTGTATAGCCAGAATGTGAAGATTTGTAAGGATGGACACACACACACATTGTAAAGATACATGTTGTGTGTACACACGCAAGTTGAAAGAATTGAACATTGTCAGAATGCAGATAGGAAACACAATATTAGCAAAATCAGAAGTTAGAAGTTTCCTGTTGCTCTTTCCTTTTTTGGATTTTGGCTGCTGCTTCTTTAACTGGTTGCCTAATGCTCTGTAATACTCCAGACCACAGGCTGATTTGAAGCGGGACCTGGGCCAGTCTTTCAGTGAGAAGGCCTCTGTGAAGGTAGAGCAGACACCGGATCAGTTTGCCACTGCTGTTCTGCCTCCAGTTCCTGCCAACTCCTTCCAGCTCGAGTCTGACTTCAGACAGCTGAGAAGTTCCCCAGATATGTTGTATCAGTATTTAAAGGTAAGTGGAGGGAGCCAACAGTGTCCCTGGTCGCAGGTCAGAGACTTTCTTCTGGTTGCTGTAGCAATGCTTATATTTGCCTTTTGTGTAATGAAACTGCATAAAATGCTTCTCGTTTGTCTGGCGTGCATTGCCCTGGACAGACTGCTGGACATGTCGTAATCAGGGAAGTGAACTGTGTGTGAAATTCCAGGGCCTAAAATGACTGAAAGTCTAATTTCATATTAGACTTTAATATGAAAGTCTAAGCTTTAATATTTCATCTTCCAAGAAGGGGGGAAGAAAATTGCAATCTTTGTCTTTTGTGTGTTAGGCAGTGCTTGTGGTATCTTGTCATTTACTTTTCTGAAAGCGAGCTTTTATTTGTCTCAAAATAAGTTAAATTGCATGAACTTAGCAAATCATAGATTAGTACAGTCTTCAGGTGTAGTGACGCTGCCTTACACCTTTACAGTGAGCGGTCACTTCAGGCACTATCTCAGGCCAGACTGCCTTCATCTCTGCTTGTAGTTGTAGTTTGGGACTTTCTCATAGGGTCCATCTCTTCTGTTCATGGATTGTTCTGACTATTTATAGTTTTTAATTATGTACATGTGCATATGTGTATGTGTATACATATAAGAGTGTGTTTCAGAACCCCTGGAACTGGAGTCATAGGCAGTTGTGGGATGGTACAGGGAATTGAACCCGTGTCCTTCGTGTGAGCAGGAAGTACTCTTAACGGCTCTAGCTAAGAGCCGTGATGATCTTATGTCCCTCTCGTGTTCATCCTTCTTTCAGAGCTGTGTTTAAGTAAAACCTCACTATTTCTCATTAAATATAGTATTTAGTAATTATTCATAATATTTTACCTGAGGAAATATTATATAATACATGTACTATGAATGTTGTCACAATTCAACTTTCTAATTCTTCTTTTTCCAAGAAAATCGAACCATCTTTGTATCCGAAGTTGTTTCAGAAAAACCTAGATCCAGATGTATTCAATCAAATCATTAAAATTTTACATGACTTTTACATTGAGTAAGTTGAATCTTTTAGTTGTCTTCTCACTTTGTAATGTTATGTCCAGTGATTTGGAAAATTCATTCACTTTGATCCTAATATCTTGTCCATAATAACATTAGGTTTCTAGTAAGATTTACTCTTACAGAAACGAAGAGATGACAAGAACAAACCAGGAAGAAGGAAAAGTCTATGGGGACAGGCCTCTTTTTAGAGAGAAGTAGAATACAGCGTACCCTGTGTGAGAGACAGCAGTAGCACATGCTGTGCTCCCTTTACGATACAGATTCTCAGTCGGGCGGTGGTGGAGCACACCTTTAATACCAATACTCAGGAGGCAGAGGCAGGTGGATCTCTGTGAGTTCCAGGCTAGCCTGGTCTACAGAGAGAATTATTAGTACAGTTAGAACTGTTTCACAGAGAAACCCCGTCTTGAAAAACAAAACAAAACAAGCAGAGAGAGAGAGAGAGACAGACAGACAGACAGATAGACAGACAGACAGATAGACAGACAGACATACAGAGACTGACTTACCTCAAGGGAAAGTGAAGAATTTGTTGTTCTTAGGAAAAAATGACTGCCTATAACTAATGATTTGTGTTTATGTTTGGACTGTTTCAGGAAGGAAAAGCCATCTCTCATCTTTGAAATCTTACAGAGGCTCTCTCAACTGAAGAGGTTTGACATGGCAGTGATGTTCATGTCAGGACCCGAGAGAAAGAGTAAGTTCTGAGAACAGGCTTTCCCGCAGCTCCTCATCCTCCTCTGCTACTGTTTTACTACTAGCTGCTTACCATGTACAGGATACATGCAGTCAACTATGAATGCTTGTAATTAAGTTAATTGATGTGCAGCTGGATTACATAGAGTTAAAATTGTAGTTCTGACAGAATTTTCAAATGTAGATACTATTATCATTATCTAACAGGAGGAAGCCACGGCAGGGGGTTAAAGGTGTTTATGAGGGTTACAGAGTTAAGGAACCATACTGGAGCTTTGAGCCCCAGGCTGTACCCAGTTGTATAGAGATTGAATTCTGCTATTGTGGGGCATGCAGAGGCTCCTGCCACAGAACTGGGTACAGGGTGTGTCTCATCCCTTCTGAGGGGCTCCCTCCTTGAGTATTTAATTTCAGCTGAATTAAAGTGAACATGCAGGGAGTAAAAAGTAGTTAGGACTGGAGAGATGGTTCAGTGGTTAAGGGCACTGCTTGCTCTTAAGGACATGAGCTCAGTTCCCAGAACCCACATGGTGGCTGACAACTGTCTGTAACTCCAGTTAATAGGCTGTGATGCCCTCTCTGACTCTGGGTACCAGGCACATACATGGCGCACATATGTGCTTACAGGCAAAACACTCATGCACGTAAAATGAATCTTTAAAAAAAAAAGAAACCTAACTTAAAAGTTTTCGTTTTTATCTTTTAAAAAGAATTTTAAATAATTAAAAATATTTTTTGTTAGTGTAAGAGTGTGCTTAGTATGTGTGTTGATACTTGTACGAATGTGGGTTGCCTGAGGACAGTCTTTGGTACCAGTTCTTGTCTTCCATCTCGTTTGAGGCAGGGTCTCTTGTGTGCTGCTGCGTACACTAGGCTAGCCAGCCCTCTACTGACAGGGGACTCTCCTGTCTCTGCTGTCTCCTGTTCACCGCAGTGTCCAGCTTCATGTGGGGACTGGAGATCTGGTCATAAGAATATCTGGCAAGTGCTTTATCCATTGAGCCATAGCCTCAAACTCTTTTTTTTCCCTTCCTTCCTGTCTTTCTTTTCTCTTTTTCTTTCTTTCTTTTCTCTCTTCCTTTCTTCCTTCCTTTCTTTCCTCCTTTTTTCCTTCCTTCTTTCTTTTTCTTTCTTTCTTTCTTTTTTTTTTTTTTAAATTTGGATAGGAAACAGAAAAGCCTTTGGGGATATTCAGAACTCAACTAAGTATAAACAGTCATTTTGGATTTCTATGAAGAGAAAGTGTCAGAACCAGACTGGCCTTCCAGCTTCATGGAGACTAGTAATAATGTTGTAAATTCACTAAAGAGAAGGAGTCATGGAGTCAAAGATTGTTATTTTTCCTTTGTTTTGAGATAGGTTTTCACATATCTCAGGCCAGCCTTTAATTAATTCACTTGTAGCTAAAGATGACCTTGAACTTTTGACCTCCTGTGTCTATCTTGGAGTGTTGGATTTTAGGTGTGTGCCACCACAACACAACCATTGGCTCATGTTGAACCCAGGGCTTCATGACTGTGAGGCACTCTGCCAGCTGTAACACATCACCAGCCCTCTGTTTTAGCTCATCAAAAACATTTCTCTCAAATTCCTGGTCAGTATTGCTATTATTACTGTTCTACAAAACTTCATTTTGTCATTTTTAAAAATCACTGCAGAGCTTTGCATTTTAAAAATTATCTCCGTCATCATGTTATCATCAGTGCGTGTACATGCCTGCGTGCCTGTATAGCTCAGAAGACAGCTTTTGTTATCACCACTGTGTGTGTACATGCCTGCGTGCCTGTATAGCGCAGAAGACAGCTTTTGGAGTAGGTTCTTTCCTTCCGTCTTGATATGGGTCCTGGGGGTTGAACTCGGCCATCAGGCTTGCATGGCAAGTGCTCCATCTGCTGAGCCGTCTTGCCAAGCTTTTGCCCTCGAGGCCCGTGTTTCTTCGGTCTTGAGTACCTACTCCCATATCTTCACCACTTCATTCTGTTGTCACTTTATTGCCATCAGCTCTGGTCAGAATAACTTCCTGCCTTCCACTGTTCATCCCCTTCTCTGTCTCCTTTCCCTGCTTATGCATTTATTTCCCTTTCTCAGACAGAAAGAAAGCTACTTGAGAGCGGAAATTGTGCCTCCTTCCCTAGGCCTTAGTGCTCGGACATAGCAAATGAGTGTCTTTCCCTCCAGCAGCTGAAGTTCAGGGTGTGCTCTGAGTGTGAGCTGGTTCTTCAGGTCACCCTACCAGCAGGGTCTTGGTTGGTCTCTGCTGTCTGCTGAGTGAGACGTGGAAGCACGTGCAGTCACTCTGCTCTAACTAAGCCTTCAGACACATTAGCTCCAGTGACCTGCTTTACTACCACTGTCAAGTGACGGTCTGTCCCAGTTAGTGTTGAGAAGCATGAACTGTCATTGTTTGCCAAGTGTTGAGTGTGGACTGCTTAGACTAATGTCATCGAGGATGCAAGAGAAATTTATACTGGTAGCAAAATAACTTTGGAAAGAAATACTGAATTGCTGTATTCTTTTCATATTAGCTTTTTAAATCTATAAACTAGAATTTAAGAAAAATGTTATTATTGCTTTTATTTGACAGGTTAAAATCTTGATTTGACAGGTTAAAATAATCTCTTGAATTTATGTTTTGCATAGTTTTTTAAAGTGAGAGTGATACACAACCTATTTTCTTTTTCAGTCACAGATGTATTATTCAATCACTTAGAAAAATCAGAATTGAAGGATTCTCTTGAAGAACTCAAGAAAAGATATGGTGGCTGATCATGACTGCTGAGGTTGTCTTTGTCTTTTATGTATACATTATTTTTCTCACTGAAATCAAGTGTTTTGTTTGACTTTTTAAGAGAATGAAATCATACCTGAGAGGACTCTCGTCTCGATGGTATTAATTCATGTAAAGTGTACTAGTGAGAAATGGTTCAAATAAACTAAGTTTTTATGAAAATAAAAATGTAAGTAATGAGATATACTTGTAAGGGTCAGTATTTTATAAATAATTTTAAATGTTATATTTAGTTACATTCCTCAGTGTCTCATAATTGTAACATTTTTTATATATTTATTTATTTATTTATTATGTATACAGTGTTCTGTCTGTCTGTATGCTTGCTGGCCAGAAGAGAGCACCGGATCTCACTATAGATGGCTATGAGCCACCATGTGGTTGCCAGGAATTGAACTCAAAACCTTTGGAAGAGCAGGCAATGCTCTTAACCTCTGAGCCATCTCTCCAGCCCCTAATTGTAACATTTTTATAGTTTCACGAATTTTTGTAACCACACACAAAGCTACTTCATTACCATAATTTATTACCATATGATTTCTTTGGAGAGGGTATTGGATAGATGCCAGCATGGTCTCCCTCCTTCCTCTACACCAACAGCGGAGTGAAGACAGGTCCTCGGCTTCTTGAGGGTCCTGTGTGGGATGCTCACAGCTTACTAGACTTGGCAGTTACAGTCTAGCTGCTGCTGTGGAATCCGATTCTGTTGTACATAGGTGAGTATTGGTGGTGAGTCCTGGAGCAAGCCCTTACATTCTGTAACCCTTGGCTGTTTGCAAAACCTTTCCTGTGTGTAAGGTTCTGGGGTTCAAGTGTTGACTGATCTTAGTGTGTGTTTGCTTCCAACACTCCTAACACTTGGGAGGCGACCCCAGCTGGATTGTCAGCTAGGAGGGAGTGAGGAACTGGTGAGCCTGAGGGAGGGTAGGACAGCCTGCTCAGGCTACACATCACAGAGCTGAGTGTAGCCAATAGGGGCCCCTGATACATGAGGGGCTCCCCCAAAGTGAAGACAGCCTGGGCATACATGAGACGCTAATCCAGACTCAGCACCAGCAGCAGTCATGGGGGAGACAGTTCAGCTGATCCTCCTGCACAGAAGTCTCCAGTTAGTATTTAAGTTTCTTGAAAACAAACAAAACTCTATTTTTGGTAGTGTTTTTATTTATTGAATTAAAAATACTTTTATCTGTCACTCCCCTTCATGCATTTGACCAATGTACACTTAAATTATTGAGCAGCCATTGTCTCCCACCCCCATACCCCTTCCTTCTGTTTCTCCTTATTTTTTTGGGGGGGGTACACTTTTAGAACTAGTTTGACTATCTTGTTGGGTTTTTGTTGTTTTTAAAAAGACTTTATGTTTTGACTTTTTATTCCTCTTCATTTGTGATTATTGGCTTTTTCATTGTGACTTTGTTTTCTAATATAAGTTTTCCTAACATCCTTGACTTTGTGTCTTCTCTTTCATAACATTCTGCTTCTCTGATTTGTTTCTTCAGCTTTGATCCTCTTCTTTCCCCGCCCCCATCCTTTTATCTCATTTGTTTATACTGTCTGCACTTACCCTCACTGATTTTTAACTCTGGCTCACTGCTATTGGTTTTGCCATTTTCTGTGGTTTTAGTTGACCTTTTATTGCACATTTTTATTTGCAGAAAGCAAAACATTTCAGTGTTCATTTAGCCTTTCTTTTGGCACCAAAACAAAACAAAAAATTTGACAGGTGAATCCCAAATCAGTCAGACTCCCAGGACTTATCAGACATTGCGGACTGGGCAATGAGATTTAGTGAGAGATTTAGTGGATATGCAGATGGGAAAATAAACAAGATCTGAATTCACCTCAGCAAAAATCTGCTCACCAGCAGGAAGGCTGGAGAGGAGGGGCAGTCTCTCTGCTGCAAGGGAGGGAGTAGGGGTCTGGGATAGAGGCAGGGACGGGAGAGACCCCTTTCCTAAACTAGAGAGCTAGCCTTGTTTTTAATTCTCTCACCATGGAGAAGGAAGACAAAACAAAACTATAATGCCCTGACCACTCATTCACCCTCAAAAAGCTGGAGAGGCATGTGGGGACCACCCCTTCTCATGCACAGCACATATGTGAAT
Source organism: Myodes glareolus (assembly GCF_982192425.1). Classification (NCBI taxonomy): domain Eukaryota; kingdom Metazoa; phylum Chordata; class Mammalia; order Rodentia; family Cricetidae; genus Myodes; species Myodes glareolus. The sequence goes on along the minus strand of NC_142044.1, from coordinate 60,525,778 downwards.
GTGTGAGTGGATGTCTGTAAGCAGCATTGTCCATGTAGGCCCAACACGTGTCTAAATGAGGTGGAATCATATGCCACTTCATGGACCCTCTGTCTCTGTGATTCCCCACCGAGACAAATTAGTGCAAATTTCAGAGACAAACATGGGAAGAAGGGAGTGGGGTGGCCAGGGAGCAGGGAAGACAGTGCTCCGGAGAGGGAGGGGAAGGAAAGCAACAGTTAGAAATGGCTTATGTTATCAAAACATTTCACCTGCCCATCACTCCCACCATTCTGGACTCATTGCTGGCAGAAGTCAGGCTCCTCCACAAGCTGGTGACAGAATTCCACAATGAGACAGTTCCCTGACGCTATGATAAAACACCATAACCAAGGCAACGTCTAGAAGGAGGAGCTTATTTGGATGTGCAATTATAGGGGGTTAAAGTACGCAACAGCAGGGAAATGTGGTAAGAACAACAAGCCGAGAGCTCACGTTTCCACAAACAGGAAGCAGAGACAATAAACTGAATGATGTGTGTCTTTGGAATCCCAAAGCCTGTCCCTAGTGACACACCTCCTAGACCTACCCAAACAGCACCACCCACCTGGGACCAAGTATTCAGCCGTCTGGAGCCTGTGGGGAGCAATCTCCCTGAAGCCTCCAGAAGCAGCCATGCTATAGCTGAGCAGAGCCTGTACCTGCTGACAGGCCTTTGCGACTGAGGTCACAGTGCCATATGAGATGCAGTAGCCCCACTTCTCAGCCAACTGTGGTTGCTGAGTTGCACATAGTGTCTTACATGCTTGTCCATCGTTGGACTGAGAGACAGGGACCCATCTGGACACTCAGCAGGTCTAAAGCACTGTTAAGCCACCATTGAATGCTGGGTAGTGGTGGCACACGCCTTTAATTGGGGAGGCCGAGATAGGTGGATCTGTGAGTTCAAGGCCAGCCTGGTCTGCAGAGTGAGTTTCAGGACAGACTCCAAAACTACAGAGAAACTCTCTTGAAAACAAAAAAACGAAACAAAACAAAAAATCAACAAAAAATTATTGAAATCTAAAAAAAAAATCACTACCGATATTAAGTTCTTTCATTTATGTTTGTAAGCACTGTTTATGTTTGTTTTCCTATAAACAAGCCCCAGCACTGGGAATGGGGGCCGTTTGACTGCCTAATGACTAGCACACCTAGGCAGCCTGAACTGCCTTGAACAAAAGGACTATAAGTCACCTGACTCCCCTTATGCCAGCACTGGCCATCTGGAATACTTGGATCCCTTGACACAATACACAAAAGATTGCAGTGTGCTGATTACCCTGGCTCCTGAAGGCACGGCCTCTGCCAAGGCTGTTAGAAACAGCATGCTCCAGGCTTTCTGCAATCGCTAGCCTTGATAACCACTTTCACCTTGTCCAAGAGAGGGGCCCACCCCCCGGGGGAGGGGCCACTACAACAGGTGCCGAGGCTGTGACTAGTCTAAGCACCCCTTCTCAACCTAAGTAAGTAGGTGGCTTGGGATTGCTCAGAATTGTCTGGGGACTCTCCTGCACCATCTCCCTTGGTGTTGCAACAGAAGTCTAGTAAAGACTCCTCTCGAGTGGCTTTTGCCTGCTTTTGGTAGTTCAGGCTGAGCTGGTAACAAAATAGAAGCAGAGGAAGGCTGCCGTGGAGACGGTGGCAGCAGGCATGGCTTGACAGTAGGATGAGTGCCAGCCTTGGCGCTGGTTTCAGGTAGCAGCTTGCTGGTTGGACAAGCTTCTGCGTTGGACCATGACTGGACAGCTGAGGGTCCTGCAGGTGCCACAGTGAATCTCAGCACACACATGCACGGCCTCACAGCCTGACAGCTGTAAATTGTCCAGAGCCGCCCGTAACTACCAGTGCTGCCCAGCTCGCGAGCCTCAGGTCTGTCTCTTCAGCCAAAGGACTGACAACCGTTGTTTAACTGCTGAAGATGTGGTGGGACATAGTCCTTGGAGACCTGTGTCCAGGCGCCATGTGGCAGCAGAAGAAGCATCTGCCGTCAGAAGCCTCAGTACTAGAAGTAGCCCTGGTGTCGATCCATCTGTGTACTGGTGTGCTGCAGCTACCTTAGACGGCTCTGAGTTTGCCCAGGAATCCCACCTGTGTACTAGGTTCCTGCTCACTGCTGCAGAGGATGCCTGACTGATCCTAGCCACACCCAGCATCCAGTTCCTGACTGGCCCTCTAGATGCCTCAGATCCTGAGTAGAGGCAGGAACCCCAGCTCTACCGTGCCTCTCCTATGTCTCCACAGAGGCAAGTACTCATAAGTCTTGGCAGTGACCATTAACAACTGAACAGCATTTGAAGACTTTAAGAAAAGTTAGGGAGGGTGTTGGCTGAAGTTTCTGTCCTGCCCGGTTCCTGCAGTTGTTAAGTCCCAAAGAAATCACACAGAGGTCTACATTAGTTATACACTGATTGGCCTAGTAGCTCAGCCTTCTTATTAACTCTCATAACTTGTATTAGCCCATTATTCTTATTTATGTTAGCCACGTGGCTCAGTACCTTTTTTGGCCAGGCAGTCACATCTTGCTTCCTCTGAGGCTGTGTCATAACTGCAGACTGCGCTTCCCTCTTCCCAGAATTCTCGTTGCCCTACCTCTACTTCCTGCCTGGCTACTGGCCAATCAGCATTTATTTAAAATATAAATGGCAGGGTACAGACCATTGTCCCACAGCACTTCCCCTCCACCCCCCCTTTTTTTTTTTAAAAAAAACAACAACTCTGAATTGAATCTCCTTTGTTTAGCTTTTCTCCTGACCATTAGCCATAACAACTTGTAACCAACATTCTAAACAAAGGAAAATATCCATAGTCCATTTTTGGGGAATGTGGGCATAGTTTTCCAGGCTACATCCTGCTGGTTGGGGCCTGTGAGGAGCAGAAGAGAATCTACAGCCCTTGCCAGAAGAATTCCAAAGAGTCACACATGCTCATGGCTAAGGGCTCTATCACTGGTTACCAGCACCCAAGAGTTCCAACACCTGGATCCTGCATAGGAACTTGTAGGACCAATGGTCCTGATGCTAGAGGCTTTCATGGGGGCTGTTATATTAGAGGGCACTGCTTGTTACTATATCTGTTTGCCCACTGCTGTCCCTCACTGCTGTCAACATCAATGGACTCAATGAATGCTAGAAATGAGTATTTGAAGAGTTTCTCAACTACCTACAGTGTCTCTCCAGGTAGAGCAAAAAGAGCTTCCAACCACCGGTTGGTGGGAAGACCTCATACTTGGCATTCTGGATCCAGTGGATCACATGTTGGTTCCAGCCATACCTAGGATACAAAGGCTGGTGAGACGACTCTGTGGGAAAGGCACTCGCCAAGCCTGATGACCTGAGTTTGATCTCCAGAACCCACATGGTGGAAGGAGAGAACTGACTCTCACGGGACAACCTCTGACCTCCACATGTGCACCACACACACATACGCATAAAATTAACAAAATGGGAAATCATAGCTCTTCTTGGTCTTCCTGGTCAGATCCTCATAGTGAATCACCTGGTATTTGCCCATCGTCTTTGAAGGCTGCATGAGGCTGGTTGCAATGAGTTTTCTCAGTTTTCAACTAGAAGCTCAGCGTTATCTGGGAGATGGGCCAGCCTCTGAGCAGGCTCGAGGAGGACTATCTTAGTTATATTATTCGAGGCAGGAAGCTCCATCCACTGTTGGTTGTATCATGGCCTGGCTGGGGTTCCGGACTGTAGACATAGAGAAAGAGAACTCATGGAGCATTCATTATCTTTCTGTTTCTTGATTTTGGATGTAATGTGACCAGCTATCTCAAGCTCCTCCTGCCCTAACTTCATCTCTATGATGGAACTGTGAGGAAAGTAACTTTCCTTCTTTTTTATGCTGCTTCTGTTAGAGTATTTTATTAGGAAAGTACTAGGCCTGGTACACTGTTGGGGGCCAGACTGGATTGGTGACTGTCCAGAGGCCGTGGTGATGCGATGTGGGCATCTTGCCCGTGGCCTAGCCGGAATCATGCCATGCAGGGCAGGCTGGGGACTAATGCTAGGGAGTGGAGCAGTAGTCTGGGAAATAGCACTTGACATTCTCCTCATATATATGTGATTAAATATTCCGGAACTGATGGTTGCTTTCCCATAATGCACCTTGCTAAGGGGGACCTTGGAATATTCTAGTTCCCTGTAATTCTACTCTCTAATACTCTTTACTGACATGCAGGTTGCTTCCCCACTTGAGGAGTATAGAAAGAACTGTATTGTTAGCAAGCTTGCTGGCCCAGGTCATCAGTCCTTCAGCTCTCCTGGCCCCAGATTATGACTCTTACCTTTCATGATCTCTTTTTCTTTTTATCCCTGCCTGCCCCCTGGGGACCCAACATGGCTGGTCCAGGTCAGTGAACATGGAGAATACATTTTGTTGTGAAGTTCACACTCAGGTTGTAGGGCATACTAGCCGGTTTTATGTCAACTTGACACAAACTAGAGTTGGGCTACAGAGATGGCTCAGAGGTTAAGAGCATTGCCTGCTCTTCCAAAGGTCCTGAGTTCAATACCCAGCAACCACATGGTGGCTCACAACCATCTGTAATGAGGTCTGGTGCCCTCTTCTGGCCTGCAGGCATACACACAGACAGAATATTGTATACATAATAAATAAATAAATAAACAAACTAGAGTCATCAGAGAGGAGGGAGTCTCAACTGAGCAAAAGTGACTTAAGCCCTTTGGAGTAGTCCAGGTGATAGTGAGTGAATCTCAGATATTGGGATTTATTTACACAGTTGGAGTTTGGTTTTGCTTTGTTCAGATTGTGACTGTGCCCTGGTTCCTCCCTCTTCAAGTAAGGATGCATTTAATTTATTTTTGATTTTATAGGAGACCACAGTTGAGAGACTGAATTTTAAAAGAGATTTTAGGTTTTAAAAGAGACTTTGAATTTTAAAAAGACTGAATTTTAAAGTCTTTACACATTCAAATTTGTAAAGACTGTGGAACTTTGTAAATTTTTAATATGTTTTTATATTGTGATGTTGATGTTAATCCATAATTTGGGGGATGAATAATAAAGGAAAGGCAGCTCAACAGTTGTGTAGCAAGCTGACGAGGGGTCAGTTATACTGGCTGGTGTCAACTTGACACACGTTAGAGTCATCTGAGAAGAGGGATTATGTGAAACCATCTCTGAGGGACAGCCTACAGAATGGGAGAATCTCTACCAACTGTACCTCCAACAGGGGATCAATACTAGAATCTATAGTCAGATCTGTATTTTACATGAGGGTATGTCAGCATTTTAGTTTCCTGCTTTAGGAATAGCAAATTGAGGGGATGGAGTGGGGATTAAGGCAGAAGACATTTGTGCAGTTAAGACAGATAAAGGTTGGTATTTCGACCTTTGAGAGTCCATTGTCGGGTTTATGGTCTCCCTGGGAGTGGGGGTGGAGGTGTACCTAAGTTCTAGGCCTGTTTTAATCTGCTGCTTCTTGTATGCTTGGCTAATTGGCATTTTAAATCACTCTAGGCCCTCATTAGTATTAATGAATGATCACCCCGACGCTCAGGGAAAAATGCTATTTCATGAAATTTGTGCCAATCCTTGGGTTGGAGAAGAAGATAAAATCAGAGGAAAAATGAGATTAATAAAGGTTGAGCAATGCTATGGAAGAACATGTAGAAATATCATCAATAATAAAAATTCTCAGCTGCTACTGAAATATATTAAATGTGTCTCTAAGCCCTGGCCTGGCTGCCCTTTGGTATAGAACCTTGTCTCTACCTCAGCCTGGAGACAGCTGCCCAGGCAGAGCCATAGGGGCTCTCCATACTTACTGACCAGTAAGAAATGCTTACCTCAGCCCTCCATGCTTTGAATTTTAAATTAATTGGCTCTTAGAAGACTGTAGAATAAAACAAAGCAAAACAACCCCAAATCGTCACCAGAATTGTAGCCAGATGTAGATGTCGTCATTGCTACTCTGATCATGTAGAACACGATTACAATACCACTGAACTACACTGGGAAGAGTGTCCCAGAGAATCAGGCCACAGTGGAAGAGTTTGGATTGCAGCCACATGTTCTGTGCTGGAGAGTGAAACAGACAAACAACAGACAAATGAACGAATAAAACAAACTCAAACTCTTGTTAGCCTCTTGCAGCTGACTGGTGAGACACTTGCAACAGTTGTCGTTTGCACAGGAAACAGATCTCGAAAGGTTAAACTGTTGCTCAAAGTCATGGAACTTTAGTTTCTGTTTCTATGCTTTGCAAACCTCCTTCCAGGCGGCTCAAAGACTAAGTACATTGACTTTACTCAGTGTAATGGGCGGTGCTACGGATTGAATGCTTTCGTTCACCTTAGATCTTCTTGTAGAAGCCCCCAAACCCCAAGGTGGCATTTGGAAATGGGGTCTTTGGGAGGCAGCCTGTCATGAGGCAGGACTGATGATGTTAGTGTTCTTATGGGAAGACATTGTTCTCTCTCCTCTCATTCTTGTGCTCACTCTTTCCTCTACACGGTGGGGATGCAGTGAGATGGTCGTTTGTAACCAGGGGGACTTCACCAGACACAGGGTCCACAGCATCTCTAACCAGGGGCACCTTCCCCAGGTACGGGGTCCACAGCATCTGTAACCAGGGGCACCTTCCCCAGACACAGGGTCCACAGCATCTGTAACCAGCGGGACTTCACCAGACACAGGGTCCACAGCATCTGTAACCAGGGGGACCTTCCCCAGACACAGGGTCCACAGCATCTGTAACCAGGGGGACCTTCCCCAGACACAGGGTCCACAAATCTGTAACCAGGGAGACCTTCCCCAGGTACAGGGTCCACAGCATCTTTAACCAGGGGCACCTTCCCCAGGTACAAGGTCCACAGCATCTGTAACTAGGGGCATCTTCCCCAGGCATGGGGTTCACAGCATCCTGATAACTAGGATGGATCTGCTCTCTGTGTGGTTACAGTCATATAAAAGGTGGTTCCCATGGGCAATGCTTAGCTGTGATCTGAAGTTAGCTACTTGTGGAACAAGCGAACAACGAATGAATTCAAATGCTGCAGAATGAGAATGAGGTCTCCAGATGGAGAGCCTTTGAACTCACTCAAAGCCCTTGTCTGAACATTAAAGACCTATCTCATCATTAATGGATATTAGTTCAATTCTCTTTTACAAGATCGTGTTTAGAGAGCTGCTCCTCTCAAACGTGTTCTGAACGCTGAGTAAGAAGGAATCAGATTCACATTTCTGCTTCTCGGTGGAACTCTCTTTTGTGGCACTTCGAATGGGCTTAGTGATGCCATTATACAGACCCTGTGTGTTAGACACTGGACTTTGCATGTAATAATCTCAGAAAAGGGTATGAGGGGCTGGTTGTCCTGGGCGCTGAGCAGAGGCTACTAGGGTTTAGATATTTGTATTCTTTCTTCTGTTTCTCTGGGTGACAAATGACCTTCATGAGAATGCAAAGACACAGCAGCTGGAGCCCTTGGGCTGGCAGTGGGCATTCCGCTGGCGTTTCTGCCGCCTGCTGGCCTTTCAGAAAATAGGACGTTATGTCAACATTTGATAGTGACAATGAAAGTGAATTTAAATTTCTTAGTAAATACTGGCTGCTGTATTTGTAGGTCTTATTTTAGTGTGGTGCATTAGTCAGGGTTCTCTTAAGGAAGATAACTTATAAAATGGATGAATTGTGTGTGTGTGTGTGTGTGTGTGTGTGTGTGTGTGTGAGGATTTACTAAGCTGGTGTACAGGCTGTGGTCCCAGTAGTCCAGCATTGGCTCTCTTGATGGAAAGACTGGTAACCCAGTCGTCGTTCAGTCCAGGAGGCTGGATGTCTCTGCAGTTCTGATCTGGTGCTGAAGCCTAGGGGGTCTAGAGAGCTGCTGGCCTTCAGTCTACATTGAAAACCTAAAGAAGTTAGATTTACTATCAGCAGGATAAGATGAGCTTGTCAGGGAGAGTGAGGCCAAGCAAGCAAACAGCATAGTTTCCTTCTCCTGTGTCCTTCATGTGGGCTTCCACCAGAAATGTGACCCAGATTTAATGTGGGCCCTCCTGCTTCAAATAATCTAATGAAGAAACTCCCTCACAGTAGGACTAATGTTATGCCCAAATCTGTGGAGTCCCCACAAAAGCCAACAAGGAAACCGAGTCCTATATGTAAAAGCAAAGAGCCCTTATTTTCATAAAGTTTGTAAACTCGGTCTCTCTGCATGTCCAAAGTATTGGAATAGCCGGAGAGCCTTGAGCTCAATTAGAATAGGGTTTTATAGCATTAAAGGTGGGGTTGAGGGGTTTCTAAGGCGTAAGGCCCCTGATTGGCTGACATTTGTCTAGGGTGTCCTGGTGAATGTGCGCTGACAGGTGATCCTATCTACAGCTCTTGGAATACCAGGCATTTCCTTTGAATGGTCTGTTCTTGGGCGGGGTCTGGTAATCTCAGCCTGTGGTTCCTCCTGCAGCCAGGCATTGCCTCAGGGTAAACTACTGAGACTCTGGCCTCCATTACACTTAGTCCTACTCTGGCAGGTGATAGTGGTTGGAAGTAAAGAGCTTCCTTTGGGTGATCTGTTCATATTTAGCTTATCATCGCTGGCCCCCACATTTTCTCCTTCACAAGTACCGATGACAGGACCCAGTCTTGGGTCCTGCTTGCCCCTGGTTTTAAGGAGTCATGGAACTACTTAAACTAATAAATCTATTAATTGACAACTCTGGACCTAGTATATTAACAGGCACTATAGGTGGTTATCTTGTCCCCCATGCCAGGGAGTTTCCCCTTGTCTCAGCCTTTTAACTTATTCTAGGCAGGGGGCATGAGATGACGTGTTCCTTTCTGCAACTACTTCAAGCTGACATTGGGGCATTGTTACCAGGGCCCAAGCAGGTTGAAAGGCTAGCCAAAGGTGGGGGAAGAAGTTTAGGCAGTGGGGCATTCATCAGATTCTGTTGAAGGGACAGGGAGAATTCATGTTCATATCAGCTGGACTGGTCCACATCAGCTTTCAGTAAGTCCAGGGCTCTCCACCATTCAGAGCAGTTTGTAGTCAGCAACTGATGCTTAGATGTGTCTGCCAGCCAAGTGGAAGCCTATTGAGATAAGTTTAAACTAGGAGCAGAGTTAAGATGTATTTACTTAAAGAAAAACACATGTTGTAGAAAAAGAACAGATAACAGGTATCTGTAAGCAGAAGGAATAGACTCATACCTTTGAGTCCTAGCAAAAACTACAGATTTGTTAGACGTATGTATATTTTTCTGCTGTTCAGAGAACCATGTATGGTTTGGACAGAGATGTCTTTGGCCCAATGAGAAACACCTTTAAGTTCACATTTAAATGGCAACCAGAATAAATTTAAAATCTTGAGCTTGTGACCCACAGAGTAAGTAATTATTGCTCTATTAGCTTATTAGAACTACCATGCGGGGGGAGAAATTAGAAACATTTACTTACATTTTAAGTTATTTTTTAGACCCTCAAGCTTATGAACTTTTTTATCCTCAGACCTTAAAACATTTTTTTAATGAGCTAACAAGCTGGCTGTAGCTTTGTGGGAAGATCTGGATATCTTTTGCTGATAAACTGGCATTATACTGTCAGAGCCATTAATACTATCAGAGATCTCAGAAGGATTAATAAAGTATATCTGAGTGCAGACCAAATAGTTTTTAAATCTATTAAAAGTGACAGGGACCAGAGTCCATATACAGTTAATCATACCCAGGTCTCCACAGCATTGGGGGCAGAAATATCCAGAACAGCCAAGCCTATAAGGTAAACTTTTTTTCTTTTTCTGTGGAAGAGGGACATGGAAAAGACTGACCTTATTTTGTCTAGGCAAAAGTGGTAAAATCAGTTCTCCAAGGTCCTGCTGTCTGTCCACAGTCTGCTCTGTGGTCAGCATCATCGTAATCCAGGTGGAGACATTATGGTGTCTCATAATCTTCTCTGGAGAGCTTGGGTTACTGCTAGGATCTTGGAGCATCTGTCTAATATAATAAGCTTTTAAATTATTATTTTAAATGCCATATTCTGCAGATCTCTGAAATATGAGGGCGGCCTAGGTATGTCTGATTAGACAAACTTTTATTTTTTATTACTTGCTTAAGTTTGACTTCGAAAACATAGACAGGGAACTACATAAGGCTTATTATTCCTGTAATTAATTATATCAGCACTTTAAAGATGACTAACTTGTGTTTTCTAACAGTCTATAATAAGTTAGCAGCTTTTACAAGACTAGAACTCCACACTCGGTAATGATTTTGAATTAAAGATAATAAAGAAACTGAATTAGTCATTCTGAGGGTAAACACAGGAAAAGTTTATATCTAGCTGTTAATGTTGTCACCTGCAAGGGCAAGGAACAGGTCCCAAGGTGATCAAGGTGATCTGGGAGCAGGAGGGAGTCTAAGAGCTGGCATTGCCTTAGGGCAAACTGCGACTCAGGTCTACCTTCCTACTGATCTATAAAACCCATCTTGGCAGGTGTGTACTTAGGTGACCTGGGAAAACTGTCCTAGGCCTTACATTTCCCCCTTCACAAGTACGGACGACAGGACTCAATCATGGGTCCCCATGGGTCCCGTCTGTCCAGGGACTCAAGGGGGTGATACTGGAACTTTAATACCATCAGTTGAACAGTATTGACCCGTTCTCGAACAAAAGCCATCAATTCTGTTGATAAGAAGCAAGATTGCTGGAGCTGGAAGCAAGGTTGTTAATCAAGGAGACCAGTTGAACAAGTTTTTATCTAGCTTAAGTGTGAGCATTTTGTTTTTTATTATTAGCAAGGCCATTGAATCTCTAATTACACCAGAGTGATTGACATAGAAACATTTTTTTTTTCAGAAGAGGAGGTCCAAACCTCTTAGTATTAATGAGAAAAAAATGTATGACTCAGTTCATCCAAATAGCTTAAACCCTAACAATATAAAACATAATATAAAACATTTTATAGCACAGATGTCTCACAACCTTATAAATATATTTTAAAAACTTAAAATCTCTTAAATGTCTTTTTAACCATTATTACCTGGGTGACTCTTAAATTAATAAAGTCTAGGTGGCAGAACAAGGTAGCTTTAATCTATTTTAATCCAAACTATCTTGGAGATTTGTTAGGCCTATTCCACATGGTCACCTTTAATTGAGATGGTAGTGAAATCATGTGGCATCCATTTTTTAAAAACTCTAGTAAAATGGCAATCTAAAATTTAAAATGGAATTATGCCTTATGATTTTTTTTAAAAAAGTTAATATTCCACAATGGGGTGTGGAAAAAAAGGCGGGGAGATTCACCACTCAAGGGTACTATGGAGTTTTATTAGATCAACTGATTGGCCCTGTTGTCTACTTTCAATCAGTTCTGCCCAAAATTAATAAAATAAATGTGGTTTTTTCTTTTTTCTTTTTTTAAAAAAAGCTATCTTTTTTCATTTAACATTACAATCCCAGTTCCTGCTCCCTCCCTTCCTCCCATTCCCTCCATCTTCTCCCCCACCACACCCCCATTCACTCCTCAGAGAGGGTAAGGCACATTGCTTTAGCGAAGGTCCAAGACCCTCCCTACTATATCTAGGCTGAGCAAGGTATCCATCCACAGAGAATGGGTTTCCAAAAAGCCAGTTCAAGAAGTAGGGGTAACCAGCAGCACAGACACTGAGAGAAACAATTAATAAATAGGACCTCCTGAAACTGAAAAGCTTCTGTAAAGCAAAGGACATAGTCAACAAGACAAAATGACAGCCTACAGAATAGAAAAAGATCTTCACTAACCCCACATCAGACAGAGGTCTGATCTCTAAAATATACAAAGAACTCAAGAAATTAGACACCAAAAGATTATATAATCCAATAAAAATAAACTGGAGTACAGACCTAAACAGAGAACTCTCAACAGAGGAATCTAAAATGACTGAAAGACACTTAAGGAAATGTTCAACATCCTTAGTCATCAGAGAAATGCAAATCAAAACAACTCTGAGATTCCATCTTACACCTGTAAGAATGGCCAAGATCAAAAACACTGATGACAGCTTATGCTGAAGAGGTTGTGGGGAAAAGGGGACACTTCTGCATTGCTGGTGGGAGTGCAAACTGGTACAGCCCCTTTGGATGTCAGTGTGGCAATTTCTCAGAAAACTAGGAAACAACCCTCCTCAAGACCCAGTAATACCACTTTTGAGTATATATCCAAAGGATGCTCAGTTGTGCCACAAGGACATGTGCTCAACTATGTTCATAGCAGCTTTGTTTGTCATAGTCAGAACCTGGAAACAACCTAAATGCCCCTCGATCGAAGAATGGATAAAAAATTGTATATTTACACAATGGAATACTACACAGCAGAAAAAAAAATATCGACAGCTTGAATTTTGCAGGCAAATGGATGGAGCTAGAAAACATTTTGAGTAAGGTAACCCAGACACAGAAAGACAATTATCACATGTACTCACAGGTGGTTTTTAAACATAAAGCAAAGAAAGCCAGCCTACAAACACCAGTCCCAGAGAACTTAGACAACAATGCAGACACTAAGAGAGACTTACATAGATCTAATCTACATGGGAAGTAGAAAGTAGAAAAAGACAAGATCTGAGTAAATTGGGAGCATGGGGACCTTGTGGGAGGATTAAAAGGAGGAGGGGAGAGGCAGGGAGGGGAGCAGAGAAAAATGTAGAGCTCAATAAATATCAATAAAATAAAAAAATACATGTATAGAATGTAATAAAACATGGGTCTAGCAAAGGAAGAACCATAATCTAATTTTAGAACCAGCTTAAAAAAAACAACAGCATATAACAGTTTTAATATTCTCTATATCAAAAAGTTATTTGAATTCTTGCTAACCCAAATTTAGTAATCAGAGCTCAGTGATAAATTTCTGAAGTCAGGCCCGTAACAGCACAAATAGACCATTTCTGTCTCAGCTCCGTGCTTGCAAAAAAACCTTACATAGACAAACTTTTCAACAAAACAAGCACATTTAGTGTTTGCATGTATGAGAAACCACAGCAAACATAGTTTACATCACCTTTTTTTCTCACTTTCCAGATGACATATTAAAATATTTTTAATTTTTTAGACAATATAAAAACTCTTACCGAAGTCTTTTTTTGTGTGTGCTGGGTTTTTTTTTTTAAATGATTTTTAAAAAAAAATCCTGCAAGATCCCTGGCAGCAACAGGCAGCAGAAATGCTGTAGGTCCCAAATGGTGGTAGCGGGCCATGTGGCAGCAGGCAGTGGGCCCTGGGAGCAGCCACTTCCAGGCAGAGACGGCTACCAGTCCCTGAGCAGTGGCTGCTCCCAGGCAGGGAGACACATGGCAGTGGGCAGGAGACAGAGACATGGATAGACAGGACATGCAGAGTGAGGTTGAATGTTTATTCAGGGGGTTATGGAGGGGGAGGGAGAAGGGGGTCAGAGAGAGAGAGAGAGAGAGAGAGAGAGAGAGAGAGAGAGAGAGAGAGAGAAGAGGAGAAAGGGACAGAGAGAAGGGGGAAGCGGAGAAGTGGGGAGAGAGGCAGAAGCGAAGCTGCCTCTCTGAGAGGAAGATGAAAAGAAAGTGAGCTCAGGCCAGAGGCTGAAGATCAGCCTGCCTCAGTGGATGGGGGAGGGAGTGGGTGTGGCTTGTCTCTTAAAGAGATAGAACAACCATTACAATCACAATATCAAAGTCAAAGAAGTCATGATTTGAGTACGTCAGCATCAGTCTAAGTCAGGACAAAAGCACAGCACACAATACACAGACATACAGGACAATGGCACCAAACCAAGACATAGCTTCATGGAACCAAACCAAAGACACAGCTTCAAGTTGTTTTGTGGGTGTGACCCACTCTTCTATTGCAATGAGACCCCGCTATCTGCATGTCTCTTTACAGACTTGAGACCTGCTACCTGCATGTCTCACCAGAGAACTGACCATGCTACCCACATGTCTAACCACAGAACCGAGAAACGCTACCCATGTAACTCCCCATGCTACCCACATGCCACACCACAGAATTGAGAGACCGGCATGTCTCCTTATGCTACCCATGTGTCACACACCAGAGGGAACCACCCTCTGCAGAAGGGCCCTGGGAAGTCTTCCTGGGTGCCCCGCCTGTGATCTTTTTGTTCATCTGCAGATTTTTTGTCTTCAGGCACTACAGTTCCTGAGCCCACTCACAGACAGACATGAGACATGAAACAAAACACAGAAAACTTACTGGCTCATTGAAGGCTCTATGGGTGGTAGTCCTAATGGGCCTTGGGGGATCCGGGATGAGCCCCCAAATGTTATGCCCAAATCCATGAAGTTCCTGCAAAAGCCAACAAGGAAACTGAATCCCAAATGTAAAAGCAAAGAGCCTTTATTTTAATTAAGTTTGCAAACTCAGTCTTTCCACATACCCAAAGTATTGGAATAACCGAAGAGCCCCGAGCTCAATTAGAATAGGGTTTTATAGTAGTAAAGGTGGGGGTGAGGGGTTTCTGAGGTTTAAGGCCACTGATTGGCTGACATTTGTCTAGGGTGTCCTGGTGAATGTACGCTGGCAGGTGTTCCTATCTCCAGGTGTTCCTATCTACAGCTCTTGGAATACCAGGTATTTCCTTTGAATGGTCTGTTCTTGGGCGGGGTCTGGTAATCTCAGCCTGTGATTCCTCCTGCAGCCAGGTATTGCCTCAGGGTAAACTACTGAGACTCTGGCCTCCATTACACTTAGTCCTACTCTGGCAGGTGATAGTGGTTGGAAGTACTTCCTTTGGGTGACCTGTTGATACTTAGCTTATCATGGCTGGCTGCCATATACTCAGTAGCCTGGGGTTTAGCTTGTTGGGTCCCTAGAGGACAGGCCTTTGCACCCCCACTTGATCTGTTTTGCACTCTTGTGGTTGGTTGTTCCAAAAACAGGAACAAAAACAGGAACAAAAACAGGAACAATCTTGTTTTCAGCAATGTTTCTAAGGATGTTTACTCCTAAGCCATTGAGCTAAGGTGATGAGCTTCCTGCTTTTGCCGGCTCGGCCTCCCCTGCTGAGGGGTATATATACTGTGTGAGAAAGTGAAATAAAGGCTTGTCTGCAGAACCTGAAGTTGTGTTGTGTGTTAATCCCGACGTCTTTCCCTCAGAACTACAGTTGCCGTGCTGGCGCGGCATAGCTGATTCTAGATGCTGTCATGTTGACAAACAGGATAAACCATCACATGTATGTAGCAAAAATTAAGACAATCTTTCCATGTGTTACCTGGAAAGAGGGCATGGTGAGTGAGGGACTGTGGGGATTATGGCTGAACCGGCTCATTCACTCATTCACACACGAGGCATCTCAGGAAGGCCACCTCTGTGCCAGACACTGTGGTGGTGTGACTGGGTGTCAGCACATAAGGAGGCCCGTGGGATTCACCCTGTCCTTGGACTATAGGCAGGTCAGACAGAGAGGTTGGGTTCTTGGTGGCATATCTAGACAGGCACACAGCTCACAGCTTATAGCTGGTGTCCAGTCAAGGCTAGGTTGTCATGTCAACTGCCCACTCCAAAGGAAACTTCTTTGGTAGATGTGTATTAGGTCTTTCTGTTATGATTTTGCTGGCCTGCCCTATCACCTGGATACCCTGTCCCTTTAAGAGACAAGCTCCACCCACTCCCAATCTCCCCCTTCCCACTGAGGCAAACTGGTCTCCTGCTCCTCCCCTCTTTCTTCTGAGGAAGCAGCTCTCTGCCTTCCTCCTCCTCCTGCTTCTCTTTTCTCTTTCTCTCTGTCTCTCTATTTCTCTCTCTTCCCCTCATACACTTCCCAATACTAAATAAACTCTCCATCCCAAGCTTTCTCTGCATGGTGTATCTATCTGTCCCTTACTCGCTGAGGTCCTCCACCCGCCATGGGATCCAAGGGTCACTGGCACCTTTCCAGGGACTCGAAAAGTGTTTAGAGGAAGTACCCCACCCCCCAGTGTTTCCGTGTGTGCCCCCCAGGTTTAAAATAAATGCCAGAGTGAGCTTTGCAAAGAAGAACTATCACAAAAGGCAGGAAGGAGCAGGTGGAAAAGGCTCTTCTCACGGTGGTTGTGGTGGGGTTAGACAGCTGCTCAATGTCTTTCGTTGCTTTGGGGATCCTAGCTATGGTCACCTAGGAGCTCCTGTTTCCTGTTTGCTTTCCTCGTCTCTCAACTCCCAACAGCAGCAAACTGCTATGATGTTTACTTTATGAGGCCCAATTAAATAATAAAATATAAGTTTGATATTTATTATTCCCACTGAGGTGACTGAGTATGCTTTTCACCAGACCCAAGCTATAGTAGGCAGGCTGTGAATTATGCTGAAGTAGGCATTTGCTTTGACAAACAGCTAAGAGGGAACAAAAAGATGTAATAGTTTTGTGGTCACTGATCTGATTTTTTTGATTACATCATGGTCAATCCTCTTTTAAACATTTTATTATTATTATTACGTGTGTATGTGTGTGTGTTTGAGCTGTAGGTGCAAGTGTTCCATGATATGTGTGTGTGTGTGTGTGTGTGTGTGTGCGCGCGCACGCTCGCGCATGTGTGTGGTCAAAAGACAACTTTTTAAAAAAGGTTTATTTATTTTTATTTTTCACAATTGTGTATATTTGTGTGTGCCCAGATTTGGGTAAGTGCAATGCCCATGGAGCCCAGAAGAGGGTGTCAGGGTCCTGTAACTGGAGTTACAGGCAGTTGTGAGCTCTTCAGTGTGGGTGATTAGGAACTGAACTTGGGGCTTCTGCCAGAGCAGTAAGTGCTCTTAACTGTTGAACCATCTTTCCTGGCCTGTTTAAAAAATGTATTATTTTTACTATTTATTATTATTATTATTATTATCAATTTGTATGAGAGAAAGGCACACAGAGATGGATGGAGGCACCAGAAGAGCTTTCATGAACCGACCTTATGACACACCCAGACCAGGAGATGGCGCTGTGCTTTTCATTTAAGCTGGTTGGTTTCGCCATCAACTCTTGAGTATATAAGGTAACTTCCTTACATGACTGTTGGTTGACATTACACTACATTAAAAACATTAGAGAAATTGAAAAGGGAGCTACTTATTTTTATCAATCAAATATGGTACTAAGATGTTCAGGCACCGAAGTAGAAACTTAAAAAGCCACCAAAGCTTAAAACTTGCATGCGTACTTACAAGGCTCACAAAAACAAAGCAAACATGTGTTAAATAAATTATATTTTTATTTGATACAGAAAAATTCATTGACAGCTTTCTTTTTAAATGCTGAAAATTTTTGTGTTATATTCTATGGCCCTCTGAACCATAGTGCCTAATGAGAAATTTCTTGTTTTACCCCTTTGGGTGAGATGCTATTTTTTGTTTTGTTTTGTTTGCTTTTTTTTTTTGACTACTTTCAAGTAGATTTGTGTTTGTTTTAGTAAGTTTAATTAATTCAATTAGTCATGATGTGTGTTGGCATAGATTTCTTATGCCTTATCATGTTTGAGGATTGCTCATATTTTTTAACTTGGAATAATTCAGCCATTATTTCTTTGAGTTTCTTTCTCTCCCCTTCTGAAGCCCAAATAAATGACTTAAGACTCTTCTTATAGCCCTACAGGTCCTTGAGACTCTGTTCATTCTCCCAAGTCTATTTTCCCGCCCAGACCCAAGTCTGCCTCTCCACCTCTTGGGCTGTAGACGTGTGCTTCCATTCCAGGCTTTCATCTGGTCGCTGGTAATCTGAGTTCAGGACCTCATGCTCTGTGCCAAAGACTTCACTTGACTGAGCCACTCTCCCAGGTCCGCTTCACTGAGATAAAAATAAATAAATAAATAAATAAATAAATAAATAAATAAATAAATAAAATTAGTCAATTAGTTTCTCTTATGTGTATGGCTGTTTTGACTGCATGTATGTCTGTGCACCATGTGTGTGCCTGTGCCCACAGGGGCTAGAACAGGGCTTTGGACCCTATAGAACTAGAATTACAGATGGTTGTGAGCTGCCAGGTGTTAAAAATGCTGCAAGATCTCCGGCGGCAGTAGGCAGACAGGCCCACAGGCAGAGACGGCTGCTGGTCCCGGGTGAGCTGGTGCATGGTGGGCAGGCTGGTGCATGGTGGGCAGGCTGGTCCCAGCGAGCCCGGGGGTGTGAGCAGGCGGCGGGTAGAAGGCACATAGACAGACACATCGTACAGAATAGAATTGGATATTTATTACTTAGAGGGGGGTTAAAGAAAAAAAAGAGGAGGAGAAAGACAGAGAAAGGGAGCGGGAGAGAGGGGATGCACATGCACCGAGAGAGGACAGTGAGAATCAAGATGATGAGAGAAGGGCGGGGGGGGGGGGGGGGGGGGGGGGGGAGGTCCACTGGGAGTGGGCGTGGCTTTCCTCTTAAAGTGACAATTAACCATAACACCGGGTGGGAATTGAACCCAGGTCCTCTGGAAGAGCAGTCACTGCTCTTAACCATTGAGCCATCTCTCCAGCCCTTCATTTCAGCTACTTTATTTTCAAATCTAAGTTTACAGTTGGTTATTCTTTATAGCTTCTATTTTTTACTTTTTTTTTCTGTTTTTTTTTTTGAGACCAGGCTAGCCTCAAACTCACAGATCCTCCTGCCTCTGCCTCCCAAGTGCTAGGATTAAAGGTGTGCGCCACTGTCCAACCTATTGTTTACTTGTTTCAACCAGGTTTGCAATTGCTCATTAAAATTTTTTATCTTGGTTGTTTTAAAACCAAAAATCATTTCAGCATTTTCATCATCTCAGGATTAACATTTATTAATTGTCTTTCATCATATAGTTTGAAAAGTTTCTTTATATGCTGATTTTTTTTCATAGTATGTATTTAAACTTTATTTTAGACTTATTTAGCCAGGCGGTGGTGGCACACGCCTTTAATCCCAGCACCTGGGAGGCAGAGGCAGGTGGATCTCTGTGAGTTTGAGGCTAACCTGATCTACAGAGTGAGTTCCAGGACAGCCAAGGCTACACAGAGAAACCCTGCCTTGAAAAACAACAAAAAGAGAATACCAAAAACAGCAACAAGAGCTAACTCCAGGACAGGCTCCAAAGCTACAGAGAAACCCTGTCTCAAAAACAAAACAAAACAAACAAACAAACAAAAAACAAACAAAAACAAAACAAAAACAAAAAAACCCAAAACCCTACTTAAAGACTTTTTTAAAAAGCTGCTTTAGGGCTGTTGAGACAGCTCAGTGAGTAAATGTACTGCCACCGAGTGTGATCTGAGTTTGAACCCCCATGGCAGAAGGAGACAGCCAACTCCTTCATGTTCTCTCTGACCCCTCTCCGTTCTCTGTGGCATGTGTGAGGGTGCTCACACAAGCGGATGTATACACACACGCGCGCGCACACACACAGATAATGAGATGTAAAAACAAAGACCCTATTTAAGGTGTCATTTCTTTGTCAAGGAAGAAGCTGGCACTCCCTGCAACCGCCAGATGGCAGTAGATCTTCCTGATCCCACTCGGCTTAGATAGCGTGGGTAGGGGCTATAGGTTCCTCATCAGTGACTGGTGGAGCCAGGTGTCTGGTTTCCCATGTGGTCTCCAAGGATGCAGTGGCATGGAATGATCGCATTATTTCTGTTAAACGTGTTTGTAGGGGTAGGGTTAATTTCATAAAATATTTTGATCATATTCTTTCCCCTTCCCTAACTCCTTCTAGATCTTTCCCCTTATCTCCGTTCTGAGAGGTGACCAAAGTCCTAGTTGTTGGTCCTCTGGCACCACCCCGTTTGGGAATGAGAAGGTTATTCCTTGCTCATTGGAAAGGGCTCAGTTCCAGGAACTTCGTGGGGTCTCCATGGTTACAGGGGAGATGCTTCTCACTGGCCAGCAGGGACACGCCCCTTTGTGTTGGCGTTCCTCTTTACAGGCTTATCAGTACAGGGGTCTGCGCTGCCACCTCCCCATTTGCCAGTGTGGGTGACAGCAGGGTCACAGGGCGTTCTGTGGTGACGGACTGGAGTAGAGAGGTTGTCATCTAGAAGTGTCCGTCTTGCTCGGGTGCTTGTTTCAGGCCCTCTGGCTGAGAGCTGGCTTCTCGGTGTTTCATTTGGAATACATGCCCATTGGTGTTCCCAGCTTGCCGGCCTCTGTGTTCTGCTTGGGATGTGAGGAAGACACTAAGCTCAGGGAATTCACACTATACTCTTCATAGCCCAAGGCCCCTCGTCAGTCTGCTTCTTTTTCTTCTTTATTAGAGTCCTCCTCCTCCTCCTCTTTTTCTCCTTCCGTTCTTCTCTTCTTCACATTCTTATCCTTGTCATTGTCTTCCTTTTCTCTTCTTAAGACAGTGTCTTATTATGTAGCTGTGGCTGTCCTGGAACCTACTATGTAGACCAGGCTAGCCTCACACTCAACGGAAATCTGCCTGCCTCTGCTTCCTGAATGCTGGGACTAAAGGCGTGTGCATTATACCTGGCTTTTAGAGCCTTCTTATATTGATCTATATACAATGTCCAGGTCTACCAGTGATACTTAGCAGTTAAAATATGCAAAACTGCACTGACTTTTAATTATTTGACAGTATTTTCAGTACCTATTTCTAATCTCACCCAGGGGTGTAAGGAAATCTGTCTGTTGTTGTTTGTGTCCCCTCTGCGTGCTTTTGTTGAGTACCAAAGGTGACAGGCTGGCTTTGGGAAATGTTGCAGTGGGAACGTGAAATCCTCCCTACAGGCTTCCATCTTGGAATATTTGGTCTCAGTCTGTCCGTGTTTTGGGGGAGGTTATGGAATCTTTTTGTATACCACACCTACATGACAGATGAAAGGCTACAGCAACAGTTCTCAACCTGTGGGTCACGATCTTCTGAGGGTCGAACAACTGTTACCTGGGGATCTCCTAAGACCACCAGAAAACACAGGTATTTACATTACAATTCATAACAGTAGCAAAGTTACAGTTATGAAGTAGCAATGAGATCATTTTATGGTTGGGGTCGTCACAACATGAGGAACTGTACTAAAGGGTCGCAGCATCAGGAAGGTTGAGAACCACTGTTCTACAGGGATGAGTCTTGAGGGTTAGAGACCGGCTGTGTTTTCCAGTGTAGCTGTTTTCTGGCTGATGATACCATGTGACACACATCTGCCCCAGGCTCCCGCTGCCAAGCTGTGAACGCTGCCACAGCAGACGGAATCCTTCCCCCTCTCAGTTGCTTCTGTCCGGTATCTATCACAGCAGCCACGAAAGGAGATAATCCAGGAGTTGCCTTGCTCCTTCCACACTACAAGGGGTCGGTAGAGAGGCACCATGCCAGAAAACAGGTTCTTATCAGACCCTGGATCTGCTAGGACTCCCAGCCTCTGGGCTTTATAAGCGCAGCCTGCAGCCTGCGTGAAGAGGTAGACTGTGCTGTCCTTGGCACCTTAGACCCCACTGGTCCCCCAGGTCCTCTGGTTCCCTCTCTGAAACTCACTCAGACAGACTTCCTGCTGTCTTCACTCCACAATCTTCCTAGTCTGCCCCAGGATGCTCCTATTTGGTCTCCCTGCTCCTAGCCCCCACAGTCTGTTCTCTATAGCAAGAGGGAACTTAAGAATTATTTATTAGCAATATATACGTGTGTGTGGGGGGGGGGGGGGGGAGAGAGAGAAAGAGAGAGAGAGAGAGAGAGAGAGAGAGAGAGAGAACGTGCCATGACACGTGGGGTCATAGGATAACCCAATGTAGCTGGTCCTCCACATTCGGTGAGAGAAAGAACTCAGGTTGTCAGGGTTTCATGGCAAGTACTTTTTAACCAATTGCCATCAAACCTATAAAAGCACAGATCAGTTCTTGCCACTACCGGATTAAGAATCTGAAAGTGGTATGTCTGCACTTTTATTAAAATATGGCTTCTTTTAAAAGTTTTTTATATTAATTAATTTGTGTGTGTGTGTGTGTGTGTGTGTGCGCGCGCGTGTGTGTATATGAGTGTTTGCCAGTATGTATGCACCGGGTGCCCATGAAGGCCAGAAGATGACATTGCATCCCCTAGAACTGGAGTTATGGGTGATCTTGAGCCACTCTGTGGGTGCTGGGAACCCACCCTGGGGCCTTTGCGAGAGTAGCAAGTACTCTTAACCCCTTCAGCCCCCAAGTATGGTTTCGGCCCCCCACTGTCTGTTTCTGCACTAATTCTTGTCTGGTCTTCCTGCCCATCACTGCATCCCGGTCACACTTGCTCCTTTCTCTCTTCTTTAGCTCTAACTTGCGCTGCCTCGGGGCCTTTGCACTTACCTGCTGCATCACTTCCTCTAAGAAAGCTTCTATTTCTCTACTCATGAAACTTTATTAATGCTACTTAATTTTCTTCAAAGTCTCTAGTATTTTCTGGCATAATTACTTACTTGCTAGCATGTGCCTCTACATCCCCTTTGAGGTATAAACTTCGCGAGTGTGGTGATTTGAACAGGAATGACACCCACAGACCATAGACATATGAGCCAAGTGTTTGGCCCATAGGGAGAGGCACTGTTAGGAGGTGTGGCTTTGTTGGAGTGGGTGTGGCCTTGTTAGAGGAAGTGTGACACCATAGCGGAGGGCTTTGAGGGTTCAAAAACTCAGGATATGTCCAGTGTGGCACAATCTCCTTCTGCCTGCAGATGTAGGGCTCTCAGCAACTTCTCCAGCGCCATGTCTGCCTGCATGGCGCCATGTTCCCTGCCATGATGATAATGGACTAAACCTCTGAACTGTAAGCCAGTTCTGGTTAAATGTTTTCCTTTCTAAGAGTTGCCGTGGTCATGGTGTCTCCTCACAGCAATAAAACCCTAAGATGGTGACATCACTATTGTTGACTCTTGTTCATTAGGATGCTGGGAGGTGGAAGACATGAATTGAATCAACTCTGGGTGAGGTAGTCTGTGGAGGGCAAGGTAGTGTTTCACGTTTGTCATAGTGCATGCGGCCAGGGGCTGAGCTGTTAATTGCCTTGTCACTCTGCAGAAGAGGGACGGAGGCTCAGAAGTCCTTCAGTAACTGAGGGTGGATGTATGCCAGGCACAGTGCCTGACACCAGGGTTACAAGAATGGACGAAGCAGGGCTCATCTTCCTGAGGATCATGAGTTCATGTCAGTAACGGGAGCGTGAGCCACTGGCCTTGCACTATGTGTGCATACACTGTGGCGAGCCTCTTGTGGAAGGGAGGGCGCAGCACCAAGGTTAGGAATAATGTGCTTCTTATTGGGGAAGGGGGATGAAGAGTTTGAAAAGCTTTATGCGGAGAATGGTATATGAACAAGGCCTTCCAAGATGAATAGGCTTTTCCAGGTGTGGAAGAGGAGATAAGCGCTCGCCTGGAAGGGGGCGCAGAGAGAAGCTGAGAGACACATTCGGGGTTGTCAGCCCTTTGAGAGCAGGCTGGACTGTCAGGATATATATTAAATTTAGTATAAAAGTGAATTTGGCTAAAGAGCTGGATAAATAGACTTAATTTTCTCAGCGAATGAACTTCTGATCTATTTCCAAGAGTCCATAAAAGTTTTCTCTGGCTCATGTCGGCTCTTCCAGGCTTTGTGTGCTCTGCTTTAATTAGCCTCGCTACTGCACAGAACGGTGGCAGCTGAGGAGGTAGACTCACACACCGGCCTGAGTGCCTGCTTCCTGCGCTGAGTGTGTGTTTGGAGGCTATTCCGAAAGGCTTTTCACACAAGGGCATGGACCAGGCAAACTATACTGAATTTAAACTGGCTTAAACCCCATCATCCCACTGTCTTTGGGAACCTGGTGTGGATCTTTTCCTGATTCCCGACCTGCTCAGGCCTGAGTCTCTTGGCAACACCAAGCATTGCTCCTGAGGATGTGTTACCCCAAAATAAGGACTGTACCCCAGAGGTGTAAGGTTTCCTCTTGTGTCTTACACAGATTTTTTCCTTTAGAGACTAGAGAGACCTGTGTCTTCAACCAAGCAAGGGAGCCGTTGGTGAGGAGGGCACCCACCCCAATACAGATATACATGCCCCCCTCACAAAGAGACAGACCCTATTGAGGGGACTGGGGTCCAGAGCTGAAGCACCTTTGCCTCTGGGGTGTCTGGACTTTTGTTCTGTAGGGTGAGGGCCAGGGCCAGGTCCCATTTCTCCTTCTTGAATTGAATCAGGCAAGATGCACTCTGTGGATGGCCTTCAGTGACAGCAGGGACCTGACTGGTTGAGGCAAGAGCCAGAGACTCTGAAACTCCCACAGAGGAGAAACCCACTAGCGAAAACAAATCCCGGAAAAGTGGGCTTCTTCTGAGCAGGAACTGGGGCGTAGGCCATCTTGGACCAAAGTGAACACAGTCAGGGTTCAGCCTGATCCAATCTAGGACACAGCTACACACCCCGTTAAGAATTATCTATCTCCCGTCTTCCCCCGTTCATGCCCTAGTGACAAGGTTTGACTTTTCATGTATCAGGGCACTCATTTTTTATGTTTCTCCATGTCTAAAATGTTAGCTCCTTACAAACAACAATCCTATTAACTCACGGTCTTCATCCACCGGGAATGGTTTGCAGCTACTCAGTAAAGGCTTGAGGAGTGGATGAACGTGCCATCCCCGATGAATGTAGCTAAAGCCTGACTCAGACTTAAGCCAGAGCCATTCAGTTCTGTTCATGACCCACATCCAAGAGACAACTGACTGGACCTTGGTGATGAGGGTCCTCACTGACGTGGCACCGGAAGAATGTCCCCAAGTGTCTCGCTCCACAGCGGCTCTTGTTCATTACCTACTGCCGAGAGCAAGGCCTTTCTCTTGTCAGAGGGGGCTGCAGTCATGCAGCACTGGGTACACTGGCTAGGGAGGCTGGCGAGGGTAACAGTCTGTCTGGTGGAGAATCACTTTTTCTCATTTAGAGTCTGGGTCACGCCCCGGGGGAGGCATCCTAGCCTTTTGCCTGCTGTCAGTTCCGATTTCAAGCCTTTCTGCCGTGCTATCTAAATTAAATCTCTTCTTCACTTGGGAGCCTTCTGGCTTTTAGGGCCTATTTTTGGAATAGTATTCAAGGTTTGAATCTCCTGAAAAAGAGGCTCCAGGGTTTCTGCCCCCATCTGGGCTTCCCGGGCTCTCCCTGCTCTGCACACTCAGCCAGATCTGCGGGGCTTGGAGGCTCCTTTTTTGTCTTTCCTGCTGTGGGGAAATAGTTCAGGCACAGACCCTGGTTGGTGTCTTGAAGCCAAGCCCTCACCCAGCAGGTGTTCCAGTAACTCCACCCCACCCCCACCCCCACAGGCTCTGAGGCCGCAGCCCCCAAAACCAACTCATGTCGTTGACTCTTGACAAAGGAAGGCCCGCAAAGGGTGTGTGTGTGGGGGAGGGGGACGATGAACTGTGAGATCGATTTACATGTGATGTTGAGCATGCTGGGAAAGGCCAGCGGCTACCAGTCTGACCTGGGGCTCTGACACTGTGTGGTGATACTTGTAAGAGGAGCTGTGGGAGGAACAGGGCTGCGGAAGGCACTGTGGGCGGAGACCTCCCTGTGGGACTGAGAAGATGGGACAGAGTGAGGAAGGACTCAGTGTGCCCATTTGACTTTCCCTTGAAGAACTCGTAACCTGCTGCCTCCGATAGTGGTGAGCCTGGCTAACACAGGTCGGGAGGAGTTAAGTCCTGAAACTCAGGTCCATGGGTAAACACTTTTTTTTTTGTTTGTTTGTTTATTCAAGTATCCGAAAACACTCTTTCCACTTCCTCCCTCCTCCCAATACCCTCCCCCTCCCCCCACTCCCTCTCCTCCTCCCTCACCATTCCCAAGAGCAGTCAGGGTTTCCTGTCCTGTGGGGAATCCAAGTTCCTCCCCCCTCCCTCCGGGTCCAAGAAGGTGAGCATCCAAACAGGCCAGGATCCCAAAAAGCCAGTCCATGCAGACGAAACAAGACCCAGTGCCATTGTCAATAGCTTCTCTGTCTTTATTTGGACCTCGGGGGCTCAGTCAGCCCCCATGTCAGCCACATTCAGAGAATCTGGTTCGATCAAATGCTCGTTCTGTCCCAGTCCAGCTGGCCTTGGTGAGCTCTCATTCGATCAGTCCCCTTGTATCAGTGGGTGAACGCACCCTTCGCGGTCCTGACTTCCAGTGCTCCAATGTGGGTCTCCGTCTCTATCTCCATCCATCGTCGGATGAAGGCCCCCTCTGATTTTGCTTTCCTTGCTCACGATCTCCCTCCCTCTGCTTCTCATTTGGACCTAGGGAGTTAAGTCCAGTGTTCCAATATGTGTCTCTGTTTCTATCTCCATCCATCGCCATATGAAGGTTCTGTGGTGACATGCGAAATATTCATCAGTATGGTTATGGGCCAAGGCCAGTTCAGGCACTCTCTCCTCTGCTGCCCAGAGTACAATCTGGGGACCTCTCCTTGGGCCTGGAAACCCCTCCAGAATCAAGTCTCTTGCAAACCCTAAAATGGCTCCCTTAGTTGAGATATAAACTTCTCTGCTCCCAGAACCATCCTTCCTTCCTCCCCCCTCCCATTCCCCCAAGCCATCCCCAATCCTCCCCCTCTCCCCTCTCCCTAACCATCTTCCCCTACTTCCACCCCCCCACCCCCCATTGCACCCGAGTTTGCCTGGCAATCTTGCCTAGTTCTAATATCCAGGAGGATAACTATATGATTTTCTTCAGGTTCACCTTCTTATTTAGCTTCTCTAGGATCACAAATTATAGACTCACAGACCTTTAACTATGGCTAGAATCCACTTATGAGTGAGTACATACCATATTCCTCTTTTTGGGTCTGGGTTACCTCACTCAGTAAAGTGTTTTCTATTTCCATCCATTTGCATGCAAAATTCAAGATGTTATTGTTTTTTACCGCTGAGTAGAACTCTAATGTGTATATGTTCCACACCTTTTTTAACCATTCTTCTATTGAGGGGCACCTAGGTTGTTTCCATGTTCTGGCTATTACAAATAGTGCAGCAATGAACATAGTTGAACAAATACTATTGTAGTATGATAGGGCATCTCTTGGGTATATTCCCAAGAGTGGAATTGCTGGGTCCTGAGGGAGGTTGACTCCCAGTTTCCTGAGAAACCGCCACACTGATTTCCACAGTGGCTGCACAAGTTTGCATTCCCACCAACAATGGATGAGTGTTCCCCTCACTCCACATCCTCTCCAGCATAGGCTATCATCGGTGTTTTTGACTTTAGCTTTTCTGACAGATGTAAGATGGTATCTCAAAGTGGTTTTGATTTGCATTTCCCTGATCACTAAGGAGGTTGAGCATGTCCTTAAGTGTTTCTTTTGGCTGCCTTGTGCAGAGTTTGGATAAGCTGGCATTTGTCACATGATATCGAGTCCATGTCCTGATGCCACTGTGATTTCTTCTTGGGATTCTCAAGCCTGTGCTGGCTGCTGTGTCTCCGAGTCCCTGTCTTATTCTGTTTTCTGCTGTGATGCAGAGATTGAGTGACTTAAATTAGAAGATTATTGGCTCGCACCTAGGGAGGCTACGAGCCCAATATTGAGGGCATCACATGGCCAACGTGTGCTAGACAGTGACAGCACAGTCTCAGCCTCAAGTTTTCAGAGTTGGCATCAGGGCCACTGACTTGTTTAAGTTTTCACGGTGTATGTCCTTTGTTTTGATTTGCATTTCTTTAATGGCTAGTGAGTTTAAAATTTTCACGTTTATTAGACATTTGTGTTTCATCTTTTGAGAATTGCCTGTTCGTGTCTTTAACCCATTTATTGAGTTATTTTATGTCTTCTTGTTTAGTTTTTTAAGTTCATTGTATATTCTAGATACTAATCCTCTGTTAGATGTGTGTTTAGCCAAGGTTCTCTCCCATTCTCTAGGCCATCTCTTTGCTCGGTTAACTGCTTCCTTCACTGTGCAAAAGCTTTTCAGTTTCATAAAATCTTATTTGTCAATCGCTCACATCATTTCCGGAGTGCCTAGAGTCTGTTCAGAAAGCCCACGCCTGTGACCCCAAAGCCCACGCCTGTGACCCCGAAGCCCATGCCTGTGACCCCAAGCTCATGCCTGTGATCCCAAAGCATTCCCCCTGCTTCTCCTTCTAGCAGAGTTTCAAGTCTTATATTCAGATCTTTGATCCAGCTGGAGTTGATTTTGTGTGTGTGTGTGTGTGCAGGCTGAAAAATAGGAGACTATTTTCATTCTTTCACTTGTGGCTATCCAATTTTGGCACCAACTACTCCTGAATATGACACCTGCTCTGGAGCGTGGTTGATATACCCAGTAACATCCCATTGGAGAAAACTGAGTTTTTAAATTTTCCAATAGGCATCTTTACAAATAGCTTCTTGGTTAGGAGTGGGACTTTGTGTCCACTTCCCCTTCTCAGTGTGGGACTGTGTGGCTTGAACCTGTGCAGGCCATCTGTGTGTTGGAATGGTCTCTGCAAGTCCAGATGTGCATCAGTCCTGTAGCATCTGGAAGACACTGTCCTTGGTGTCGTCTGTTCCCTCTGGCTCTCACACTCTCTCGGCTGCCTTTTCTGCACGGCTCCCTGAGCCCTCAGGAGAAAAGACATCCCACTTAGGACTGCGTGTTCCAAGGTCTCTGACGCTCTATACGTTGCTCGATTTCTGCATTTATTACCACATACTGCAAGAAGAAATTTCCCTGATGAGGGTTGGTTGATGTGTGACCTACGGGTATAGTAACATATCTTAGGAGTCGTTTTATTGCTAAGTTCCTTTAGCAGAATAATAGTAGTAGATTTCCCCCTAAACTCATGACCTATCTAGTCTTAGATTCTTGACCACTTTTGCAGTGTCCTATATAGGTTGTATATCATGGAGTGGGTCTTAATCTAATTTAAAAATGGTTGGTTACTCTCATGACATTTTCAGGTGGGTCTCTGTTGTTCATGGGATTGTTTCTGGGTGAAAGAAATGATTGCTTTTCTCCTCTGGTGGAGGGCAAAAGGAATGCTATTTGTGTTCAGCACCATGAATACTGTTTCATAGTGATAAAGCTTCTCTAGTTAGGTACCAGCTCCATTTCTCTATGTTCGCTGACATAAATAAATTGTGTCTTCACCATTAGGGTCTTACCATCAGTGGAGAGAGTAACCAATAGCCTTGGCAGTAGCTTATCGTGTTGGATTGTGGTGGTGGTGGTGAAGCGGCCTCCTACAACAATGGTGGCAGGGGCTATGGGAGCCTTTTGGCCAGCGACTCAACAAGATGTAAACAGGTGTTAGAAGTTTTAATTGGTGATGTAAGATATCTAGTTGGGACATTGCCTCCTTCACTATATGGCAATTTCATTTAAATTTCATTCATAAATGTATATTTTAGGAAGCGTCTGTAATAGCAGGTTCTCATAGGGCTTTTTAAAGGGTCTTAAGTATGAGCTGTCTCTCCATAGCTCCTCCTTTAGCCTAACCTCCCGTTCCTCCCCCTATTTAATTCTCCTGTTTTTCCCTTCTTCTCTTTATAACACTACTCTATTGCCCCTTCTTTGCAATATCTTACTCCTGGTTCCTTACTAGCAACTTAACCTCTATGGTTATTTGGATTGAAACATACATATCTAAAGCGTAAAAAGTAGCATCCACATATTATCATAGAAATACAATATAATATATATACAGCATTTGTCTGTGGGGCTTGGGTCACCTCACACATGATGATGGTTTCTAGCTCCATCCATTTACCTGCAAATCTGACTTTTCTTAACAGCTAGA
This sequence comes from Myodes glareolus, assembly GCF_982192425.1. Taxonomy (NCBI): domain Eukaryota; kingdom Metazoa; phylum Chordata; class Mammalia; order Rodentia; family Cricetidae; genus Myodes; species Myodes glareolus. The sequence goes on along the minus strand of NC_142044.1, from coordinate 60,496,163 downwards.
CAATATTCCATTGTGTAAACAAATGTACCACGTTTTCACATCACATTTATACCGTGCCTTCACCAGCTGGTAGACATCTAGGTTGTTCCCAGTTTCTGGCTGTCATGAACAGAGCAGCAATGAGCATGGGTGAGCAAGGGTCTCCGCAGTAGAATGAAGCATCCCTTTTGCATATATGCCGAAGAGTGGGCTTGCTGGATCTTGAGATAGATTGATTCTCATCTTTCTGAGGAACTGCCACACTGACTCCCATAGTGGCTGTACAAGTTTGCACTCCCACCAGCAGTGGGAGTGTCCCTTTGCTCCACTTCTCACTAGCATCTGCTGTCATTTCTTTTATTCATCTGGGCCATTCTGATTAGGGTGAGATGAAATCTCAAAGTAGTTTTAATTTGCATTTCCCCAAAGGCTTAAAGTTGTCAACGTTACAGCCATTTGTGCTACATCTTTTGGGAATTCTGTTTAGTTCTATACTCTATTTGTAATTGGATTTTTTGTTTCCTTGATGTTCATTGTTTTGTGTGTGTGTGTGTGTGTGTGTGTGTGTGTGTGTGTGTGTGTGTATTTCAAGACAGGTTTTCTCTGTATGGCTGTCCTAAAGCTCTGTAGAATAGGCTGGCTTTGAATTCAGAGTTCTGTCTGCCTTTGCCTCTCGAGTGCTAGGATTAAAGGCGTTCACCACCACCACCTGGCAATGTTCAATTTTTTAAAAGTTCTTTATACATTCTAGCTATTAATCCTCTCCGATGTATAATTGGTAAGGACTTTTTAACACTATGTAGGCTGCCAGTTTGCTCAAATGATGATGTCCTTTGCTGTATGGAAGATTTTCAGTTTTATGAGGTCCCATTTATTAATTGTTGATCTTAGTGCCTGTGCTACCAGTATTCTGCTTAGAAAGTCCTTTTTTGTGTCTGTGAGTTCAAGACTGTTCCTCACTTTCTCATCAGATTCAGGATATCTGGTTTCATGCTGACATCTTTGGTGTATTGGAGTTGAGTTTTGGGCAGGTTGGCAAATAATTGATCTATTTGCATTCTTCTACATGCAGACATTCAGTTTGATAAGCGCCATTAGTTGAAGATACTGTCTTTTCTCCATGGTGTCTTTTTGACTTCTTTGTCAAAACTCAAGTGTTTGTAGATGTGTGGATTTACATTTGGGTCAACAATTTGGTTCCATTGTTCAGCATGTCTGTCTTTATGATATGCAGGTTTTATTACTGTAGCTCTGTAATACAACTTGAAATCAGAGATGGTGAAATCTCTAGTAGCTCTTTCATTATTCAGGATTTTTAAATATCCTGAGTTTTTTTGTGTGTGTTTCCATATGAAAGTTTTTGTTTTCTTTTAAATTTTTATGAAAAATTGTTGGAATTTTAATGGGGATTGTATTGAATCTGTAGATTGCTTCTAGTAGGATAGGCATTTCCACTATATTACCTATTGGTCCATGATCATGGGAGATCTTTCCATTTTTTGATAACTTCAATTTCTTTCTCCAATGTCTTGCAGTTTTTAATGATTTATTTTATTTTGTTTTACATGTGTCAGTGTTTTTCTTGTATATATGTCTGTGTGAAGGTGTCCGATCACCTGAAACTGGAGCTCCACACAGTTTGAGCTGCCATGTAGGTGCTGGGAATTGAACCTGGGTCCTCTGGAAGAGCAGCCAGTGCTCTCAACCACTGAACCATCTCTCCAGCTGCCATCTTGCAGTTTTTAGTATATAAATCTTTCATTTGCTTGGTTGCAATTACCCCAAGGTATTTTTTTTTTATGAGTCTATTGGGAAAGTCATGATTCCCTGATTTCTTTCTCAGTCTGTCAGTTGTATACAGGAGGGCCACTGATTTCTGTGTGTCCATGTTGTATTCTGATACTTTGCTGAAATTCTTTGTTAGCTATCTATGCTCCCTAGTGGAGCCCTTAGGGTCTTTTATGTATAAAATAGTATCATCTGCAAGTAAGGATATGTTGATTTTTCCTTCCCTATTTGTATCCCTTTGATCTCCTTCAGGTGTCTTATTGGTCTGGCCAAGTCTTGAATAAGTATGGAGAGAGTGGACAATACTATCTTGATTCTGATTTTAGGGAGAATGCTGTTGACTTCTTTCTGTTAGGATGGTGTTGACTGTGGGCTTGTTGTAAATGACCTTGTTTATGTTGAGGAATGTACCTTTTATCCCTAGTCTCTCTAGGACTTTTATCATGAAGGGATGCTGGATTTTGTCAAAGGCCTTTTCTGTATCTAATGAGATGGTCATGTGATTTTTGTCTTTCAGTCTGTTTATGTGGTGGATTAAATTTATTAATTTATGCATGCTGCACCCACCCTGAGTCTCTGGGATAAAGCCAGCTTGACTATGGTGGATGACTTTTTGAATTGCTCTTGGATTTGGTTTGCAAGAACTTTTTGGGGAACTTTTGTATCTATGTTCCTAAGGGATATTAGTGCAGTTTTCTTTTGGGGGGGTCTGTGTTTTGGTTTCATGGTAGTAGTGGCTTTGTCAAAAGAATTAGGAAACATTCCTTCAGTTTTTATTTTGTGAAATGATTTGAAAAGTACTGATGTTAATTCCTCTGCACTGGATTCTTCCAGCCCTAAGATGTTTTTAGTTGGGATAGTTTCAGTCACTGCTTCCATTTCACAAGAAGTCATAAGTCATAGGTCACGTATATCAAGAAATTTATCCATTTCTTTAGGTTTTCCAGTTTGGCGGAATATACAATTTTTAAAGTATGTCCTTATTTTTATGACTTAAAAAGGCTAGTGGGTCCCCGGCGGCAGTAGGCAGGCAGCGGACTCTGGGAGCAGCGAACTCTGGGAGCAGCCAGTCCCAAGGCAGAGACAACTGTAGGTCCCTGCAAGATCCCCGGTGGGCCATGTGGCAGCAGGCAATGGTGGCTGGGCGGCAGGCAGACACATGGCAGGCGGGCAGGAAACAGAGACATGGGTAGACACAACATGTAGAGTGAGGTTAAATATTTATTCAGGTGGTTATGGAGGGGAAGGGGAAAGGGGGAGGGAGAGAGAGAGAGAGAGAGAGAGAGAGAGAGAGAGAGAGAGAGGAGAAAGAGACAGAGTAGAAGGGGAAATAGGAAGGGGGACGCACGCACCCCAAGAGAGGACAGTAAGAGATCTAAGATGGAGACAGCAGGGAGGGGCTGCCGGGAGTGGGTTGCTTGCCTCTTAAAAAGACAAAAACCATAACACTTATAATTCTCCTTCCTCTGTGTTTGTTGTGATGCTTCCATTTTCATTTCTAATTTTATTTTAACTTTGATCTTTTCTCTCTGTCTTTTGGTAAATTTGGCTAAAGGTTTGTCAGTCTTGATCTTTTCAAAGGACCAACTCATTGTTTAATTGATTTTTTTGTATTGTTCACATATTTGTATGTTTCTACTTTATTTCAGCCCTGAGTTTGATTATTTCTTCCATGCTACCCTTTTTGGGTATTAATCCCTTTTGTTTTTCTGAAAGGTATTAATATGGAATTTATCCAGGTTTTAAATTTAATTTAATTTTTTTTTAATGTACACCCTTGGTGCCATGAGCTGTCTTCCTTATATCCTAAAGGTCTGGAGCCAATCCTGGAATACTCTCTGTAGACCAAACTGGCCTCGAACTCACAGAGATTCAGGAATTTTTTTTTAAAGACTCAGACTTGAAACTCAGCCCAGGGAGAGAGTCTCCTGACTGACTGATCTTCCCACATGTGCGTATTTCTCCCTTCCCTGAGTAAGGATGCAACAGGAGCAACTAATTGTTTGGATGAAGGAGAGACATAGAGAAATTTGGAGAGACACAAAATTCACTAGTGTGTTAAAATAGTCTTCTGGCCACATTGTAACATGACTTATGTTTTTGAGAACAAGATATTTACATGCTACCGTTTATCATTTAACAAACTTCCTGTGGTCTACAATCATAATAAATATGACCACAGCACACACTGTGCCCAGAGCACTTCTCAAAGCCAGGCTCCTCAGCCTACCCCTTTGTAGTGAGGAGCTGCGGGCAGGCCTGCTTTTCATCCCGCCTGGCTCCCACATGGCTAACTTAGCCCCAGAAATAACAACACACAAATTGTATTCATTTAAACACTGCCTGGCCCATTATCTCTAGAGAGTTAGTTACTGGCTAACTCTCACATCTTGATTAACCCATTTCTAATCATCTGTGTAGAACCACGAGGTCGTGGCTTACCGGGAGAGATTCAGCATGTCTGACCTGGCGGCTGGTTCCATGGTGTCTGCCTCATTGCCCTCTTCCCAACATTCTGTTCTGTTTACTCCGCCTACCTAATTTTCTGTCCTATCAGAGGGCCAAGGCAGTCTCTTTATTAACCAATGAAAATAACACATAACAGAAGGCCCACCTACATCATTTCCCCTTTTTCTATTTAAACAAAAAAGAAAGGCTTTCACTTTAACATAGTAAAATTACATATAACAAAACAGTTATCAAGTAAGAATTACAGTTACAATATTTATATCTATTTTATCTTTATCATAATAATGGAAAACTATAACTATAACTAACCATTCTTCAACTCCATCAAAAACTCCAGAAGGATATAATATTACCTAAGTAAACAAGAAGTAAGCAACTTCCAAAACTCTAGAAATGACAGAGACATCTTGCTGCCTGGACAGTTACCCAAAGTTCCTCTGTACCATTGGGGCATCCATCTTCATCCTACAGGCCCATAATATCCAGAGACATTTCCATGAAGCAGGAAATTTCAAAGGCAGTTCAGTCACTATCTGCTGTGTCCTGCAGAATGTCTCGCAGACTCTTTCATGAATCAGGAACCCCGAAAGATCATCTCACCTTTAGGCAAGTTCAGCAGTCCTCTCTCTGCGGGTTCTCTGTGTCCAGTTTAGGCAACAGTCTAGGCAAGAGCAGTTTCTTGCCCAAAATGGCTAACCAACTCCATAAGGAGCCTCTTCGATGCCCATCTTCCTCTTGAAGTAGATTGGTGCTGCCAGGAGCAGACGTGTCTCATTGTCATGTAAAGTCTTAAGTTATTAAAACATTGAAAATGCCATATTCTGTAGTCTTTGAAAGCTATGAAGAATGCCTATCTAACTAAAATATATCTCTATACCTAGAAAATCTAACTAACATGACTACAAGCTTGATTATTATCAATGATTATCCATTAACAACCTATATTTCCTAATTATACATTACATTTTAAGTGAACTACATAATCATAATACCTTAATCAAGATCAGAAATACATATACATATAATAAAATTGACTTTAAAATCCATATCAATGCAACTTATTCATATCTATATCCTATCCCCCTTTAAATGTAAAAGAACATTTATAAACAATATTTGGGAATACGGGCATAGTTATTTCTCTCCAAACTTCTTCCTGCTGTAGAGGGGCGCTGTTAATCAGGTCTGTCATGGTATAACCTGTCTGCCTGGTTCATCTCAGTTGGCAGTTGAATGAAGTAATTTTTTGAGGGTCTTCACAGGAACCTTTCAGGAGGGTGTGGTCTATCATACCATATTGGGATAGAAGCAATCCACAGGGTCTCATCCTCTGTGAAAACAAATGAAGAACTTTTCCAAAGCATCATAACCTTAGATCCAAATTTTGAAGTCAAGGTATTTTCAACATATCTATCTTGGATTAGTTCAGCAGCATTTATAAAGAAATATCTTTTAGCAGCTGTTGCTCCTTCCTCAGCATTCAAACAATTCAAAGAGAGCATAATAGCATACAGTATCAAGATTCTCTGTGTATTTTCCATCTTTATCTGTAGTAAAAATTTAATAATTTATATGACTGTTTGGCTACTGGGGCAGAGGCTGTTCTCTTGGGGTGTAGACTCCTTAATGTGATGGAGGCCTGAGTCTGGGCAGAAAACCCATCGTACAGCCTCAACATTGCCTCCCACCAGTAATGTCACTTGGGTAAGGTTGATGTGTAAATACACAATACCCAGTTAGATTTCAACTTTGAATAAGAGGATGTATTTATGCTAAAACATTACTTGATGCTTATCATCAATTCCACATGACTTTCAATTTTAGACCAATAGTATTTGTTTTTAATATAACATGATTCAAATACTACTTATTATCTGAAATTCTAATTTGGTCAGATGTTCTGTGTCCCTTTCTCCTCCCACACTGCACTCTAACAGGGCCCCAGACTTAGTAGGCCCTGAAACCTTAGCACAAATGATTCCATGGTAGAACTACCGTTCAGGCTGTAAAGCTCAGCACGTAATGGCTCCGCCTGCCAGAGCTAAAAAGACCACAGCCACCAAAGTCCACAGTTCCAAGAAAGACTCTAAATGTATTAACCTTGCCTCTTGGCTTCTGGCTAACTGTTCTTGTTAACCGAGGTATGTCGACCCAGGACATGGTTTTTGTGCTTAACCTTTCACCCTGAGAAAGGCTCAGTGTGATCCCTGAACTGAGCACTGGGATCCTGAACACTCAGTGTAGTCACTGGCCAGCCAATAAAGGTTTTCCTCTCGTTTAATCCTGTGTCCGAGCAGTCTTCTCTGCTGCCTACAAACAATTCTACTCTGGACAAGTCATGCAACCTCTAGAAGCTTCACTTCCTTCATATGAAGCGTTAGACATAATCGCCTTTGCCTGACAGAGCCAAGAAATGGATCAGGCAGGGTAGTGAGCCGAGAAATGGGTCAGACAGGGTTTCAATAGTTGCTCCAATGACTGAGGTCCTGTGGCCCCATGCTCTCCAGATCATGGTTATAATGCAGACAGTTCTACATGGGGTGAGACAAATCGTGGTTTTAATTGTTCTACTTTGAGATGAGTGCTCTTGGATACCCAGAGAGTGGGATAGTGGCATCTACCTCAGGGTGTTCTTCCGTGGTTTCAGTGGGTTAATGGATGCATAGACCTTGGCTCAGGTATGGTGGACACACCCAGTTGCTAGTGAGTTACTTCTGCAGTTGTGCCCTGTGTGTAATATCAGTCGTTGCTAGTTAGTTACGACTGCAGTTGTGCCCTGTGTGTAATATCAGTTGTTGCTAGTGAGTTACTAATGCAGTTTTACACTGTGTGTAATATCAGAACGAATCCAGGAGTTTGAAAGCAGATCTGAACCAAGGACTAAGTGCTGTGGGCAATGTATTTGCCTCTAGTTAGTGATATGAAAGGGACAGGGACTGTCAAAGTTTATCTGGAGAAGACATGTAGGATTTTTTCTGAGTATGTTAAGAGACAAAAATAATGCCTTCATGAGCATTTTTGAAGAACCTATAATTTTGCCCCAGACTTCAGTCTATTTCTATAAACTCAGAAGAAAGCATCGGCTGCGGCCTATTTCACTGCAGGCGAAAACATCCTTTATAAACAAACCATGGGCCCACAGCAGCCTCAGATGAATTGACAGCCTGAGGCTATGACTCTCCCTGTTTATTAAATGAAGTAGGCCCAATCTAGGTCAGGGCATTAGCAGATGGGGAGCCAGCCTTGGCCTCACCAGATTTCTCTAGATCCCTGAGCTCAGAGGGAGATAAAAGAATTAATCAAGCAATGCCTGGCAGGGGTTTCTGGCGGGGGGCGGGGCTCTGATACTTTTAAAAGAGAAAAGCATTGAGGAGTAGCCGCCCAGAGCCTGCAGAAAGAGGAGCCAGATACTGCTCTCATTAGCAGTAATTTTTTAAATTTAATTTAATTGTTTTTTTTCTTTTTTTTTTTTAAAAAAAGAAAACAAACTATCTGTTAGGTTGGAAGTTTCACTCCAGTCCCTTTCACCCCATATACCCCCAAAGCCTCCAGTGTTTGGGTGGAAAATTCCATCCCAAGCCCCCTCCTGTGGGAGTTGCCTCAGTCCAGACTCCATCTCCGAGAAAGCCCACCAAAGATGACCCCTCCCCCCTCCTCTTTAGCAGTAATTTTAAATGGGTTTTTAGTTTTAAAAAAAATTCAGGTATTTGTTTAACTGAATCTCATGGGCCATCAGAATTGGCTTTTCAGGAACCTTAGAAATTTCACAGAAAGTGAGTGCTTACAGGGAGGGAGCAGGTCTCAGCATTTGTTGTAAAATGAGCAGCGGGCTGTGTTCCTGCCTGGGATCCCGGCTAGCTTACCCCTGAAATAATTACACGGAAACTGTATTCTTTTAAACACTGCCTGGCCTGTTATCTCAAGCCTCTTATTGGCTAACTCTCATATATTAATTAACCCATTCCTAATAATCTGTGTATCACCACGAGGTTGCGGCTTACCGGAAAGATTCTAACCCACATCCATCTCGGAAAGGGAGCCATGGCGTCTGCCTGCCTCTGCTTTCTTTCTCCCACAATTCTGTTCTGTCTTCTGTGCCTATCTAAGCTGCTGTCCTATCAAAGGCCAAGGTAGTCTCTTTATTAACCAATGAAAGTAACACATAGACAGATGACCCTCCTACATCAAGGACTGCTCCAGCTGACAAACAGGAAACCCAGCCTTCTCTCTCTTTGTTCCTCTCTAAGGTCCCAATCTCCCCTCCACTTGGGTTGATGGAGTCTTTCTTTTTTTTTTTAATTTTTAAATTTATTTTATATGAATTAAAGCACAACCACTGAGCCAGGCAGTGGTGGCGCATGCCTTTAATCCCAGCACTCTGGAGACAGAGGCAGGCGAATCCCTGTGAGTTCGAGGCCAGCCTGGTCTACAAGAGCTAGTTCCAGGACAGGCTCTAAACCTAACAGAGAAACCCTGTCTTGAAAAACCAAATGAAACCCAAACAAAACACAGCCTCTTCCTTCCCTTCTCCTCCTCTCCCCTGCACCTCCATCCAATTCTCAAAGAGAGTAGGTCCTCCCCTGGGTAGTCAACAAAGCCTGGCATACCAAGTTCAGGAAAGACCAAGTCCCTCCCCCCAGTATCAAGGCTGAACAAGATAGCCCTCCATAGAGAATGGGCTCCAAAAAGCCAGTCCATGCACCAGGGATAAATCCTGGTCCCCAGGGGCCCCACAGAAAGACCAAGGGTCTAGTTCGGTCCATTCAGACTCTGCGGCTGTCAATCCAGAGTCCATGCTCTTGATGGGGTCTTTCTTTCTGTTGCCTTTCTCCTTTCTTTTCTCTCAATCTTTGTCTCTGTTGTTTGTACTCTGTTGTTAGAGTATTTAATCTTCTAAATCCTTCAGAATCCAATTTCCATGTGACTGCTCTGTAAGCCACTTTTAATACTTGCTAGGTTTAATTGCTGAAATAATTATGCGTTTCCCAAACTGTTATTGCAGAGCGTGGAAGGTGAGTACCTGCGTTTAGCTTGATGGATGATAAACAGATTTGCATCAATCAAGCCACATAATTTGAACTGACATGACGATGCCCCTTGGGAGTGACTGAGTTTTATTTTAATTTTTTTTTCTTGTTGAACCTGTCATTTCTTTCTCCTTCATATTTCTTCAGATGCAATCAAGGCCCATCAGTATCTTTAAAATGCACAAATCTAGCATTTCTTTAAAAAGCAGTTGCTTTGAAGTGATGTAGCCCACAGAAAGCACGTGTGTTCTCTTAACTAATGACCGAGATTTTCAAGTGCAGAAGGCTTATCTTCTAGCCCCTTCTGAAATAATGGTGTTACAGGCTGAATGTTTGTGTGCCCACCTGGACATTCATATCTGAGAATCCTAGCTCTGGTGTGGGTCTCTGGGAAGTGATTAGGTCATGAGGGTGGGGTCTTCATGAATGAGATTAGTACTTATGACAAAACAAAGCAAGAACAAACAGATCTTGGTCTCCTATTTGCGGATATCATACAATGGTCATTTCTGATTCAGGTAATAAGTTTGACCGGACACTAGCTTGCCAATGCATGGATCCTGAACTTTGAGCATGCAGAACATTAAGAGACAAATTTCTTCCTTTTTTTTTTTTTAAAAAAAAAGTTGTCCAGTGTGGTGGGTTGAGTTGTTATCGTTCAGGTAAGATAGCACAGGCTACCACATACCTAAGGCCAAATCAGAGTCCTGTAATAGCCAGCAGCTAAGAGCAGGCTCTTGCTCTCAATGGACTCTCAACACCCAAGCTCAGGGTAAAGCATTCTTAAAGGCAAACCCCAGTTGCATCATTGATAGGTATGGGTTAGGAGAACCTGCTAACATCGTTTTGGCTACACACTCAGCAGAAACGTTGGTCACGCATCTGGGTTATGCCATGATCGGGGTTGTGGATAGACCTGCATGTGTTACCAAGACAGACATGACTGTTCAGGGTGTTAGGCGCTGAAAAGCACCGGTGCAGACACAAAATAGAACTAGGGTAAAAGATCAGGTCAAGATGGTGTTACCTTCGTCTGTTCCGAATGAGAATGACCTATGATCTTGGTCCCCAGTTGCAGGAATTGTTTGGGGGGGGGATTAGGAGGTATGACCTTGTTGAAGCAGGTCACTGGGACAGGCTTTGACAGTTCAAAAGAATCTTGCCATTTCCAGTGTGTTTTTCTCTGTTTTCTATTTATGGGTGAAGATATGAGCCCTCAGCTGTTCCTGCCACTGTGCCTTTGCTTCACTATCATGAAGTTTAACTCTCTGAAGCTGAAAGCCCAATTAAATGTTCTTTTATAAGCTAGCTTGGTCATGATGTCATATCACGACATTATTAAAAAAAATAACCAAGACACCTACTCTATAGTAATTTGTTATGGCACCTCAAATAAGCTGAGACAGAAAATTGGTATCAGAAATGGAAAGTCACTTAGATAAATGCCTAAACTTAATGAATGGCTTCAGAATTGGCTACTGGGGAGAGAGTGGAAGCATTTTGAGGGGAGGGATGCTAACTGTTGGGTAGCAATTTCCTCTGTGATTGAATATCTGGGGGAAGCTCCTTAAGACAGAAGGTAAACAACTCAAAATAGCTCCAGGAAGTCCCCGACACTGACCAGATTCATTAGGTCCCTCCCAACCAGAATAAACAATGAAGCCTGCTCAGTCACTCTCAGACACGCAGGGCTGCAAAGAAGACAGATCAGAGTTTAAACCATCGGAGTCACTTGGAAAGGACCCTCTCCAACCTGCTGAGTGGCCTGCAGGCTGTGCAGTGTGCCCCAGATTCCCAGCGTTGTGAGCTGTGACCTGTTCTGAGGTGGGCTTTGGTCATCCAGCTGGTTTAGACTCATATTTGCTCCCGTCAGTAATCCCTCATGCTTATTCTTCTAAGTAGAACTCACTGGTTCCCTAACTTGGACTTTGTACTTTGGTCTGTTGTGGGCTCTTCGTCCACGGTGAATAGATACGTGTGTTGTGTCTCCTCAGGTAAAACACGATACTAATAAACGCCAATGTTGCCATAAAGATTTTTGCTTATTTGTTTGTTTTTGGTTGTTGCTTTTGTTTTGTTTTTTGAGACAGAGTTTCTTTGTTGAGCCCTGACTTCCTGAAAACCAGATCTGTAGATCCACCTGCCTCTGCCTCCAGAGTGCTGGTATCAAAGCTGTGCCCTACCACTAGCTGCCTGCCTGCTGCAGCCAGTGCAGCCTGGAGAGCCAAGACTGGCGGGGGGTGGTGGTGATGGTGGTGGTGGTGGTGGTGGTGGTGGTGCCGGGATTGAGACACTGAGGCTTCTTTTCAGGTGGAAGAACAGCAACCTTTATTTTGCCCAGCAACCTTTTATACCTCTACTCCTTCTGTGGAGACCCACCGGCCAGAAAGAACACAAATCTCCTTGTCAATTACAGACCACAAGGAAGTTCCGCTGTCAGTCAGGGGGAGTGAGGGCAGCTGGATCATAACACCTGTCACCAAGGGGTGCTTTGAACGTGATTTTGGTAGGGTCTAGACAGAAAAGGAAAGTAGGACGTTTCCATCTTCCAAAGACTATAGAAATAAGCCGAGTAGAATGTGGATAGACATGGGAACAATAAAGACATCTCTCATGATGTCTCCAAAGAAGTTAAGGACATGCTACTGTCTGAAAGCTTAAACCTTGGTGGTGCGGCCTGCGGAAAGTGTGGATTAGTGCTCCTGTAAGAAGGGCTGGTTGGCTGGGGATGTCTCCTGACCTCTTCTGACATGTGGGGATGTTATTATTCATGTTGTGGGTGACCGGAGCCTGTCCCCTGGAGGGTAGGAGACAGACAGATACATCATGCAGAGACTTTGGGTATAGTTTTTTTAGTGGGGTTGGGGAAGAAGAGAGAGAGAATAAGAAGAAAGAAGGGGAGAAGGGGGAAAAAGGAAAAGAGGCAAAAAGGGACAGAAAGAGAGAGCAGGCTGGAGAAGAGGCAGGAGATCCACTTGCCTGGGCGGGAATGGGGTGGGGAGATTGAGAGTGTACAGGGCTTGTCTCTTAAAGGGACAGGTCACCCAGGTCAGCAGATTTACTTTTCCAACAGAGGACATGATGGTCTTCCCTTTCAAAGGGCACAGCTAGCTTCATCAAGTACAAAAGTCACTAAAAGGACCTGAGAGGGCTCAGTAGGTAAAGGAATTTGTTGCTAAGACTAATGGTCTGAGTTCAGCCCCCAGAACCCACATAGTAGAAACAGAGAAGTGACTCACACAAATTTGTCTCTGACCTCCAAAACATGGGCCATTGCATATGCATGTGAACACACACACACACACACACACACACACACACACACACACACACATACACACAGAGAGAGAGAGAGAGACAGAGACAGAGACAGAGATGGGGGAGGGAGAGACAGAGGAGAGAGAAAAAGCATCAAAACCCAAAAAACCCCAAAACAAAAACAAAGGTGGGATGAGAGAAGAGCTGAGCAGACAGAAAGGTCTGTCTGGGCCATGTGAGGCGAATGTGGTGGGATTTGTGTCAAGCTGGGGTATCCGGGGAGAAATCAACAGAAGGTTGATCACAGTTGATCACTGTGCCAATGAGCCGTCTGGCAGAACAGCGGTTCACAGAAGACATACGTGGTAAAGTACACAGTTCAAGAAGATTAATCTTGACCTAGAGGTGGGCATTCATGCTCCGGAGTATGAGACATAAAGCAGATAGGGCCCTTTCAGCAGCCAGGTGGGGCTGTGAGAGGACAAGACCACAGTGCCGAACCAGAGCTTCTCAGTCTAGTGCCTGGCACAGAGGCTGCAGTGCAGTCTTTGGGCATCAGCTGGGCCAAGTCATTCAAGCCAGCCCTTTTGAGACCATCCAGGGTGGGGAGATGCTCAGAAGTCAGTGAAGAGGCTAGGTGGTTCATGGAGTCTGTCAGTGTCCCAAACCATGCTGCTGTCTGTTTTGTTCCTTTGATGAGTGCTAAATTGAAGAGATGAGTTCTCTTGTACTGCACTGGGCAATGTCAGTGATTCTTTTTTGTCATACCTGTAGCTACCCAAGATCAGCTGATGCGTACTTGACTGAGAGATCCCGCCAACCTTCTGTAAAAACATTTCACGGGATAGTGTTATCTTTGGAATTCTGGGGCTTCAGAACTATGAGAGATCAGTTTCTGCTCTACCTAGACAACCCAGCTGTCTTGTTCAAAATGACCAGGACATTGCTTGTCAGTCTGGACATGAGCTTGAGAATGCAAAAGTCCACTTCTATTTGGCATCCTAGCATCTACTTAGGTTTTATTGTTTGTTTCTGAAATGTGATTAACTCCCACCCGGGCCTTTCAGAATCTCACTGAAGTGTGGCTCTCACTAGGAGAAAGTCACCTAATTCAGAATCAGCAATGATTAGTTTATGCTGGATAGGAAAAAAGAAATTAGGCGGCATTTATTTTATTAACAGGAGGAGGTGCCATTTAAAAACCAAAATGGAACAAAACATGTCAGGGGAGGGTAGGATCAGCCACAGGCAGAGACTGCTCTTTCAAAAGCAATTCTCATCAACAAGATCTTTGGATGGAGGTGAAAGCTGAGCCGCCTGGTGAGAGAGTCCACATGGCAGAGGTCCTAGAAGGGATGCTAAGGTCTCTCACGAGGGAGCAGTGAGCTTACCTGGTCTTTCAGGGCAAGAAACACGTGAGGAATTTGCCATAGGAAGTGGAAGAGGAATTTATATGAATTATGTTAGGGAAAACAACCAAAAGTTGGCTTTACATTTGTTTTCTGGAGTCACACTCCAGTTGCCAGAGATAGTAACCTTATAGAAGCTTAGAACATTATGACGGTACCCGGCAGGCCGTCTGTACAACGTTCCACCAGTCTCCACGGCCCCAGAGTTCTCGCCTGGCCCCTAGAAAGTCAGTGATCAGGTGTGAGAGGGGAGAAACCAAATTGTTACACAAGACAAGTTTGCAGGGGCAGGTCTGGAAGCAATGCCTACAAGCCATTTGCTAGTGTTCAATTCCTGGTCCCAGGGAGGTCTTGGTCTGGCAGTCAATTTCTGGCAATAGCTGTGTACACGAGAGGCAAACATTTCATGGATGGTCACTTGTCTCTTTAATTCATGTATGAGGGAAGGGTGTAATGAGAGTTCAGAAGACAAAGAAATCCGGTTGCTGGCGTGCATATTCATGTACATTGTGTGTGTGCATGTGCACACATGTGATAGGTGCTGGGTGTTGGGAGAGGAAAAGGGAATTAGAGTAAGATTTCCCAGAAGAATTTTATTTAAGCCAAGGGTTACAAGTAAAATATGGTTTAAGCAATGAAGACCAATGGAAAAGGCTATATGATATAGAAAAAAGACAGCATGGGCAAAGGCACTGGGGCATTCATTCATTCATCCAGGCAAAAAAATTATTGTGGAAGAACTTAGAGTCATTCCCCAGTCTGGCAATACAACAATATGAAAGACAAACACGTTTGTACTCTTAATACCTTACTAATGAGGGAAAACAGACTATAAATAACACAAAAATAAAGACATAATGAAAAAAATTTTTAAAAATGTGCTATGTAGGGATGGTGGGGAAGTGCCTATCTTTAAATAGATAGTGGGTGAGAATGTATGTTGGGGATAAGGATGAGGAGTGTAAGGAAGGATGAGACTTGAAAGAGAGGAAAGGCCAGCCAGGAGAAGATCTTTTATGTATGACGGGGGATCAAGGGAGGAGACATCAGAGACCCATAGTCCAAGGAGACTATGAAGGTCTATGAAGACTATGAGGTCCTTTGAAGGTGACCTTTCCAACCTGGTCACACAAGCCGGTAATCTCATCAGAAGGAAGATCTTGATTGTGATTTCAAAGCAAACCTGAGCTATATATCTAGATTATATCTAAAAAAAAAATCAAACAAACAAAACAAATTCTCTGTAGGCCTAAGACAAGAAAATAAAAACAAATAGCCCTATACTTCATGATTCCTGGATTCTAAACTTGATGATCCTTTGATCAACTCATCAGTTCATCTCAAGCAGTCTGGGGTCAGGAAGAAGGCAGCCATCTTGTATACTCAGAAGAAAATGATCATCCTTTACCCCACGGGTTTTCTTATGGAGTTAAAAACCTGCAGCCCCCAGCGTTTAAATGGGATTTCTATCCTTGAGGCCTCTTTCCAACAGGCAGGACTTTCTCTTTCTATTGCTCCAGAACAGGTGGTTCTCAAGCTGTGGGCCGTGACCCTTTTGGGAGTGGAATGACCTTTTCACAGGGGTCGCATAACAAATATCTGGCATATCAGATATTTGCATCATGATTCATAACAGCAGTGAAATTAAAGTTATAAAATAGCAATGAAAATAATTTTATGGTTGGGAGTCACCACACCATGAGGATCTGTATTAAAGGATTGTGGTGTTAGGGAGGTCGAGAACCACTGCTCTAGAGTGAATTTGCTGATTGGATACTCTTTTAAGTCTGGAAGATTTGGGTTTTTGATTTTTTTTTTTTTTTTTGAGACAGGGTTTCTCTGTAGCTTTGGAGCCTGTCCTGGAACTCGCTCTTGTAGACCAGTCTGACCTTGAACTCAAGCTGATCTTAAAGAGATCCAGCTGCCTCTGCCTCCCGAGTGCTGGGGTTAAAGTTGTGTGCCACCACCACCCGGTGTGAGCTTTGCTCTTTATAGGATGTAAGAAATGCAGATTCCCCAGACCACATCCAGTGAGCATCTTTACCATATAGCCTGTTGCCATAGTGCTTGTCTTATGCTTTATGGGACTCTTGCTATTTAAAAGCAGGTAGTGTGGCAGCCAATCTAAAACTCGGCTGTAAGGTTCTCTATGGGTGGTTCTGTGCAGTCTCTGATCCTCCTTTTTGGGAGTAGCCTGGACCAGATGTTCCTCTTTCTGACCAATCCCTGGATGGGAAAGACTGAAAGAAGCTTCAAGGCAGCAGAGTTTGACTGAGGCTGCCTGGACGCAGAAACCTGAAAGTCTTTTGTGGGAACTTGGGCCCCAACCATCTGAACAGGCACTGAAAGAAAGGTCTATCTACTCCATGAGGACTCTTCTTTTGGACAGAGAAAGTGCCAGGCCACTTAGACTCCTCCAGATATCCCCTCTCTTGGGTGTCCTGGATAGGCTCTAATGGAACTCCTCTGTGGTGTTCCTTTGAGTGACCTGTCCCTCAGACTGATTACTCTGTCTGTAGAATAATAATCTTCCCAGGCAGGGGTGGACTTTTACCCTTTCCTTCTTCAGAATAGTTAGGGAATTTAGGGAATTGGATTCTTAAGGCAAATTCTCAGACCTTCTTTGTCCCTGGTACCCAAGGGGGCAATAGAAAATGGTATGTGTGGTGGGTCCTATTCACAGGAAAGAGATTTTCACCCTGGATTCCATCAGCACAGATCAGGGAATGGTCACACCCACCCTCAGACCTAAATCAGGTGATGCTTTATCTACTTAGTCTTTCAGTCTGCAAGGAGCGTGAGTTAGAGAAAAAGAGACCCATTGCATCAGGCAGGGGTTGAGGTATATTTCAGACGAAGCAGGTCCTGTTATTACTGTAGTTACTGCATTGTAGGTCTCAGCTCCAGGCTTCAGCCCTCCTGGAAATCCAGGAACCAACAAAAGAATGCGATTCCTTACTTCGTAAACTTTACCTCCCGTCCTTGCCATCAGTCAGTACCAGTTTGAAGTCAACTGTATCTGGAGGTTTCTTTCCCACCCACCAGTTACAAAATAACCACTTTAAGGCTTAATATTAATTACAAACTGTTTGGCCCTATGAGCTCAGGCTTATTAACTAGCTCTTACAACTTAAATGAACCCATTTCTATTATTCTATATTGTATCACGAGACTTGCGGCTTGCTACTTCACATTTTGCTTCTTTGGTGACTGTCAGTAGCTCCCCAACTCTGCCTTCTTCTTCCCGGTATCTTTGTTTGGATTCCCCACCAGGCGCTATTCTGCCTGGCTACTAGCCAAATCAGCTTCTGTTGCAGGTGTTGTTGCCTGGGTGTGGGTGCACGTGGACCCATGAAATGAAGATTCAGAGACCCTTGAGAATGAACTTAGCCTTTTGCAGCTGCAGGAGATAAAGCTACAGGGGAGGCATGAGTGTTTCTTATTGTGCCCACATAAAGGGACAGGCCTGTGATTTAACAAGTACACTGCCAATGGGGATCAAAAGCCCTATCCTAGGTTCTTCCCTGCACAGTGAGATTATCTGGACCAGGTTTTCTAGCTCCTTAGCTATGCCTAGAGAGGCTTCTGTGATAGCTGTTCATATTCTCACCTGATGATTTTCTCTGTCCCTCCTTGGCTAACTTGTAGTCTGTCTCTCATCTAAATGTTTTTTCCTTCCTGGTCTGGGAAAATCCAAGGGTAACTTTATGCCAGTGGCATTAGAGTCTAAGTACAAGTGCTGGGACTCTGGGTGGCTTGACATGAATGGTTCGCTGTCTTGGACTTAAAAGATGCCTTTCCCACCTTTGTCACCATCACAGTGGTTTTAAATAAGCCTGATTACTCTTCATGTTATTCTGCATGCTCTTGCAACACAAGGGAAGAGCCAGAAGCTTCCTTAGGACCACAGTGTCCTAAGATATCACCAAGAGCTAGATGGACTGCTTTCGGCTGCATTTCAACAAAAGAAGTGACAGTTTCCATTGCCAAGGACATTTTAAAAAAGGAAAAGGTGGGATATCAAAGAAACCTGAATGCTGACATTGCTTCCAGAGAAGCAGCTTATTGCAACCATGGTTCCCCTTTATGGAATCTTCTCTCCTGAGGAGCTAGTCAAAGGCCAAAAGGAAGGACTTGCCTTCCAGCCATGGGGATAGCATAGAGATTACTCTTCTCTGCCCACATTTATGGAACATTTAAAGAACTTTCTATCACACCTTCATCAGGGCAGAGGTGGGTCTGGGACCCTACAACTAGCAAAGAGACTGTTTGTGGGAATGAAAACTATACAATCACTGAACAGATAGTAAAAGTCTAGGGGAAACACCAAAAGGATAACCCTTGGGCGCATTGGCTTTCTCTCCCAAGAGTTCAGAAAATGTGGCCCTCCTACATAGAGAACAAACAAATAGGTTTCACCCACACACGCCTAAGCTGAGCCAGCCTTCTTGGTATGAGTACCACTTTGACCAACGGAGTGGAGGCCTTCTCTTTCAGGACAGAGAAGTCATTCTGAAGTAATAACTGAGGTTTTCATTGCCATAAAGTATTCAAAGTCAAATAGATCTACATTTAAGGCTTCAGCGATCCAAAGACTATCAACTGCCCTGAGAATACAATTTGGTCTTCTTTGTGCCCAGAGGTCTCAGTCCCCTGATTGGGTAAAACAAAGTAATGACTCTTAAAGAAATAGCTGAGAAAGTTAACTCATGGAGTTAGGCTCTCTTGGCCCTGATTAGAATCAGGGGCACATCTCAGAGTACAGGGTTCAGTCCTTAGGAGATGGTACATGGAAAGCCCTTTCTCACCAATGACTTCCCAATAGACAGGATATTGAGGGTCGTGCTGGCTAGCTTTTTAGTTAACTTGACACAAACTAGAGTCATCTTTGAAGAGAGAACTTCAGCTGAGAAAATGCCCCATCAGACTGGTCTGTAGGTAAGCCTATGGGGGCATTTTCCTGATTGATGATTGATTTGGAAAAGGCCAGCCTACTGTGCGCAGTGCCATTCCTGGGCAGGTGGTCCTAGGGTATATGAAAAGCAAAGTGAGCAAGCCAAGGGGAGCAAGCCAGTAAGCAGCATCCCTCCCTGGCTTCTGCTTTAGTTCTTACACTCAGGCTTGCCTTGCCTTCCCTCAGTCGATGGACTCTTACCTGGAGGCGTAAGATGAAATAGAATCTTTCCTCCTTAAGTTGCCTTTGGTCATAGTATTTATCATAGCAATAGAAACTCTAACTAAACAAGGACCAAATAAACCACATGATCTCTTGGCTCATTTCTAATGGTCCCTTAACTAGTGATCAGGGACACAACCTGATTATTTGGGAGGTCCCTCTTTAATCCAGAGGACCTTGTAGAAGTTTGACCATTGTATAATGGTTGTCATTCCTTCTAAAATACTATTTGGGAGGGACTTTATATGGGTCTTCTTTCTGCCCCATTGTAATAAAAGTCTATGGAATCTACTCCTGGATTCATTACATTGTTTCAAGTCCTGGACACAGACCATCTCTGCTGTGAAGATGACCCAGCTCCAGAGGAACTATGTTATTGTGAGCCATCAGAAGACCTAAAATATCCCTTTATAAAACTCAAATACTGAAGCTACTCAAGTGCCATTGAAAATTATGACCAGAAAACCAAGGGAATTCTGGAAATGGAAAATATGGGAAAATAATTAGGAACCACAAATGTAAGCATATACAGCAGAATACAAGAGATGGAAGAGAGAATTGCAGTACTGAAGATACAACGGAGGAAGCAGACTGTTCTGTCAAAGAAAACATTAAATCTAAGAAAAGCTTAACACAAAATATCCAGGAAATATTAGACATCATGAAAAGATCAAATCTAAGAACAGTAGGTATAGAAGAAGGAGAAGTCCAACTCAAAGGCACAGAAAATATATTCAACAAAATCATAGGAGAAAACTTTCCCAACCTAAAGAAAGATATGCATATGAAGATACAAGACGCTTACAGAACACCAAATAGACTGGACCCCCCCCCCACACACACACAAAGTCTCCTTGCCACATAATAATCAAAACACTAAACATACAGAGTAAAGAAAGAATATTAAGAGTTGCAAATGAAAAAGGCCAAGTAACACATAAAGGCAGATGTATCAAAATTACATCTAACTTCTCAATGAAAACAATGAAAGCCAGAAGGTCCTGGTCAAGCCTTATGCAAACATTAAGAGACCATGAACGCCAGCCCAGACTACTATACCCAGCAAAACTTTCAATCACCATAGATGGAGAAAACAAGATATTCTATGACAGAACAGATTTAACTAATACCTAGCCACAAACCCAACCCTACACAAAGTACTAGAAGGAAAACTCCAACCCAAGAAAGTTAGCTACATCAACAAAAACACAGATAGTAGATGATCTCACAGCAGCAAATCCTAAAGAAGGGAAAAACCCACAAAATAACATTATTAACAACAAAAACTAAAATAACAGGAGCAAGCAATCACTGGTCATTAATATCCTTTAATATAAATGGACTCAACTCACCTATAAAAAGATACAGTCTGACAGATTGGATACAAAAACAGAATCCATCCTTCTGCTGCATGCAAGAAACACACCTTAACCTCAAAGACAGACATCACCTCAGAGTAAAAGGTTGGGAAAAATTTTCCAATCAAATAGACCTAAGAAACAAATTGGTATAGCTATCCAGCAAAATAGACTTCAAATTAAAATCACCCAAAAGAGAGAAAGAAGGTCATTTCATATTTGTTAGAGAAAAAAAATCTATCAAGAGGAAATCTTAATACTGAACATCTATCCCCAAATACAAGGGCACATTCATATGTAAAAGAAACACTTCTAATAGTAGGAGACTTCAACACTTGCACTCTCTCCACTGGACAGGACTGCCAGAAAGAAACTTAACAGAAATAGGGGAACTAACAGATGTTATGACTCAAATGAATTTAACAGACATCTGTAGAATATTCTATTCAAAAATAAAAGAATATACCTTTTTCTCAACATGTCATGAAGCCTTCTCAAAAAATGGACACATGCTAGGTAACAAAGCAAACCTCAACAGGTACAAAAATATTGGAATAAGCCCATGTATCTTATTGGATCACCATGGCTTAAAATAAGAATTCAACAGCAACACTAATTTCAGAAAGCCCACAAACACATGGAAATTAAACAATGCTCACCTGAATCACCACTGGGTCAAGGAAAAAATAAAGGAAGAAATTAAAGACTTCCTAAAGTTCAATTAAAATGATCACACAACATACCCTAATTTATGGGACACAATGAAAGCAGTAATAAGAGGAGAGTTCAGAGCACCAAATGCCTACATAAAGAAGCTGGAAAAATCCCACACTAGTGAATTAACAGAACATATGAAACCTCTGGAACAAAAAGAAGCAAACTCACCCAGGAGGACTAGATGGCAGGAAACAATCAAACTGAGAACTGAAATCAACAAAATAGAAACAAAGAAAAAAAGAATCAATGAGACGAAGAGTTGGTTCGTTGAGAAAATCAACAAAATAGACATAACTTTATCCAAACTAACCAAAAGGCAGAGAGAGAATATCCAAGTCAACAGAATCAGAAATGAAAAGGGGAACATAACAACAGACACAGAGGAAATACAGAGAATCATCTGTTCATACTTTGAAAACCTGTATTCCACAAAATTGGAAAGCTTAAAGGAAATGAACAATTTTCTGGATAAATATCACTTATCAAAATTAAATCAAGACAAGATAAGCAAATTAAATAGGCCTATACCTGCTAAAGAATTGGAAACAGTCATCAAAAGTCTCCCAACCAAAGACAAGCCCAGGACCAGATAGATGGTTTGAGTTCAGAATTCTACAGGATTTTCAAAGAAGAACTCATATCAAAACTCCTCAAATTGTTTCACACAGTAGAAACACAAGGAACATTGCCAAACCCTTTTTTACGAAGCTACAATTACCCTGATACCCAAACCACATAAAAGCATTACTAAGAAAGAGAATAACAGACCAATCTCGCTCATGAACATTAGTGTAGATATATTCAGTAAAATACTGGCAAACCAACTCCAAGAACACATGAGAAAAATCATCCACCAAGACCAAGTAGGCTTCATCCCAGAGATGTATGGTAGGTTCAACAAATGAATCCACCATGAAAACAAACTGAAAAAAAAAAACCACATGATCATCTCATTAGATGCCGAAAAAGCCTTAGAGAGAGCAGGGATACGAGGAAAATACCTAAACATAATAAAGGCAATATGCAGTAAGCCAACAGCCAACATCAAATTAAATGGAGAGAAACTTAAAGTGATCCCACTGAAATCAGAAACAAGACAAGGTTGTTCACTCTCCCCATATCTATTCAAGATAGTATTTGAGGTTCTAGCTAGAGCAATAAGACAACAAAAGGAGATCAAGGGGATACAAATCGGAAAAGAAGTTAAATTCTATTTGCTGATGATATGATAGTTTATGTAAGTGATCCCAAAAATTCTACCAAGGAACTTTTATAACTCATAAACACCTTCAGTAATGTAGCAGGATACAAGATTAACTCAAAAAAAAAAGTCAGTAGCCCTTCTTTACACAGATGATAAACAAACTGAGAAAAAAAAATCAGAGAATTTCCATCCTTCACAATAACCACAAATGACATAAAATATCTTGGAATAATTCTAACCAAGCAAGTGAAATACTCCTATGACAAGAATTTTAGATCTTTGAAGAAAGAAATTGAAAAAGACACCAGAAAATGAAAAGATCTCCCATATTCTTTGGTAGGTAGAATTAACATAGTAAAAAAAAATGACAATATTACCAAAAGTAATCTACGCATTCATTTGATGCAATGCCCATCAAAATTCTTTCCACCTCAGGGCATTTCATTGGCACTCAGATAAGATGGTCTGACTTGTTTCATTGCTAAGTCATAAATCTAGGTAACAACTTTGCTTTTGAACTCAAATTGTGTGTGTGTGCGTATTTGCACATGTGCGAGTGTGTGCATGTGTATGCATGTGCATGTGTGTGTGCATGTGTGTGCAAGTATGTGTGTGCGGGCACATGTGCAAGTATGTGTATGTGTGCATGTGTAAAGAGACACCTACAGGTAGCTTAAGCGTGATTCACAGCTGTGTTTAGAAGAATAAAGAATAATGACGGAACACATGTAGCTGCTCTTGTACATGATAGCTTTCCTGAAGATCAGAGCTACAACCTTCCATAGGTAGATTTTTCTTTGGGCCATCAGCTCACAAAAAAAATTGCATGGGGACTTACTATTAATTATGAAGGCTCAGTATATAGGCTAGTCCCACTAGCTCTTATAACTTAAATTAACCCATTTCTATTAATTTACTTTTTGCCTCGTGATTTTGTTACCTCATCTCTGTACTGCCCATCTTCCTTGCTCTGTGTCTCCTGGTATCTCTGCCTTCTTCCCAGCATTCTCTTGAACTTCAGTGGAGGGAACACTGCAGCCAGGAGGAGGATCAAGAAGTGTTCCCATGTGTCCTTGTGGAGTGCTCTCTAGAATGTATTGTTTAGAAGGAAGAGGGCAGAGCATTGTGTACTATACTACTTTTGCACTTGGAAGGCAAAAGTAAAAATTTACTTTTTCTTAAAGCAGTTCCCTACAAACCACTGGAACATTAAATCAATCATGAACAAAAGCAGTAGCCCATCTAAAAATCCCAAGAACTATACTGTTATTTTAAAATAATACCCAAGTGAAAGAAAAGTTGCAATTTTGGTACAAATAACCCACAGTCATTTTTGGTGAGTTGCTGAAAGGATATTCTCTCCACTCCCCAAAACTTACTTTGAATGTCTTGGCACCAACATAACATACCCATCAAATCAGGGACTTTAAGGTACATGATTACCATTCATCTCCATGCACCATCTGAGTTTTTGACCCATGGCACAAATGGACCAAGCCGAGATGTGTGTATTACATGTATTCTCCATAGCCTGGACCAGCCTCTCACCCTTCCTTTCTTCCTTCACCTTTTAAGATTTTGAAGATTTCAAGCCAGTTCTGTTGAAGAATATTCCTCATCTTGCCAGCTATTCCATCATGATTAAGTTCAAGTGGTGCCTTTTTTTTTTGTGTGGGAATATCACAGGATCCGTGTTTCTGATGATTTTATCAGAGGGAGCATCACTTTGAATTGCATTCCCGACCATGTTGGCTTTGGTCCCCTGATTAAGGCGGTGTCTGGCAGGCTTCTCTGCCGGAGTTCCTCTTTCTGTTTATACTTAATATGTACATGTGAGAAGGTCCCTTGGAGCCTTGTAATTCCCTGTTGTTGAACATACTTTTGGTTGATATCATTTTCCTTCCCACCTCCTCCTCCAGGGTGTAGCCTGGTGAGTCATCCCGACATCCCCACCTATGTCTTCTCCAGCAAGCAAGGTCTAGCCTGAGTTTCACATATAGTGCCCTGGCCTCATCTGGTCTCTACTGCGTGCACTGCACGTGATCTCTAGGTTTTGGCCAGGATCCTTCCTCCCTGTTCCCCAACCCACAGACCCTTGTCATATCTAACCATTCTACCCAGCTAGCTTTACCCCACACTCCAAGCCTGGACCAGGAAGCACATCCTGTATCATATCCTGCATCCCACCACAATCATCTCTTTCTGCCTGACATTCCAGCCAAGGCATTTCCAACCTCTAGGTCCAACGTACTCACCCATCCTCTTCTGCTCAAAACTGCTCTGTCCACATCAGTCTTAGAACTGATGAAGAATTCTACATGTCCAGATCTCATTTCAAAAACACCAGCAATATGAAAGGCCAAGTCAGGGCCTTCTCTCCAAAGCCTACCATCCCTGTAGAAATGTTTGCCAATGAGAATTACCTACATGAACTTGAGGATACAGAGCTTAGAAGAACAACCATAAACTTCACCAAATAATTCAAGGGGTTTAAAGAAGACAAAGAGACAGCTCACTGCAGTTAAGAAGAGAGGGTTTAAAGAAAATAAATGCATGAGCGATGCCCAAGGAAGTAGAAACATGATGATAATGGAGAGAATGA
Organism: Myodes glareolus; assembly: GCF_982192425.1. Lineage (NCBI taxonomy): Eukaryota > Metazoa > Chordata > Mammalia > Rodentia > Cricetidae > Myodes > Myodes glareolus. The sequence continues at coordinate 60,471,176 of NC_142044.1, read as the reverse complement.
TTTTAACCACAAGAGTCTCAGAGAAATGCAAATAAAGAGATATCAGAAGTTAACGGGATCAGTCTAGAGACAGGGAAGGAAGCAGAAGAATAGAATCCCATGGTTCTCTCATAGCTGTGCTAATACCCTAAGAAACCGAGAGGAGCGGGACATGAGAGCAAGGGACAAACAGTGCCAGCTATTAACTGTAAGTTTCCAAGTTATCTTGCCTATAGGATAAATTTAAAAACCTGAAAGAATGTAGCATGAAATGATCAAGCTTTGGCTGGTGAATTGATTCTGAGAACTCAGATCCTACCAGTTGTAAATGTTAACCACTAGAGACAAGGCTGACCCTCCCCCTGCATGATGCTGTAACCGCAAATGCTGCCAACTGGGCACACCATCCAGGTGGTGTGCCCATTAGAAACCTTCCTTTATTGCTTGCAAAATTAGAGTCATGAATCAGGCAGGAAATGGTTACCTGTGGGAATGTTGGGAGACAAAAGGGGAAAAGAAGCAAAGGAACAAACTGGCACTTGTAATCATTTTTTAGAAACATAAAAGAACAAATCTGATTGTAAAGCTGTTCATGCAAACCATTGAAATTGTATAAATAAAAATGACCCAGGCTCTCCCATGCCTCTTGTTTGAAATAGGTGATAACAGTTTCTCCGTTGGGCCAGCATCACACACCCATCCTAGTTACTGCACCTGTATGAGGACAGGCTTAGCAGAGAGGACCCACCGAGTCAGAAATGAAAGAGGAAGCATCACAATGGACACCAAAGAAATTCAGACATTTATAAGAGAATATTTTAAAGACTGTATTCCATGAATCTGGAAGAACTCAAAGAAATGGATGAGTCTCTAGATTTGGCCAAACCAAACAAATCAAATCAAAAAAAGGTCAGCAACCTAAACAGACCCATAACAAATGAGGAGATTGAAATAAAAATGCAACAGCCGGGCATGGTGGTGTACCTCTTTAGTACCAGCACACAGGAGGCAGAGGCAGGTGGGTCTCTATGAGTTCAAGGCCAGTCTGCTCTGCAGTCCCAGGACAGTCAGAGAAATATAGTGAAAACCTGTTTGGGGGAAAAGGAAATAAAAAAGGATAAAAAATCTTTCAGCAAAGAAAAGTCCAGGTCTAGAAGGGTTTATAGCAGAACTATAACAGACTTTCAAAGAAGATCTATAGCCAGTCCGTTCCTAAACTATTAGATAGGAAGAGAAGGAGTGCTCCCAAATGGCTACTGTGAAGCCAACACCACTTTAAGAGCAAAAGCAGAAAAAGATACAACACCAACAAAAATCTCCAGGCCAGTATCCTTGATGATCACAGATTCAAAAACAGGTAATAAAAGACCCACAAACAGAATATACATACATAAGAAGGATTATATGCCATGTGCAAGCAAAGCACAGTGAAGCCACCAGACTTGGGAGTAGAGACTGCCAGGCGATCTCATGAGAGTAGAGAGCAGCCACTGGATTTATACGACAAGTGGATTTATATGACAGTCAACGAGGGGGGTCTTTAAGCCGATGCATGCTGTTTGTGTGCGTCCCCAACAGTTGACTGCCAGGGACAGAGAAGGAACTTAGCGACTTTCCTGAAAAACAGAGATTACCCTGAGGAGGTTTCTGAGGAATACTGAGTTTAGGTTTTTGTTTACCCAATAGGACTCCTGTTTACCTAGTAAGAACCCAACCTAGACTGTTATCTTTGGACATTGTGAACAGAACTGCCGTTTGGGGCCCATTTTGTGACCTGGCACCAAGATCAAGCTGGCATTATCCCTGAAATTCTGCCGGTTTCATAAAGTGGTGGTTTTAGGGTTATTTCACTTCATTAGCCCTCAGTAGTTGCATATTTCCAGTACCACACATGGCTTCCCTTTTGTTGCTATAGTCTTAAGTCCAATCAGAAAGCTGTTGGTTACAGCCAAGGTATATGTGCCACAATCACACTATTAGGGTTATTGTACCATTTGATTCCATGTTGTGGTTCATAGGTGCTGTGGCTGGGAAGGACTGTTGCTTCCTTCCCTCCCTTGGAAGCTTGCGTGGCACCCTCTGGTCCCATGAAAACTAGTCCACGGGGAAACTAGTCCACGGGGAAACTAGTCCACGGGGACAAGGCTTTCAAATCAGTTCCAGCTCGGGGTCTTCTGAGACCTATGTCTGAAGTGCGTGGTGTCTCCAGTAATAGGAACTTACCTTCCACCTCTGGTGGGGGCAGCCAACAGCAATAGCAATAAACTGTATTTTTAAGGAGTCTCTTGGACAACCCTGACCAACAGCTTCAAAGAGGACTTCTCATGCTTCGTGTTAGGGCTTTTGTTAGATTGTCTTTGGCTCGTAGAGGGAACATTGCCATCTCAGATGAGAACTTTTCATTTAACTTTATGTGTATATTTGTACACAGAAGTATGTGTATTATAGGAGTTTTTTTAAAGATAAGTAGTTAATACAATGATTCTTTACAGATTTTTCAGATATTTTTAGTGTTATTTTGCCCTCCTATTTTTTGTATTTAGTTTCTCCCCCAAAGAGTCCTCCTTTTTCCCATTTCCCAATCAGATCACTTAACCCTGCTGGGTAACCACCAAAGCCTTATGGAATCCTGAAAACTGAAAACACCTTCAAATGTTCAAAAGCACAAACACAAGAGCAACAAAAAACAAGTTGTCAGCTTAGTGAATCATGAGAAAGAATTCCTCCCCTGGAGAAATCCTAGAACTCTGGGAGCTAGCCGGAATCTTCTGTGTAGCACCCCCATACTAACCCCTTCCCAGAGTTCTTTCTGTGGCATGTCTGTGGAGGTTTGAAAGAAAATGGCCCCCAAAGGAAGTGGCACAATTAGGATGTGTGGCCTTGTTGGAGGAAATGTGTCACTGTGGTGGTAGGTTTTGAGGTCTCCATTGCTCAAACGTCACTCAGTGTGAACTTAGTCCACTTCCTGTTACTTGCAAGATGTAGAACTCTCAGCTACCTCTCCAGCACCATGTCTGCCTGCATGCTGCCCTGTCCCACCATGATGATAATGGACTGAACCTCTGAATTGTAAGCAATTAAATTAAATTAAATGTTTTTCTTTATAAAAGTTGCCATGGTCATGGTATCTCTTCACATCAGTAGAAACTTTAACTAAGGCAATAGCATTATATTAGCAAATATAAATTCAGAATCTGTCTTTAAATTCTTCTCATCTACTCCCCAACAGTGAGACTTTACCTTTGTTCCTTGGTTCAAAAGGATTTTAGCCTAAAACTTCAACTAGACTTGCCATGCCAGCACGGCAACTGTTGTTCTTCTGAGCGAGGAACGTCAGGATTAACACGCAACACAACTTCAGGTTCTGCAGACAAACTTTTATTCCACTTTCTCACACAGTATATATAGCCCTCAGCAGGGGAGGCTAAGACAGCAAAAGCAGGAAGCTCATCACCGTAACTCAATGGCTTAGGGGTAAATATCCTTAGAAACATTGCTGAAAACAACAGATTGTTCCTGTTTTTGTTCCTGTTTTCAACCAACTGCAAGAGTGCAAAACAGATCAAGTGGGGGTTCAGACCGGTTCTGACCAGGCCCAACCAGTTCAAGTTGGCTCAAACTGGTTCCGACCGGCCCAGACCGGCTCAGACCGGTTCCAACTGGTTCAAGCCAAATCAAAATGGTTCCGACTGGTTCCAACTGGCTCAGATTGACTTTGACCGGCTCAAACTGGTCCAGACCGGCTCAAACTGGTTCTGGCCGGCTCGAGCCGGTTCCAACCAGTTCTGACCGGTTCCATCTGGCTCCAACTAGTCCCAACTGGTTCAAGCCGATTCAAACTGGTTTTTACCAGCTCAAACCGGTCTGAGCCACTTCCGACCAGTCCCGACTGGCTCAAACCGGTTCCAACCGGCTCAAACCGGTTTTGATGGGCTCAAACTGGCTCAGACTAGTTCAGACCAGCTCAAAACCTGTTCTGCCAGTCCAGACTGGTTCCGACTGGTTCCAACAGGTTCCAGCCAGTTCAGACCTGTTCTGACCGGTCCAGTCCAGTTCCAACCGTTTCAAGCCGGCTCAAACTCATTCAGACCGGTTCAATTTGGTCTGAGCCAGTTTCGACCAGTCCCAACCAGTTCAGACTGGTCCACACCGGTTCCAGCCGGTTCAGACTGGTTCAAAGTTCAACAACCCGGCATTGGCCTCTGCTCAGTTTCTTGGGCCTTTATGCTGCATGAGTTCATGATGAGAGCTGAAAAGCAAGCAGGGATGTGCAGAAGCTAGTTCACACTGACTGCCAGTCTCACTTCATGGAGGCCAACCCAGTTCTATTAAACTCCATGAGTCCTACTCACAAGCCTACTCAGTTCTTACAGGTTCCACCACCTCTTAACACTGTCACACTGGGGACCACATTTCATCCTGAGCTGCACAGGGAACCAACCATATTCCAGCTACACAGGAGGCAAAGAAAAACAATACCCAAGTTGGGGAGTTTGCATCCCAACAACAGAGGCGGGCCATAAACATGAAGATGCACCAAAAAAAAATATAACTCTAAAAAGGACCAGAGCCTGAGCAGAAGGAGAATCAGGGAGACCTTCCTCAGTGTTGAGAAAGTATCCAAGGAGACTAAGAATGAGGGGATAAGCTAGAGAAAGCGGGAAGGAGGGAGAGGGCTGAACAAAGAGAAAAGTCTTCCATATGTATGAAGGTGGGGACATCCAAGCAGGCTGGAGAAACACTGTGATCACAGATGTACATGGAAGTGGAGGTGTCCTAGTTAGCTTGCCAACTTAATATAACCCAGAGTCACCTGACAATGGACTCCCAGTTGAAGAAGTGTTCAGATCACATTGGTTAGTGGACATGTAGATGGAGGTCTGTCCTGCTTGCTAATTGATAAACAAGGGATTGGCCCACTGTGGGCAACACTATTCCCTAGGCAGGTGGCCCTGAGTTGTATAAGAATATTAGCTAAGCATAAACCTGTGAGCAAACCAACACGCAGCAGCTCTCTATAGCCCCTGCCCCAGGTTTCTGCTTGAATTCCTGCTCTGACTTCCCTCAAAAATGGACTATGTCCTACAAGTGTAAGCCAAATAAACCCTTTCCCTCCCAACTTGCATTTTTTAAAGATTTGCCTATTAATTATGTATACAGTACTTTTGCCTGCCTGTATCTTGCATGCCATAAAAGGACACCAGATATCATTATAGATGGTTGTGAGCCACAATGTTGTTGCTAGAAATAGAACTCAGGGTCTCTAGGAGACCAGCCATTGGTCCTAACCTCTGAGCCATCTCTCCAACCCCCACAAGTTGCTTTCGGTCAGATTGTTTATCACAACCACAGATGACAAACTAGAATGGGAATGGTGGTGATGAAGGGTGTTGGGTGTTACTGTTGGGGTGAAGGGCTTAACATTGTCTCTGGAGGGTTTGACATCAATCCTGAATACCTGTGGCTGAGTTTTGAGCAAGAAGAGGGATAGAGATTATGTGGCTTTAGGTAGATAAACCTAGACATTTGTCTGGGGATTTAGGATGGTGACAAGGACCTTGTGAGGAGGGCTGCAGAGTAACGAGGACACTATCATGCAAAGGGCCATCCCAGCCAAGCCTTTGATGGGCTCCTGAAAACCGCCATTGCTGTTGCAAAGACCCCAACAAAAACTAGTGAGCATATAGGATTTGATTTAGAAGTCCCATCCTGATCCTCTTGGAGACATAAAGACTGTGACGTCATTTCTGTAAACAGTGCAGAGAATCCTAGATTATGGAGTCTAAACCATGACTTGACAGAGTAGGAGACCGGCCCAGAGAGAGCAATGGCTCATCCAAGGCCACTTAGTCTCTGCCTTGATTGAGAAAGCAAAATAGTACAAAGAGAACTAGATCATGAGTCCCTGCTCCAGCCTTTCATTCCTTTTAAACACACTGTGATACTCGAGACGTTGCTGTCTGTTTCTGAGCCTCAGTTTCCCCACAGGTCAAACAAGAATATTGGGTCAGAAACAGCTGTGATTACTTCTGTCTCTGAGGCATGCTGTGTCTTCAATCTGATGAGGCAAGAAGGAAGGCAGCTTTGCAAAGTGCCTGTGGCCATTTGCTAGGGGAGTCAACAGCTTGCAGAAAGGTGTGGTACCAGCCCCAGGTGGCTGCAGCAGGAGGAGAGGGCAGAAGGGAGGGGCAGTAACATTCTCCCAGTGCATGCTGGGAAGCTGGCAGGGCCCAGAGGGACAGCAAACCCTCTGACTCCTGTGGAGTCATAGACCAGCTTGAGAAGAGTCATTGCTCCCCTGTTGCCGTGACAACTTGTCTCTGGATTGCACTCATTTTCCCAACACTTGGCTCTCAGAGCAGCACCCAACTGACCTACCAGCAGAGACCAGATAACCCAGAGGGTAGGAGGTGGAGAGAGGGGACTGTGTTGTTCAGAATGCCAGAATGGAATTTAGATCCAGATGTGTCTAAGGACTGCAGGGACAAGGATGCTGGGGGCTGGGGAGAGGCGAGGATCTTTACATCGTAAGTCAGCCCCATTTCACAGAGCATTAGCTCTCCTTAGCTTTCACGTGTAGAAAAAAAAACCAATGTTAAGTTCACAGCCGCCTGTTCCGCAGTGAGATTACTGTGTGACCTTGGGTGCGCCATTTAACGTCTCCAAACCATGGTCTCCAACTGTAAGATGTCCCTAGCAGTTCTGTCCCAAGAAGCCGTGCACTGCTCCTGCGTGAGCTGCTAGCTGTGAATGGGAGTCAGTGGAGGCATTTGAAGGGTCTCCATGTGGGAAATGGAGTCTTTTTTAAAGTGTAAAGGTCTCTAATCTCATTTGATTTCCATATTGTTATGGGGACACTGAAAAGTTGATTTTTCTGGACATTTCTTTCTTCAGAAGAAAAAAAAATGCTTTAGGGAGCAATATATTAGGTAACTGCTGATTTGAAATCAAGGAGAAATCAGAGCCACGTTTCTCTGAGAGCAGTATAAAAGCTATTAGGGGAAGAGGATTTTTCTTATCAGTCTTCAAATTTTCACAGAGATACAGTTTAAGATGTCTATTTGTGTAAGGTGAGGGATTTCAAAGCTAAACGCCCCTCCTTCAGGGAGCTGTCAAACCGCTTCCTCCTGGCCCACCTGCCTCTCCCATCTGTGTCTTCAGTAGAAGCTGGAGCCGACTCTGGGGATTGCTAAACAGACGTTGTTTCAAGAGGCCCTGCTCTGTCAGCAAGTGAAATCCCTTCCCCAGAGGTGCAGAAGCCCGCACAAAGGTAGACAGTACCCACCCATCATCTTTCCAGCTTTCTGTGACTCTGAGGAAGGTGTGACCAGGACCACTTCAGGATACAGACCCTCCGCTCTTGAGATATAGGACCCTCTTGCTCCCCAGTTCCACTTGGGACTCTGAGCATTTCCTCCAGGCTGAATTCCCTGTACATCACTCCCGTCTTCCCACCTTGGTTTTAAACTGGCAGCAACCAGGTGTCCTTCAACTTCTTGCCTTGTGTTCACGTTGAACTATTTCACTCCCACCACCAATCTCTAACTCTTGGCCATGGAAGACTGGGGTATTTACAGATAGGTCTCAGGGACTCCAAAGTCCTCAGGATTTCATGCAAAACTTTGGTGAATTGGAGTCCGTTGGGGAGGGGATGGGGCTAGATCATCTCATTCATTCCAATCTTCAAGCAGTCATTGATTTTTTTTTTTTTTCCTGTTGCTAGGGCAAAATGCTGTGAACAAGGCATCTTGTAGAAGAAAGAGTTTGTTTTGGCTAAGGGTTCCAGAGGGAGAGTTCATAACAATAGGTGGTGGGGTGGGTGGCAGCAGAAGCAGAAAGTTGAGAGATTACATCTGCAGCCACGAGCTCGAAGAAGAGATATAGAAGAGGGCAACTCTAAAACTCAGCTCTCAACCACATACTTCTAGCAAAGGCTGCACCACCTCCCCAAACAGCACCACAAACGGGGACCCAAGCATTCAGATACCTGAGCCCGTAGAGGACATTTCTCATTCAAGCCGCCTCAGCTGGGGATTACCTTGCTGGGCCCTCTGAGGTGCTCTTGTTTCTCCTTGTGTTCACCACAGAACCTGGAATTCGGCCAATCTATGCAGGAGGAAAGTGAGCGTGGCCACCACTCCCACCTAGTTCTGCTACATGGGGTATGACATATTCAATATTCAAGTGCCTCAGGGCCTCTTTCCCTTCTTTATCTGCATCCCTCACCTTTGGTAATTTATATGCAAATGGCTCCTAGATGTATATTTCCAGCTTTAATCACTTCTCAGAGCTCAAGTTGCAATACTCAATGGGTGACTGGACATCTCTGCATGGCTGTCTAATGGGGGTCTCAAACTTGTCATGGTCAGAACATAACTCTTGATGCCAAAACACTCTGTTCCTAATTCATGTGCACGTACACACACCTAGACACACGCAGAGAGACACATACAGACACACACACAAGCATGCATGTGCACGTACATCTTCACTGATAAAATCCCAAATTGCTCCCCTGCTCCATTCTTTCTGATTTTACAAAGTGTCACCACTGCTTATTATGCTAAACCAAATGTCCGAGAGTTCTCCTTGATTTCTTCTTTAAAGCTTCGGCTCTCTCCCCCAGTCAGTTGATCCATTAAGGCTGTTGGTTCTACTCCAGAAATACAATGGAAAGCATCAATGGTGACTCCATGTTTCCCACCTTGCTGTGAGTACCTTATTCTAAGCCACTACCCTTTCTTCGAAGTCTGGTAGGGTGAGAAGTTGGTGGTAGAGTAGATACTTAAGGTCAAGGGTCTTCAAGAGTCAAACAACCATCAGCAACAATACGGTGGAGGGTGGTGTATGTGGAGCTGGGTAGTTGAAGTGATAGGGGAGAATGGGATGACTGAAGAAAACGCGGCCCAGGCATTGACAACCCAGCCACAAGGAGCTGGAAGTCACTGAGCGATGGTGGGCCTGTTAGGATATGATGAGGCAGCTGAGTAGAGGCCTGACCAGGTAGAAGCAACAGGGATGCTCAGATAATGGAGAAAGCTGGAGTCCCTAACCCAGTGTTCTCTGGCTTCCATTCTTGCTTCCATTTTTGCATCCTTCCATCCCTGGTCCCGACACAAGAGCCAGAGGTATTTGTTAAAGACATGTGTCTGATCAGGCCGTATCCCTGCTTACATGCCTTTTATACAGAGAGTAAAATCGAAACCCAGGGATCGTGATACTCGCAGCTCATGCTCCCCTTCCTTCTCCAGCTTCGGTTGTGTCGCCCCCACTCGCGCCCCGTCCACTATTTGATTGAATATTCATACTTCTTTTCCTCCTTGGGACCACTGAACCTCGCTGTCCTTGGGATCTGGCTGTCTCGTCCAAAGTAGTCAAGGCAACGAGGTCTGGATCCAACCCTCCTATAGAAAATCTCTGCCCATATTTTCCATCCATGGTTGGAAATTCTGACTTACTGACCATCACCCCTCACTAGAGCAGAAGGCACGTGGGAACTAGAGGCCTTGCCTTAATCTGCACTGTGCTTAGCAGAGTATCTGGGGATCCAGAAGAACTCAGTGACCATGGAAGGAAACCTGAAAGAATATTTACCATTAAAAAAATGCTAATCTCCAGCCCTGCAGGGGTGATGTTTTGTCCACTCTGGAGAACAAAGCCTTTTTTTTTTTCAACCTAAGCACCTTGCGGCATTTGAGTGCAAATGGGTGTTTACTAATTACAAATTAGCCTTATCTGTCCAAGACAGCCTCCCCAGCCCGGACCTTGAGTGAAAAACATGCTGGTAGTCGTGGGTTCAGTGGTTCCTAATTTAGAAAGTTCTTCACAAAGTTTCTGTTTCTTTTGAAATGTTCTTTGAGTTTGCCTCTGTCCTTAATCTTAAATAAATAAGCTTTTGCTATACATTATGCCGTGGATCCTTCAGACTAATAATTCATGGTCATTCATTACTCATTCAACAGATGTGGGCTGGCACCTATCCGGGAATGTGTAAGTGAACATAGAGATGAGATGTGGGGTCTGCCCTCAAAGAGAACTCTGTCTGCTAGCTAGACATGAATAAATGCAGCCTCGAAGTCATCAATTCATGACATGTTAATCTATGTAAACAGGGTTCAGTGCTGGGAGAAACCTCAGAAAGATCCAGTATCATCTCATCTGACACTCATTCCAAACCTAATAGATATGGATTTATAGACAAGTAAACTGAGACCCAGAGAAACTAACCCCATGACTCAGGTTATGCAGTGATGAAGGCTTATAGGTCAGTTCTTCCAGACAGGCTGCTCCCCACTGGCATCTGCCTCCCGCAGTTGTATACCATGGACAGATGGTCTATTATAGGTGCCTTTTGGGGCCACTTACCTACCAGGTCACAGTGTGACTTCCGACATCTAACTTCATGTTCCTGGGTGCTATCACATGCCTGCTCCGAGGATCATGCCACCAGCTCTGTCTCTTCTCCCCCATCAGCGTCTCCTGCTTCACGGAAGGACCTTCCTTCTCTGGCAATTTGTGCAAAGACTATTTCAAATGCATCAGTGAAAACCCACTTTGGACTGGGCTTTGAGTGTGGGGAGTGGAGACTGAGATGTGGCCCCACTCTGGGAGAGCTGACCATCTGTCAGGAAAGTTGAAATGTGTAGCTGGAGAAAGCAGGCATCCCCCAGACCTCTGTTATCTGGGAGAGGTTCTCACTCTCTAGTCCAGGCTCTTCTGAGTTCACCACGTAGTTTGGGCTGACCTTGAACTCCAGGTGAGCCTTCTGCCTCAATCTCCCAACCAAATGCTTGTAAGCGGGGAAGTCCAGATGAAGGCCTCCCATGGCCCTTTGGGGCCTCCGGAGGGCATAGCCGTGCTTTGTGCATGGAGAAGAGATGGAGTCACATCTGGATGAGGACAGGTAAAGGCAGGGTTGATGGTGGTGAGGATATACTGCCTCCAGAATTAGGCAGGGCTGGGCCTATGGGCCATGGGAGGGAGCATCACACAGAATGTTGAGCTCAGAGAATGTAGAGCCTGAGTTGGGTTTTTCTTGTGTGACAGTTTCATAATCTAAGAAGTCGCATCTCAGTGAGAGGAGCTGGCCTGAGCACCCTCTAATGCTCAGCGTGGGAAGGAAGCAAAGCAGTGGCAGCTAGCTCCTCCTGTGTCCAGGGAACCATCAGACTGACCGGAGAGATAAGGCCAGGACACACGCAACACTCAGTCTTGATGGGAGGCAGTCCATGACAAGCATTCGTTCTAGTGGCTTGGGCTCTTGGCTGCTAATGTCCAGAGGGAAATTAAATATCCAGGGAAGTTGAACAGGCTCTTAGAGAAGCTGATAGGATTAGCCAAGAAGCCCAGGATTAGACTGGAGAGAATCAGGAAGAAGGGACTGATCCAGAGCTGCTCTGAGCTGTTGAAGGGTAAACTGTCCCTGCTAGGGAATGTTTCCTATATGAGGGCCCTTACTCGCTGCCTGGTCTATCCCTGGGCATGTAAGCCCACCCAAACAGTTCTGAACCATTTGGATAGAAAAGGCCAGAGCCTTGGGTCCCTCAGGTGCTTACAGACAGTATTCAGCTATGACGTATAGACTTCTTACTCCTGATCTCTGGCTGTTCTCAGCATCTCCTTTTTTCTCCCCAGACCTCTTGCTTAAAGCTACTTCTGAGTGCTGACCTTGGCCAATCCGCGTGGTCAGATTTTCTGCCTGTGTCTTGGGTAGATGAGTTTCTACTCCCCCTGAACAGCCTCTCAGCTGGTCCAGCTCAGTTCTGCAGCCCTGCCCTTCATGGCCCTCCTGGCTGCCTCTTAACCCCCTGTGATTAAGTACCCTGGGGTGATCCGTCCAAACAGGCTCAAACTGGGACTGAAGAGGTATAGAGAGGAGCTATGGGAAAGATCAGGGCTTTGTTCAAAAGCTCTGCTATCCGCAATATTCAAAAGAGATCACACAGAGTCACATCGGAGAGCCACCTCCATGACCACAAATAGAGCTGTGGCCTTTCTGGCATAAGCAGAATGAACAGAAATTTATGATCAACTCATAGTTAAAACATAGCCTTAGCAGGCCTCTAAAGAGCAAACTAGGCACTGCATTCTTCCAGGGATGGCCACATTCTCAGGAAGGAAGCCGGGAGGAAGGGGGGCCCTGGCAGTATCAGACAACATTTGCCATAAAACAACCCATAAATCTATATACAAACATGTAAACACTTACAGGTCGCAATAGGCACAGAAAGCCATGTAGCTATAAAGTATAGCAAGCATACCAATGTGCCCATCCACATACAACACACATACACAAACACACAAGTCAACATTTTCCATGAAAGCTAGTTTGCACTCTAAATTCCCAGCACAAAGTGATAATGGTGTCAGTGACCACTTGGCTTTACAAACTCCCACATGGCGCACTTCAGGGGAGGGCTCCCCTCCTTCTGTAGTGTGTGTGTGTGTGTGTGTGTGTGTGTGTGTGTGTGTGTGTGTGTGTGGTATCGTGGGGGCTCTCAAAAGATTTAAGGTTTTCTTCTGCTAATGTCACCTGCCCCTTGATAGTGGCAGGATTGATCTCTGTTTATTCACAACACATTTTCTTTTGCTAAGCAACATTAAATTGGAATCAAAATAAGTGAGGACTGTGTGATTATTCTTGGTGCTGCTTTCCTTTGCTTACATCTGTCTTGCTGTTTACTCAATGGATGGAGACCATTCATCACGAGAGGGGGCATCTGGAAAGGGGCTTCATCAACTAATGCAACCTTCAGCTTAGCCCCCAGTTCCCTTGGACCCTCTCCAGTTTATCTCAAAAAAAAACCCCACCCACTAAACCCCACCCATCCCTTGCATGTTCAATTGTGTACCCGTCATTCAGGTAAGAACCAGGCAATTCAATACATACATAGCTGCTTGGCCAAATATCCACCTTCCAATTGAAAGACGATGGCTCGGTTGGAGCTAAGGTAATCAAACCCAGGTTATTCCTGTACACATGACTAATTATTAATAGCATCCTATACCAGGGAATTATCACACTGACACTGATTAATAAGCAAATCGAAACCTTCATGGCACATTAACCATCAGTCTACTTGGCTGGGTGGTGGTGGCACACACCTTTAACCCCAGCACTTGGGAGGCAGAGACTTGGTATCTTTATGAGTTCTAGACTACAGAATGAGGTTCAGGACAGCCAGGGCTATTATGCAGAGAAACCCTGTCTTGGAAAAACAAAACAAACAAACCCAAAACAAAACAACAACAACAAAACAGTGTACTTGCTCTTAAGACTATGGGGAGGTTGGTATCAGCTATTCAAGAGGGCTCTGCTGGCTTGGTTTTACTCAAACCACAAGTCTGCTTCATGAGTCAGTCTCCTTGAGCTGGCAGGCTGACTAGACAGGATTCTATCCTTGACATAAGAGAATAACAAGAGATCACGCTTTGCAGGGCAAGCTCACGTTATGTCCCCTAATAGCCCATCGCTTGAGATGAGAGTCACCGCTAATCCCAGCATCCGTGACACAGAGAAGCATATTCTCTTCCCCGCAGGAGCAGGTAAGGGACAAATATTTGCGAAACAATAACGCCAACCAGGGTCAGCAGATGCAGGAGGGGACTCCTCAAACAAAGAGCTACAGAGTGAGTTCCAGGACAGACTCCAAAGCTATACAGAGAAATGCTGTCTTGAACCCCCCCACCCTGCAAAAAAAGGAGAAGAACCAATTAATAAATACCTCATGCAAAATACCAGATACCCATTCAAGTGTCAGCACTGCCACATCTGACAACGCCTCTCCCTTCTGCAACTAAAACCACACCGAAGGGGCTCACTTCCTACCTTCATTGGATGTCAGGAGTCAGAGAGAGAGAGGAGCCTGTCCTACCATGAAGGGAGACAAACACCCCTAACTTTCGCCGGGCCCAACACTGAAGTCAGCTTTTTCTCTTCACCGCTCCTGCCAATCCAATATTTGCAAAGATGTTAAAATGGCTTTTGAAATGATCCCTGACAAATTTTCCAGGGACACAGCAGAGGTCAGAAAACTACGGTCCCTGGGTCAGCTAGAGCTGTGTTTGTCTTGGGTAAAGCTTGACTGGAGCGCAGCCTTTCCTGGTCATGCGTACACTACCAAGGACTGCTTTTAACTTGCTTTGCTTTCTTCATCTGTGGCGCTTCAAGACTATGCCACACTCTGTAGCCCAGGCTAGCCTAGGGCTCACTATGTAGCCCTGGCTGGCCTCAAACCTCAAACTCATAGTAATGCTTCTGTATCAGTCTCCCACACGATTCTGGGATTGCACCCAGGACCTGCAACACCCTACTAAAGGGATTCAAGGTGGCAGAACTGAATAGACCACATGCATTACACAATCAGAATATTTCCTAAAACCTTTCCTGACTGTAGCCTGTAGGGCTAGAACTCTAGCCTATCAGCATGAACTCTACAGCCTTGGAGGGCTGGCCTTGGTGCCACAGCTCTTCCAGAGGTGTACTCTGCCTCCTACAATGCTGTGCCCTAGCCCAGAGTCTCTTAACCTTTCTAATCATTAGTTCCCACTAGAGGAAAGGTTTATGTGTTTTTTTATTATTATTTTCAGAAGTGTTTTTGGAAGGAAAAAAACCCCACAGTGTAGAATTTTCCATCTTGACCATTTCTAAGTGCACAGTTGAGTAGTGCTAAAAATATTCACGTGTTACATAACCAATTTCCAGAGCCTTTTAATCAACCCAAACTAATGCTCTGTACCCATTAAACAACAGCTCTTCCTGTAGCCCCTGGCACTACCTCTTGTGTTCTTTTTCTGTGGATTTGATGACTCTGGATGCTTCACATCATAGACTCACACTGGGATTCTTGTGACTAGCTCCTAAGTAAACTACTTAGCAGTGTGTGTGTGTGTGTGTGTGTGTGTGTGTGTGTGTGTGTGCGAGCGCGTGCATGTGGTGTGCAGATACACTACCCCATGCATGCCCACGTACAGACCAGAAGTTAACACTGGGTGTCCTCCTCCATCACTCCCTATCTTACTTTTTTTTAATTTTTTTTTATTTATTTATTATGTATACAGCATTCTGCCTGCATGTGTGCCTGCACACCAGAAGAGGGCACCAGATTTCATCATAGATGGTTGTGAGCCACCATGTGGTTGCTGGGAATTGAACTCAGGACCTCTGGAAGAGCAGCCAGTGCTCTTAACCTCCGAGCCATCTCTCCAGCCCCCTATCTTACTTTTTGAGACAGAGTTTCTAACTGTACCTGCAGGTCATAAGACTCAGAGGAAGCATGTGTAGCAAGCTCTTTGCAGTGAAACCAGTCAAGGTTAATCTGGATCCAGCCGTTAGCTACTACACGCCTTTGAGCAACAGCATTCCTGAGAGCCTCAGTTTACACACCTGGACAACATGGAGCCATGGTGAGGGACCTATGAATGGGACTGTATAAAGAACTCAGTGAGCACCCAAAATGGCAGGCATTTCTAATCTGTTTTTCTGTGTATATACATGTACATAGATATCTGTGTGCATGTGGAGGCTGGTGGGACCTCAGCTTTCATCTTTAGGAACGGCATTCACCTTCTTAGAGACAAGATCTCTTATTGTCCTGGAGCTCATCAGTTAGGCTAGACTGGGTGTTCAGTGAACTGAGAGTCCCACGGATCCTCCTGTCTCTGCTTTCCCAGCACTGTGGTTACAAGCAAGCCTGGCTCTTTTTTTTTTTTTTTTTTTTTTTACATGGGTTCTGGGGATCAGAGTCAGGGCCCTGTGCATGCAGAGTAAGCGTTTTATCAAATGAGCAGTCCCCCAGCCTCCATGGCTAATCTAATCAACAATGGAGCCAGGGCTTGCACTTGGAGCTCCCAGACGGGATAGTTCCCTTTGTGCTACCTCCGTAGTTGCTGCAGTGCGCAGGTGCACTGGAAAAAAAGGCAGGACCCCAGCTCCCATGAGACCACTTTTTATCCACATCTCCAGGAGCAGGTAAGTCATCTCGGGAACACACAGTCGGGAACCCAGATTAGAAGAAAGGAGGATGGAAGCTCTCAGGAGCTATTTCCATCCAGTCATGGCAGCCTGATGAATCACCCTCTTCTGCTCTAGGAATATTTCTGTCTCAAGACCAAGGCCATTTGTGTAGATTGAGAGCCTTCCCTGCTCCTCTGGGGCTGGAGCACCGTGACAAATCTGACTGCCCAGTTCCTGTTGTATCGGTCAATTGAATGCCTGTTACCTTCTGTCTCATCAAATGGACCTGGCTTTGCCCCCTGGGAAATGCTGTCTGCTCGTCAGCAAGGCCAGTTTCTTCTCCGGGCCTCTCTGTGCTCATTTGTGAGAGGTACCCATGACATCTCATGCATAGCCTCTGGGAGGATCACCCTCCTGGACCACTAGGAGCTCTCAAACTCTCTGGCATGCAGCTGTCACTCACACATGTCATCGTCTCCTCCAGCACTGGTCACAGACAGCTCTCTCAGGTGCAAACTTTAAAGTGTGACAAAACTTTCAGTTGGCAAGTTGAAGAACATTTTAATGTGATACTTTCTTAAAGAAAAATCAAAACTATTCTGGGAATATAGCAGAGTTAATAACGTGCTGGCCTAGGATAAACGGAGCCGTGGGTTGGATACCCAGCGCTTCATAAAACTGACCATGTCGGAACACATCTGCTATCCTAGTGCTTGGATAGTGCTTGGTTTGAGCCGGTTGGAACCAGTCTGAATTGGTGAGGACAAGTTGGAACCGACCTGAACCAGTCTGAATTGGTTGGAACTGGTTGGAACTGGCCTGACCTGGTCTGAACTGGTACAAGCCGGCCAGGACTGGTCTGGACTGGTTTGAACCTGTCTGAGCTGGTAGGGACCAGTCGGAGCCGGTCGAGGCTGGTCTGACCTGGTCAGGGCTGGTCTGAACCGGTTTGGACTGGTAGGGACCTGTCTGTGCTGGTCAGATCTGGTTTAGACCGGTCGAAGCCGGCTTGAACCGGCATGAACCGGCTGGAAGCGGTCTGAGCTGGTTAGATCTGGTCAGGACTGGTTTGAACAGGTCTAAACTGATCAGGGCTGGTCTGGACCGGCCAGATTCAGCTTGAACCGGTCAGAACCGGCTTGGACTGGTCTGAGTCGTGTTGGAACCAGTCTGAACTGGCTAGGACCAGTAGGGACCGGTTTCAACTGGTAAGAACCAGTCTGGACTGGCCAGAACAAAATTGAGCCAGCTAAAACTGGTTTGAAATGGTTGGAACTGGTCTGGGCCAGTCAGAACCGGTTTGAACTGGCTTGAGCCAGTCAGACCCGGTCTGGGATGGTCAGAACCGGCTTGAACCGGTTGGAACAGTTTTGGACCGGTCTGGACCGGCTTGAACCAGTTTGAACCGGTTTGAACCAGTCTGGACCTGCCAGAACCAGTTATAGCTGGCTTGAACCGGTCGGAACCGATTTGCAACTCTGTTTATTGCCGGACCTCTGGTAGTGAAAACGACAAAGTTAGTTTTTATTTTGGCGGAAAGAGGGACACCTGTGGACAACTCCATCCTGCTGTCTTTGGTTTATGAGGATGGGTAGAGTGGGAATCCTTTCTTAATAAAGGAAAATTATGGACAAGTCACCAAAGCACAGGAAACCAAACCAGATTTTATAAAATAGGTAAACTTTACACCACTGGCTAAAGATACGCTTATGACAAGGACGACTGCAAAGTAATTCCTAATCACAATACCCTAGAACCGATTTCTCTCGAAACACATGTGGTGTGCAAACACCAAAAAAAAATCACAGAAATGGGCAGCCCAGGTCGTGTTTTGGCCTCTGCAGGTGAGCAGCGTCTACGGAAGGCTCTGGACCGCTGGTTTGCTCCCCAGCTCTTCAGAAGGACCCCAGAACAGCTCACCTCCTCCCCAGGAACCCCAGCCACCATGGAGAGGAGGGCGATGGGGGCTCTCAGGTGCTTGGGAGAAATACTGCACCTGCAAGAGTGGCATCGACCCACCGACTTCACAGTTAGCGACTGTCCTCACCACCCAACTGAGACACAGAACTCTGTGCCGTTCCTAACCTCAGTGGCATGGGAAAAATCACTTCAGCAGGACAGGCCGGTTGAAGGAAACCTCAGAAACCAGAAACTGGTCCGCGCCAGGCTGAGCTTGACTGAGGAGTACCTACCACAGTTGGGCGCATGGCTGGCTGTGATCGTATAGTGGTTAGTATTCTGCGTTGTGGCCGCAGCAACCTCGGTTTGAATCCGAGTCACGGCAGTTATTGTCTAGCCTGCTGCTTTCTTGCACCCCACGTCTAGCTAATGTCTGGACACAGACTCCAGTCTCCCTAGTTTAAGTCCGGCAGACATGGAGGAACTCAAAAACTATTAGTACAGTTTGCAGCTTGGAGTCTTCACTGTCTCAGGTGGACTCACAAAATCGCCTTCACTGTCAATCACCCCAAGACCCAGGGCATAGTAAGCACCATCTCTGAGCAGCACCCCTACCCCTGGTTTTGGTCGTGTCAGCATGATGCAGGGTCTGAATGTTCCTATCTGGTATTTGTCTTAGTAATAACACATTAAGTGGGAAAGCTTGTTTTCTATGTCCTGCCCTCCCCTTTATGTGACCCCCCACCCCATCACTAGTGATGGCTCCTAGTAATGGGGTCTCAACTGGCCATCTCCTTCACCAGGCAGGGATTCCAGTGGTAGGACTGGACTGCATTCAATTTAGTTGTTGCCCACGGGTGCCCCATGGAAATCTCCACACCACCCAGGCTGCTTCTAAGACACAGGGCTGCTCTCCAGAAACTGCCAGTGGGTCCCATTGCTGAGGTAACATCCACACATGGAACATGGGGAAGTCAAGCTGGGTCATACAGAAAGCCTGCATCCCTACCTTCTAGTCTCTTGGGTGAGGGAGGGTTCTCTGCGGGCTGTCGAAAGAGAAAAGCAGATGCCAACCAAACCAGTCGTAAAACCCTTGACCTACAACACAATATGAAGGGCAACGGTGGCACAGAACTTGTGGGAATAGCCAACCGGTGTCTGAAATGACTTAAGGCCCACTCCACGAGAAGGAACCCACACCTAACATTTGCTTTTGTAGCCAAGAATCAGAGTAGATAGATAGTAGATAGCCCAGTAGTAGACAGCCCAGAGACGTAGGGTAAAATCATACACTACTGATATATATATATACTGATATATATATATATACTGATATATATATATATATATATATATATATATATATATATATATATATATAAAAGTTTTATGCTGCAGCCAGTGCAGTCTGGATGCTGAGACTGGCAGGTGGTGCCGGGATTGAGACATGGAGGCTTCTTTTCAAGTGGAAGAACAGCAACCTTTATTTTGCCCAGCAATCTTTTACACCTCTACTCCTTCTGTGGAGACCCACCAGCCAGAGAGAACACAAATATCCTTATCAATTACAGACCACAAGGAAGTTCCACTGTCAGTCAGGGAAAGTGAGGGCAGCTGGACCACAACAACTCCCCCCATTTTATTTTATAATACCTTGCCTGTCATGGGAAATAGCCCTCTAACATTCTTTGTCTTAGGTGACATCCTGCCCCCAAAGTATTGCCCATCCGTGGCTACCCAGACACATAACTCTAAACCAAGTATCCCCAGGACTGACCGTGCCAAGGAGCCAGACCAGCACTGCAACCATCTAGCATGCACTAACTGGGTGATAAAATTAACAAAAGCAGTATTCCAAACCCCTCTCAGATGAAGGTTGAGTTCCATAACAGTATCAGAAGCATGCAATACAGTGCCATGAGTGTAACACACATAACATGATTAACTGTTGAAAAGTCCAAAGATAGTCCACTTGCTCCTGAACCAGAGCTACTTGTTGGTTCAAGGTCAATATGCCCAATTGAATATTGAATGTCCAAAGCATTGCTGACTCTTTTCAGCCTGCTGGTTGACAGTCTCAGCTGTCTGCACAGTCTGTGAGAGAGCAAGTCCGGCAGCAGTAGCTGTGGTGACAAAGCTCTGCTCCAGCTGCCTTCTGGCCCCAGCTGCACTCGCTCTGGATCCAAACTGCTGCATGGAGTGGAGCAGAACACAGGAAAGCAGACTCCCTGCTCCTTCTCCAGAACCATTGAAGGGGTCCCAGTTTCAATTTTTTAGGGAATTTGGGTGTCGTCAACCTGTCTGGCTACTTCCTGCTGAGCGGGAGTGTTGCATTCTTGGGGGGTATTTTACATCAACGTTTCAGGGAGTTTCGGTGATTTAAACTGTGTAAATTTGCAATGAATCCACAGGTTCTCATCCTCTGTGGAGACAAAAGCAGAACCTCTTTTCCAAAACATCAAATCCTTAGGCCTGTATTTTAAAGTCAAAATGCCTTTTTTAGCAGTTCCCAGAATCAAATGTCTTTCTCCAGTCCAAAACAAAAAAGACAATACAATCAACACAATAACATATATCTCTACACATTCTACCTTTTGAGGCCCTCAATTCACCTTCCTGCCTCCTTTTAATTACTTCCCTACTGGCCAATCTTCCAGAGGGCATCCCTCAGAGCATCTCTGGGGATGAAGATACACATACTCATTTTAATCTGACTTGACTTGTTCCCAGTGTGGAACATTTAAACCCCCTCCTATACAAAATCTTGGGCTGTCTTCCTTGTTTCTTCCGTGCCTTGTTGCTTTAAGAGTTTCAGTTACTTTTTGAGGCCTTTCAGCTCACCCTCCTGCCTCTTTATACTTGCTTATCTTTTGGAGGATGTCCCTCAGAGTTCTCTCTGGGGTTAAAAAATAAAAACACTTTACCTTCCCCAATACTCTCCTCGATTTAGTCGGCGGCTGGAGCGACCCTGTTCACATATCCCCACTTTCCAGATCTCGGTTGGAACCTCCACTTTGCCACACCAGCATGGCAACTGTCATTCTTCTGAGGGAGGGACATTGGGATTAACATGCAACACAATTTCAGGTTCTGCAGACAAGGCTTTATTCCACTTTCTCACACAGTATATATAGCCCTCCGCAGGGGAGGCTAATACAGCAAAAGCAGGAAGCTCATCACAGTAACTCAATGGCTTAGGGGTAAACATCCTTAGAAACATTGCTGAAAACAACAGGTTGTTCCTGTTTTTGTTCCTGTTTTCAACCAAGTGCAAGAGTGCAAAACAGATCAAGTGGGGGTGCAAAGGCCTGTACTCTAGGGACCCAACAAGACTGAGCCAAATGGGGACATGTCTTCATAGACAGGTGATCGTCTGTCTGTGATGTTGGGCAAATGGACCTGCTGGAGGGCATTGCCATCTGGTTCCCAGCTTGTCCTGAGGTCACAGTGTCATCATGAATGCTCAGGCATCTGACTCTGTCATGGTGGATAAAGGAACCCAAATATCACTGAAGATAGCCTTACAGCTCACATCCCATGAGGAAAGTCATAGTTCCGAGGGACCGACTGAAGGCCCCGTTACACCCTGGTGAAGAAAGCCGGGTGAGGCACAGATGCTACTAGTGCTATGTGGGTCAGAAGAGAAATACGATTTTTCCTTTTTAAAATTGGAACAACCACTCAACTTCAATTTTCTACTCATTTTATGTGATTTCTGCCTTTCTTCTAACTTACATCTTCCTAGACCCAAGCTGAAATGTTGTAAAGATGGACATAATGTTCTCTGCCCAACTATTCTCCAAGTGCCTGGGTCTTGGAAACCACACAGAAGTACAATGGATGTGAGTTTCATTTAGAAGCCTTATAGCTCTAATGCCTAATAATTATAGCTTTAAGGTCTAATAATTCGACTCTGTCTTCACCTGGCTATTGTGTGTATTAGGTGGCAAGCACATGGTATCTAATGGGACGTGTGGCAGTGCAGAAAGAATCTCGTAGGTGACTGAAGTGGATTGGATGGGACAGACTGATCAGGAAATGCCCCGATAGCCTGGGCCACATGCCTTGGTGAGGCATTCAACTTTGCTCTGGTGAATGATGAGGTAACAATGTCTACAGGAATGCTATTTGACTTCATGGCAATACCCACTGTTTTCTACCTTTTATTGTGTGCTCATGCACCTCCTTCCAACATCTCATGTACTCAAGAGAAAGTAGAACTTGTAAAAGACACAAGTCTTTTGAAAAAGAAGACTACAGGAGGAGGGCCTGCTTGTTCGACCCAGCCACCTGGCTAGATTAGCCCCGAAATAATCACACAGAAACCATATTCATTAAAACACTGCTTGGCCATTAGCTCTAGCTTCTTATTGGCTAATATTATATTATAATAATTTAATAATAAATTAATAATTTTAATAAAAATTATTAAATTAGTATATTAATTTAACTCATTTCTAGGAATCTGTGTATCACCACATGGCAGTGCCTTACTGGATAAAATTCCCAGCATCTGTCTGTGGTGGCTCCATGGCGTTCCTCTTTGACTCTGCCTCCTTTCTCCCAGCATGCAATTTAGTTTTCCCTACCTACCTAAGTTCTGCCCTATCAACATACCAAAGCAGTTTCTTTATTCATTAACCAATGGAAACAACACATAGACAGAAGGACCTCCCACACCAGAAGACATAAGCCTTTTGTTTGAAAACTAGCAATTTTGTTGTTTCTGTTGTTCCTATCAAGACAGGAAGCAATCCAACTGCACCTTGGGTCCATGTATATATAATTATTATTGTGCGTGCGTGTGCTCATGTTGTATGGGGGAAGCACATTTGCCCTCTACAGGTGTGGCCAGAGGACATTGTAGACTTGATTCTCCTTCCACCTTTACGAGGGTTTCAGGACTCCAACTCGGGGATGCCAAGGTTGTACTCCAAGCACCTTTCTCTTGGCGTCCTCTGATTTCATATTTTAAATTTCCTTCATATTACATAGTTTCTATAAACCCGCATTGCTCACATATACAATGATGATTAAACCAGTATATAGAGAATGTAAAGGATTCTTTCTCTAGCTTCAGCTCTGTCGTGGATTCTTTCATTCTCTCTCTTTTTCTGGTAGATAAGTGACGAATAAAGTGGCTGATAGTGAAAGCACAGAACCTTAAGTGGAGTTTGCTGCTTTAGAATGGCAGTCCTAACTGTGTGGAAGTCCACTGAGATGTGTGGTTCGGGACGGGGCAAGTGTCTGAACAGCTCCCGAATTAGGTCCTTTTGCTCTGATAAAAACCTCATGACCAGGGCAACTTACAGAAGAAAGAGTTGAGAATCCATGATGGCGGAGCAAAGGCATCTCTGCTGGAACAGAAAGCTGACGGTTACATCCTGAATAGCAAGCAGAAGAGAGAAAGCCCACCTCCGGTGGTAGCGCACCTCCTCCCTAAACAGCACCATCCCGGGACCAGGAGTTCAAGTGTGGGAGACGACGAAAGATACCTCTTTAAAGCCACCGCACTTCCTTAAACTAGCTTTGTGATGCTTTTGTTTGTGGGTTAATTAGAATCATGTAGTTTATTTTAAAAATAGTTCTGTGCCCTCGGGTTGCAGTGAGATTAAATGAAGCAGGAACCTTTGCTTGTTTTGTGGTGCTGAGCCCACGGGGCACCTCTGTGTGTGGTGCCACTAGCGGCCTGTGAGACGCAGTTGGCTCTGCCACCCGCGTCCCCCAGCAGGACATGAAAGAAGTCGCCATCCACGCGGACAGCACAACTGTGATATTGTGCCTTTCCCTCATCCCTCTCTTTCCAGTCCATAAGCGTCTCAGCTGTTGCCTCTCAGTAGATGCCCGGGGGTCTGGAGTCTGACGCAGAAGTTTTAATCAGGAATGTAACAGCCACACTCAGCTTTTCTTCCTCTTAGGAAAGGCTTGAGCTTTGCTTGCTTTCGGGAAGAAGATAAAAGTGTGGTCCACCAGAGGATGAGACTGTGCACGCTAGCGGAAGGGTAAAACCTGAGCGAAGGCCCATTGCATGCTGCCCGCCTTCTCCTGGGCGGGAGCCTGCCGGTGGGGTTCAGGCTTGACTCCGGGTGTCAGCCCTTTGTGTCCCTTGTGGCACTGAGAGCAGCTCCGGTTACTCTGTTCTGGGAGTTTCTCCAGGGACCTTGTTGTAGTTTTATTCTACTGCTGTGACAAGACAGCCTGATCAAAAGCAACTTATGAGAGGACAGGGTTTATTGTGGCGCGTACTCCCAGGTCACAGCGCATCCCTGAGAGAAGCCAGGGCAGGAACTCAGCCGGATCCTGAGCAGAAGCCATGGAAGAATGCGGCTTGTTGACGGGGCTCCTGCAGGCTCACAGTTAGCTTTCCGGTGCAGCCCAGAGTCACCTGTCCAGGAGATGGTGTCACTCACAGTGGGCTGAGTCCTCCCGCATGAACTGACCATCAAAACAATTGCCCATAAACCCACCCACAGGTCATTCTGATCCAAGCGATTCCACGACTGAGACTCTGCGAGGTGACTCTAGACTGGGCCAGTTGACAGTTCAGGTTCCCTAGGACAGGTCTATTTCACCGAACAACTGGGCCATAGCTTTAGCCTGGATTCTATCCGCATTTGCTCCCTGCCATAGTGCTCACGATGTGTGACTAAGGGCTCCAGGAAGTCTGGATGCTCCCAGGAGACTCCTTAAGCATCTTTGCCCCTGGTCTTCAGGTCTGTTTTTCAGTCATTCTGTATCTGCATGCAGAAGAGTCACTCTGAAGCGGCTGCCCTAGACCTAGACCTAGACTGGGGTCCTTGGGGGGGGGGGGGGGTCTGACCACAGCTGACTCCATCAGGTTCTTCTCTTTGACCCTTGATGCCTTTCTCCTCCCTCCCTCCCTTCAGTGTTCCAGCGCATTTCGTGCACAGAACTTCTGTGGCTGAGTCTCCCAGCGTTGAAAGGGGAAACCCCTGAGGTGAGTCTAAAGGTCTTTTCTCTTTGTGAAGCGTTTTTTCATGGACTCTTTGCTTCGCCTCGTGGCAGAAAATTCTCAGATATTAGCATCTGAGTGGCTGATGTCAACTGGGAGAAAGGTATGAGGTCCTTCATTTCCTTCCTGTCTCAGGGTCCTTGGACCAATTATTTTAACTGACTCACTGATGAAAACATCATACAGCTAGTTTAAGGAAAGTAACCCAAACACTTGCTCAGCCCTAAACTCTGTATATCTTAGCAAACTCCTATAGAGTTGGCATGGTGGTTCTGAAGCCATGGACTCCACTCCGGGTTTTATATTGTCACTATCATTGTATTTTTATACACTTATCCATCGTGAAAAAAAAAAGAACTTGACTGTAATTAAAATTAGAATAAAAAGGGGGGAAATCCTCTTTCATGACTCCTGTTAGATTTACTATTTAGTTAGGTTCAAAATAAATCATTTTGTAGTGACCCACCACCACCCAGCAAGCCTTTTGTAACTCCACGTCTTTTCCCCAGATGAGGACAGGACGTTGTAAGCATGCAGAGTGGAAGGCCGTGGGAGAGAGGACTTCGTAGGTCTTGGTAACTGTGGGAAAACCAAGCACAGCATCAGAGAATGAAAATGTTTGGTCTCATGAGCTAGTGAGTGTGGATGCCCGGGATGAAGAGCTATGGGCAGCTAATGACTGCCAAGAGTGCATCTTTCTCAGGGATGAAGCCCTAATTGATTATCCAACGCCAGGTGGTCAGCCCTGAAAATACACATTTGAGCAACACTAAATGGACCCAGCAGGTTGCATTTATATATATTAGCATTCTATATATTGTAATGATATTATATATGTTATAATAGTGTCATTCATATAAATATATGTAATTATAAATGAAAGACCCCCGAGGGATGTCTTCCTCGCGAGAGAGGCCCCGAACCCACGAACCCGACGAAGCCACACTTACGGATGCAAACTGCAAGAGGTTTATTCGAATACACAGGTACCTGGGGCGACAAGGTCTCTCGGAAGACTTGCGCCCCACAGGTTGGGGATGAGGGGTTCTTATAGGAGAGCAAAAGCGCGGGTACAGAAGCAAAAAAGCGTGGTTACGGGGATTCATTTCATTGGTCAATTCAAATAAGGCTAAGCTGAGTGGCACATTCTTGACCTTTCACCTAAATACCAAGGAGGGGGTTGTCCAGGGGCTTCCTGTCCTGGCTGGAGACCCACCTGGATACCAAGGAGGGAGTTGGGCTTCCTGTTTCCCTTATCTCTTCCTGCCTTCCTAGCTGGAGACCCACCTGGATACCAAGGTGGGGGTTGTCCAGGGTGGTATCTCTTTTCCTTTTCATAATAATTAAGGAAAAAGAGGAAAATCAGCATAAATTGAATTAAAAAATTACCACTGAATTATTTTCTCTAGACTTTTGAGCTGTATGATCATCAAGGAAACATTTAAGTGGCTGCATCCCAGACTATCCTTGCATTCACTATATAATACGCACTGGTTTTCCACTCTCAGCAATCCTCCTGCCTCTGCTTCCTAAGTGCTGGGGTTATGGGCGTGTATCACCACACTTGTTTTTTTTTTTTTTTTTCTCTTTAAATAGGAATTTCCAGTTTCGAGAGATTTCTGAAACCATAATCTGTGACCAAAGAATGCCGTATCAGTAGGCCATGACAATAGCTAGCAGACTGCCTCCTCCCTCGCATGGCGACCAGGTGGCCTCTGCTGGCCTAACATCCAGTCTTTGGTCTGCCATGCTGAGCACAAAGCGATTGTCACAGTTGAAATCCCACTGATTGCAATTTGTGTTCTTACGGTGACTCCGAGTTCTGCCAAGCTGCGGGCTCATTACTCGGGACGTAAACAACGATTATTCTACAGCAGCCAGGCAGGACGCACTATTAGAAGCCTGGCAGAGAGAAAGCTGAAGTCGGTCAACAGGAACCACACATCTGAAAAGCGCTACTTCGCGTTTTTAGAATTTTAATGTCTGAAATTAATAAGCTTTAAACTTTCTCTTATTCTTGATATCAGTCATAATTCAACATCCTTTTCTTTTGTTTTTCCTTATGGAGAGTTGAATTACAAGCGTGTTCCATCGTGTCCGACTTCAGCAGCCACTTATCGAGTGTTCATTCTGTGCCAGACACTGTTTGTCCAGAGGCTTTCCTAGCACATCCATCAGGGCTCCTATTGCCCCGCAGAGGACACTAATACTTGCACAATCGCCACAGCATAGGTGGCAGATATTCCAGCGGCTACAGGTCCAGCGTTCTGCCAATGGCTGGAATCAGAGAGGAGCTCTCATCAAGTGATGGCGTTCAACCTGGGCACCCACGGTAGGGCGGAGGTGGGGGTGAAGTCGTAGAGAGGGCCAGCTGGAGAAGAAGATGACAGAATTGGAAGCTGCAGGAGCTGACAGCCAGTGAAAGCGTGAGACGGGAAAGCAACGAGGAAGGCAGACGACATAAGGGTCCTCTGCAGGTTTCACCTGGTGGATGAGACGGTGAGAGTGACGAGCCTGACAAGTCCATCGGCAGGTTCCCGAGAGGACTGAAAGTGTAAAATGCCCAGCACAGGGTCTGCAGGTAACAGGTGTTCTGCCAGTGATATTCAGCATTGTGAGAAGTCTCCCTAAGAGGTCAGATGCAATGACGGAAGCAGGAGCTGGCTCAGTTTTACGGAGAAAAGGAAACTGATTTATTTGTCATAAGTGTCAAGCTTTATTTCTCTTGAAATGATTGCATATTTCTGGGTAGATCCCGGACATCTTGCTAACCAGTAGTGGTAAAATGGAAGGAGAGAACCGCCGCTTCTTTCTTCTGAAAATCCCTGCCCAGAGCATTGGGCTTAGCACTGTAGGGGCTGCGGTGTTTGTAGTCAAACATCACATTTGATCTTAACTGAACAACTGAGAAGTAACCCCTATCAACACACACACACACACACACACACACACACACACACACACACAGGGCTTGAGGTATATTCCTGAAATCCCAGAACTTGGGAGTCTGAAACAAGGGAATTGCCATAAGTTCAAAGCCAGCCTGCGCTACATCATGAGCAACCATTATACAAAAGCACTGCACTGCCTGTCACTCCCTCATGTCTCCCTGTGTCTCCCTGTTAGTGGCCCCTTTCCTCTCCTCTCCCCCTCTCCGGTTCTAACTGTCCAAAGCTTTACAGCGGGACCCCTGAGAGTCCTGCTTCTCTGGGGATGGGCTGTGGTGGCTACACTTCCTTCTGCAGGAGCTTCGATTCTGCAACTGGTGTGTTTTCCCCATTGTACTTCATTCATCAAGGGTGCCATTGCTAAAGCACCAGAACAGAGAAAACACAGTTTGGAAACCCATGGCCTGGTGGGCCATTCCCAGTGCTCACCTGGCATAGAAGAAGGAGCTTTGTGGTCTGGCCTGGCCTCTCTAGGACTTGGCCTCCTACTTGCCTGCAGTGGTACCCTCTTCTCTTCATACCATCATTAGAGTTTTATTGTTTAACAAGTATCCGGTCAATTTCTTGCCTTTCCTTCTGTCAAGTCCACCTAGTGCCTGACTCCTCAGCTCAGGTCTCCATCCTACCTCTGCCCCACCAACACAGATAGATTGGTGGGGAGCAGGCCATAGGCCCAGCTGGAACTTGCCTTCTTATGGAGCCTTTCTGTTACGCTTGGAGTATATTGGCTACTTCTCTGTGGTTGTGATAAAAACAACCATGACCAAAACCAATTTATGGAAGAGTTTATTTGGGATTATGCAGGGTGATTCAAGTCTCTCATGGCCTGGAGGTGTGACAGCCAGTGGTAGGCAGTGGTGGAACAGAAAGCCGGGAGCTCACATCTTTGACCACAAACGTGACCGAGAGAGAGCAATGTGGGAGTAACTTCCGCTGCCTCAACCAATAGTCGCTGAAATACGAGCCCACAGTGCAGCGGGGAATGACTTCCGCTCCGTCAGCCAATAGCTGCTGAAATACCAGCCCACTGGGGCGTGGTATATTTCTCTTTTAAAAAGAGAAGCAAATCCGGATCAGGCTCTCTTGGTTCCGGCGCTTGGTCCCAGCTCCTGCTCCCGGCTCCTGCTCCCGGCTCCTGCTCCAGCGACTGGTCTCCCTTCCTGACGGTTTATGGTGTATGTAAGTTTTACCCCCCAAAATAAATAACCCCTTAAAACATAACTGGTGTGGGATTGATTCGCCGATAGAGCAATCTGCAGGTGGGGGTGAGGTCATGAACACTGGAAGCCCATCCACTGTGATGTGCGTTCTCCAGCAAGGCTAGCTCTCCTAAGCCGCCCCAGTCAGCCCTGGGAGCCGGGTGATGAAATACCCAAGCCTGCAGAAGACATTTTTTATTTAAACCACCATGGAATTATTAGAGCAACCCTCACACAAGGGGAACTGATCAGTAGGGACTTGGAGCCTGAGCTCAGAGACCCTGTGTCCTTCCTCACTGTGTGTGACCTGAAGTGAGTTCTTAACGGACGACCAAAGGAAATAAAAGGGAAAGGAATGGACAGGACCGCTCCTCTATATGGTGGAGGAGGAAGTTTATTATAGATGTGTGGGAGAGCGTAGTCAGAGGCAGGGTCATCTGGGACAGTCCAGAGTGGACATGACCAGACTGAGCTGGCCTTATAGGGGGGGGGGGAGGAACCAGGAGCAGTAGCAGCCAGGAGGCCAAAGGTCCAAAACGTGGCAGGCAACCAAAATGTCTGGATCATATAGGGAAGAGGCTCTGGGGGAAGAGCAACTCAGCCCCTGGGCTGGAGAGATCAGGATAGAGGGTGGGGTATACTGGCCATGCCCTGCAACAGGTAGGGACTGAGGGATGCTGGGAGAACCTGGGGACCAGGTCCACTTTGCTATGTTAAATAGCCACCTCAGTGACTTGTCTAGGTTTGAAACTTAACACTTACGCCTTTTCACCCCAAACTGGAGAAGATAATTATTCCTGTTGATAAAAATGGGAGCTAGAAGTGGGTTGAGAAGTTCAGGAAAAGGGGCCTTGACATGTTTCTTGTTCTTATCCTTGTTGGAGGCCAGAAATGACAGAAGCTCTGGTTCCTGGTCAGGGTCCTAAGTGATTTTAGGGTATCACCTCTTGAGAGGGGAATGTTACAGTAGCTTTAGAAACCTCGAGGATGAACTCTTCCCTCGAGAATGAACTCCTCTTCCCTCGTGGTCAGCTTTGGGCCCCACTTCCTATTTCCCTGGCAACACTAGCAAAGCAAACATCCGCTTTGTCACTCCTTAGGCCTTCTGACCAAAAGAATGGGTTACTTCTGGCTGGAGGAGAACATAACATTCCAATCAGTTCCAAAGATCAGACTGTTACAGACGACTGTCTGCTTGCTTGGCATTAAGCTGTTGCGTCTATTAGTAACCTGGCCAGGAGATCACCTTCCAGGATGGCCGATTCACCTAATGCCATACTAAGACTACAGGAGGAATAATTGTCCCCTTAATGAGAGAATGTTTTCTTCTTTTCTGGAAATTCTCCTTCCACATAGTTGCATGTTGAGCTTCTTCAATACAGTACTATGTTCTGTTAGACCCTCTGGCTTACCCCTGCATGGTTCAGAACTACCCAGTCCTGCCTAAGTGCTTTTTTTTTTTTTTTTACCATAATTGAGCACAACCAGCTTGTGGTGACACATCATCACCCCTCACCTACAACCTATTAAATCTCCCTGCTTTAGTTTAGGTGCGCAACTTCTCTGACCTCAATCTCTGGGAGTGGGGATCCTGCCTGGGAGCTGCTTTGCTTGGTAAACCTGCTGTTATACTTCTTCAGTTTGACTTGATCTGGCTTACGCTGAGAAACTTACTAGAGGGGTGGGGCAGAGAACCTAGTACTATGGTTTGCCCATAACTTTTCCATTTTTTTTGGTCTGCCTGTTTTTATTTTTCTCCCTCATTCATTGACGCTCCCATCCCTCTACTGCCACGTGATCGGTTGCTGACCTTCGTTGTTGAGTTTGTCTGTGACACTCACTCCAAAGACATGGCTTGCTCTCTCTTCATCTTCCTCCTCCTGAGTGTCTGCTGAGGTTTTCAGCTTGCCTGTCCTGGTGTCACCATTTTGTAGGGTTACTGTGATTGTTAAGTGGACTAATGCTGGGAACGTTTTTTAGAACGGAGGCAGGCCATGGTAAACACGAGCAGTGGTTAGGGTTACTTTTGTGGGTAATACTGTTAGGATCCCATTTTCTTCTGTTATGGGGGAAATTGGAGTTCCACTGATGTCGTCCTAAGTTCCTGGGGAAATTGGAGTTCCATCAACGTCACTTTAAACTGCTGAAGAAATTGGGTTCCTTCTTTTGGATTCTTAGTCTTCTTAATCAAAAGGAAGCTCTCCAAGACAATTTTATTAGAGTTTGGGGGAAAAAAACAACAGGGCAGGCAAGCTGTAAATTTCCACAGCTGCTCAGAGAAGGGAGATGGGCAGGAGAAAGGGAGAAAACTGTGTCTTTTGCAAAGGATGTTGGCAAGCAGCTACATGGTAGCAGGGGAATGGGCGCTTCCGAGAGGGACAGAGAAAGCCCAGAACACGGGGGAAGCGTGCCCAGGCTTTGGCCAGTAGCCAAAAAGAAAATAGAAGGGAGGAAGGGAAAGGAAAAATAAAGGTGGGTGGGTCAGCTGTGCTACATTGTGAGGCATTTTCATGGAGGGAGGCACTCTGGGAAAGATAAATATATTGTAACTGGTCCTTGTTAAAGGGCCAGTTACTCCTTCACTGCTTCAGGGTGACCAGCTTTCTAGGGAGCAGTGTCTCCTGGGCAGGTGATTGACAGGCCCAGCTGGATTAATTCTTAAAAGGAAGAGATAGTAATGTTTTAGGTAGTTTAGAATATCAGGTCCCTAATGGGCTTCATTAGTAACCGGCTATCTCCACCTTTTCATATGGTAATTTAAATCCTAAAGAAGGGCTTCCCTTTCTGGCGTTGCCAGGGAAACAGGAGAGCAGGGTCCTTTCTCCATGGCCTCCAATCCTCCAAATACCTGCCAACTCCAAGCTGTTTCATCTGTTCTAGAGACTGGGTCTGTGTCTCTTAGACTGGCCTCAAGCTTGCTGTGTAGCTGGGGATAATCTAGAGCTTCTGGACTTCCCACTTCCACCTCCGAAGTGCTGGGATTACAGGCACTTTATGTGCCCCGTTGACTGATTTATTCTGAGTTGGGAAATATCCAACCGGTCTGCTCTGTCCCTTTAAGAGAAAAGCCCTGCCTATTCCCCGCTCCCTTCTGCAGAGGCAACCGGATCTTTCTTCCTCTTCCAGCCTGCAAGTCTTCCTAAGTCTTTCTTTTCCATCTTTCTTCTGAAGAGGTAGCTACTGCCTGTGGCTCCTCCCCGCTCCCTTCTACCCACCTCTCTCTCTCTGTGCCTCTCTCTCTCTCTTCTCCCCCCTTTCCCCTTCCCCTTTCCTCCCATAACCTACTGAATAAATATCCACTTTCTCTGCATGGTGTGCCTATCTGTCTCTGTCTCTCACCTGCCGTGGCTCCTCCTGGGACTGTGAGATCTGCCAAGGTCCCTGCCTGGGACCTGCTGCCCCTTGTGGCATGGTGCCACTTTATGTTTACCACAACAAATGCTCTGTCAATTGAGCTGCATCTGAGCCCATGTCATTCATCTCTTTAGAACTATTACAACAATTCCCTGTGCCATAATTTCACTCTGTGACTTGCTTCTATCATACACAGTTCATTGTTTTCCCCATCCAAGCAAATGACCAGCCTCTGTTATGCCCTGACTGTGGAGTCCCCCCAAAGCCGACAAGGAGACTGAGTCCCATATGTAAAAGCAAAAAGCCATGATTCTTATTCAAATTTGAACTTGGACTTTTGCTATGTCCAACACATTGGCACCATCAGAGAGCCCCAAACTCATTTGGGGTGGGGTTTTTATAATAGAAGAGGTTAGGGTGAGGGATTTCTAAGGTTCAGGACCCCTGATTGGCTGACATTTGTCTAGGGGTGTCTAGGTGAAGGGGGATGGGTGTGTTGGGATAAGGTATGTCGGGTGATCCTATGTATGATAATTGGAACGTTAGGAATTTCCTTTGAATGGTATGTTCCTGGGCAGTGCCTGGGTGGTCTCAGTTTGTGGTCTTTCTTGGAACCAAGTATTGCCTTAGGGTAAACTACTGAGACTCAGGCCTACTTTCCAGTTGGTCTCTATAGAGGTGTCTAGGCAGGTGTGTACCAAGCTGCCCTGGGCCCTACACCCTGCCAGCTGTCCGCTCCTGATCCTTCACAGCACACTCTGTGACGAGCGTGATGGTAGCTTCATCTCTGGTTCTTCTCTGCTCCTTCTGAGCTTGATCTAGACAACCTCTTGCTCTCTCTGCATTACTGATCCGGCTCTGTCAGAGCTTGTGTCCTCCCCACTGCCAAATGCAGCAACCTATGGGAGTCCTCCTCCAGCTTGACACTGTTGCCCCTCCTCCGGGAAGCATGCTGGCAAGTCGCTCTCACTCCACCTGCTCTACCCTCTCAGTCTTTTTCACCATGGCCCAAAGTGCTGTGATGCCCCGTGATTCAGACTTTGGACCACTTCTCTTTTCCATAGACATTCACTCAAGGGTTTGGTTCTTCAGGCTGAAACATTTGGGGACATGTTTGACTCTTCTTTATCAGCGAAGATGATCATTTGTATATTGTCCCTAAGTTTAAACCTCGAGTGAAAGCTGGTGACAACAGAGAACCCCACAATGTCCCCCCACTACCTCCTGACTTCATTGTCTTCCGTCCCATGTCTGTGAATCTCTTCTTCACTTGCTTCTCTTTAATTCTTCCTCAGGACGCTCCAACCTCAGGCCCTTTGCATCTGTTGCTCCCTTTTCTAACCTTCAAGAATGCATTCAAGTGTGTCCTGAGTGAGGACTTCCTTAGCCACTTAACTTAAGAGCCTACCCCTTTCCTCCACTGATGTTCTCCTTTCCACTCTTATGTTCTCCTTTCCACTCTTATGTTCTTTGACAAATAATCTCGGGGGTAAATCACTTATTTATGGTACTTTTTTTTTGCTCTGACCAGGGATTTTTGTTTATTTTATTCAATATAGCATGCGATAAGAGAGGAACTGGATGAGGTGGGCGGGTTCTTTTACAGGATGTGATCTTCTAGTGTCCAGAACTGGCTGGTCAAGAGGTTCCACTGCACTTCTGCATGTGTAGGCATCAGATTTGGTCTACGAAGAAGGAGGAGTCATGATAGCCAAGTGCACGGGTGGCTCTTGGTGATGGGCCACCTGAGGCACACAGTCAACACCTGATGCTGGGGTTTCCTGTAACTGGAGGTTTCTCTCCTGCCCACCAGTTTCTGAACAACCGCTCAGAGGGTTAATATTAATTACAAACTGTTTGGCCCATCAGGTTTATTGTTAACTAGCTCTTACAACTTAAATTAACCCACTTCTATTAGTTTACATTTTATTATGAGGCTGGTGGCTTGTTACTTCACATCTTGCTTCTCAGGCAGCTGCTGGTGTCTCCCCGTAACTCTGTCTTCTTTTTCCCTGTATCTTTGTTTGGATTTTCTGCCTAGCTATATTCTGTCCTGCCATAGGACAAAGTAGCTTCTTTATTAACCAATGGTAAAAAAAACACATTCACAACATACAGAAGGGCATCACACACAGGTTCTTTTCCTAATGGCAGTTGCTCTGGAGTCTAAAGCTTCTGCAGGGGAGAGCAGACAGACATAGAAATGGCTGTTTATAGAAGAGCTCTTTCACAGAGGGTTCGCCTGTCTGGTGACTTTGGTGTAAAGAATAAGGAATCACCAGGAACCCTTTTTTGGAGGAACCCTGGGCAGCTTGACCTCCTCCTCTTCTCTGACTCAGTGTCCTGTGGGTCCTGAAGGCCTCTCCTGTGTTTACACAGCTGCTTTCTCACCGGCTCCTTTAAGTTTAAAGGGGGTAAATGTTACCACTGTCTCCCTGAGTTTATTTCTAAAAGGCCCATCTCTTAAAGGGCACGGGAAGCTTGAGTGCAAATGGGAGACTCCATACAGCTTTTATCTGGTGACATTTTCTAATTGCTTACATCAAATAAAGTCACAGAAACCCAGCCTGGTGGGGCAGGCCTCAAACCTCAGCCTCAGCAAGTGGATCAGAAACTGAAAGCCTGCCAGAGCAGCAGAGTGAGTTATGGGCCACTCTGGGCATCTGAGACCCTGTCTCAAAAGAAAGTCAAAAGACGGTAGCATGCACATATGGCACAACCCCCAGTACAGCAAGACAGCAAGGAACAAAACAAACAACAGCACAAACCCTTTTGTCCAGAACCTAATCTACTATTTTACAAACTGCTGGGCACCAGTCATGGATCTGTGGCCTTGACGAGCGTCACAGGCTGTGTTTCATCTGCTTACATTAATCAAAGACCATTAATATCTGATTGTCTCTTCCTTCCTTTCTTTCTTTGATACTTTATTTAACTTTATGTGTATTGGTGTGAGGGTATCAGATCCCCTGGAACTGGCATTATAGACAGTTGTGAGCTGCCATGTGAGTGCTGGGAATTGAACTCCGGCCTCTAGAACAGTCAGTGCTCTCTGGGAATTGAACCCTGGTCCTCTGGAAGAACGGTCAGCACTTTTTTAACTGTTGAGCCATCTCTCCACAACCTCCCTGAGAGTTTCTTAAACGCATATGTTGCAAATGAAATCTATAATGCAGCAATGGTGAGAGAGGAAGCCCTCTGTACTCCTGAAAGAATTAATGTCATTACAATAGGAGAGGGTGAGCTATCACAGGAACGGGAAAAAGGATGAATCTGACCTACTTCTTTCTGACACCCTCTCTGGTGTGGGAAGTTCTTCTGTATATGTGTTGCTTTTATTGGTTAATGGATAAAGCTGTTTCAGTCAGTGGCTTAGCAGAATAGAGCAAGGCAGGAATTCCAAGCAGATAGAAGAGGAAAGAAGGCAGAGTCAGCGAGAAGCCATGTAGCCACCTTAAGAGACAGATGCTGGACACTGGATAGAACCTTGCTGGTAAGCCACAACCACGCGGCAATACACAGATTAATAGAAATGGGTTAATTTAGGATAAAAGAGCTAGCTTGAAATACACTTAAGTTACTGGCCAAATAGTATTGCAATTAATATAGTTTCTGTGTGTTTATTTTGGGTCTGGGTGGCTCGGAAACAAATGAGAGGCCTCTGCTTACACCTCTCTCTCTCTCTCTCTCTCTCTCTCTCTCTCTCTCTCTCTCTCTCTCTTCTCCTGTGTGCTGTGAAAGCCCATGAGCCCTTATGGCTTTGTACTTCTATTAGCTAATATTGAAGGCACACTACACACTCAAATTGAGGCTCCTAATTAAGTAGAGGGAAATTCATGTTTAGATAGTTTTTCAAAATGAATGTTTAATTTTGGGGTTGACTTTTGCCAACAGTGATAGGCCTGAGTTTTCCCATGGCTGGGCAAAGCTCATGCACTGCAGGGTTTGGAAAAGTATGAACTTTAGATACCATTTTATTTTTGCCTGCCTATGTTTGTATCCAGATGATACTGTCCACCCAAAGTGAGAAAGAGAAACAAGGGAGGTTTTCTCCAAGGACGAGTGATGTTTATTTGGGACTAGCTTTCCAAAGGGGAGGTTGAGGTCCTCAGTGGGAACACACCTGCCGTAGTAAATGATGAGAACAGTCAATAGGCTATGTTTTTGAAGCCTCCCCACCTCCTTAGAGGGGGTGATTTCAAAGCCTCCCACCCCCAAAGAGAGG
Source organism: Myodes glareolus (assembly GCF_982192425.1). NCBI lineage: Eukaryota > Metazoa > Chordata > Mammalia > Rodentia > Cricetidae > Myodes > Myodes glareolus. Next base: position 60,434,644 of record NC_142044.1, on the reverse strand, counting down.
GTAGTAGTCCAGGTGCTATTTTGAAACAATAAGCCTTGGCCATGGTGGCTGGTGTCTGTCTGAGGTTGAGCCAGTTGTTGGGTAAATGTCCATGCAGAGCATCTTCCTCAGCATGCATCTGCACAGCATCTGCACAGGCTGGCAGTCTGGCAGCATCATTTTGTGCGAATTGCTATCAGATAGTCATTCATAAGGATTGAGCCCTTCCTTCATTACTTCCTGGGTTATTTACTTTAAAAAACGTAATTGACACAAGTGATTCCATTTTGATGCTGGCAACTTTTATATTTCTTTTATATTATGCTCTATACATTCACTTGATGCGGTAATTATGAACTCTGAGATGCAGCAATTTGGAAGACAGGAAAAGTATGTCTATCTTCTGCTCAGGGAAGAAATTTCCACTTTTTCTGGGAAATCACTAGAGAACCCAGGGAAGTCTGGGTGAGGTAACTGTTTTGAAGGCTGATTGAGCAAGTGAGATGTTGTGTCAACAGAGTATTAAAGTTAACTACTTTGATATTATTACACACAATTATAGACACACAAATTATGATATTTTCCCTAATGTCAAGCTTACAAAGATGAGAAAGAGTGTATTAGCTATTTTGAAACAATCATCTTTGGCCCTGTGGTATACCAGTTCCATCCAAAGAGATAGCTGCTACGAACTCATTCTGGAAAGTTCTTTGGGAATCAGTGAGCTTCTGAACAGATGTTCCAGATGAGGAATGGATGTCCCAAATGAGACCTGGCTTCCAAAATCCAGGTGTTTCCATGATACGTTCACAAACTTGCCTTGCCCGTACCCCATCTAGGTTCTCTCCATTGAGTTAACTCTTAAAACCTAGATTTCTTTTCAGAGGAAAAACCAACCAATGGAAAAATCTCTACGGTTTCTTTCCACCGTGTTCCACGAACATCAGTAGATTTTACAGTGGTCCAGATGTGGCCTGTGGGTTAAGCTCACTTCCTTCAGGACCTAAGGAACACACCCCTCAGCAACCCAGAGTTAGAAAGCGGTCAGTGAGGCTGGGGGAGGAAGGGCTTCTCCGCAACTGCACTGGGGCTTGGGAGGCAGCGTGTGTGCCAGGCAGCCTTCCTCGTACTGTTCTAGGTCAACTTGGGTGATGTGTACCTTGGGGAGCACTTTTTACTTTGTTTTGTTCTAGAAAATACAGAACCAAATATAAGACTTAAATGAGAGTCACAATATATCCTTATAGCAATATTTGTATGTTTGTAGTAGTCTCTGCCACTCTGAGCTAGGCCTCAATTTTCCACCAACAGCTATTTTTGTCTTGTCTCTATTTTGTGCTTGTTCATGAGTATGCTGAGATATTTGTGCACACATTCCTGTAGCAGGCTCCCTAAAAACCTTATGGAATAAGGCAAAGGATATTCATCAATAAAATATCTCTCAGGACATTCCCTCCCTCGAATGTGGCAAAGGACATGAATAAATAAAGAGTTCTGTGCCCCAAATGTCATTGCCAGTTTTGTCTTATTATGTCGTATCTGCTAAAGACACTTCATGATTTGTAAACGGTTGCACAGCCACCAGCCGGGAAGCATGGCCACCCTGAGAAAAGGCAGACTTAAAGAGCCATGTTGAGCCTAGGTCTCAAAAGACTGTTCTCTCTGTCTCTCTGCCTTCCCTTTCTTCTCCCTTTCTTTCTCTCTCCCTCTTTCTTCTCCTCTCTCTTGGTCCTTTTTCCTCTTCCTTTCCCTTTCATTCCTTTGTCCTTCCCTCCCTTTCTCATGCCCCTCTCTCCTTGAAAGTCCATTGTCTATCCTTCTGTTTCCCCTCCCCTCTCTACCACCCTGAAAACCGTCTTGCAGTAAATAGTTTGCTAGAGAATGAGATAAATTGCCTAAAGCAGAGTTGCGTTGTCCTAGTTGAGGCTTTATTCTTCAACTAACAAGTGACCACAGATGGATAAGTAAACCAAGCTGACATCAGCTGAGCCTAGATCAGCAGAACCACTGGCATACAGATGCGTGATAAGTAAGCAGTTGTTACTTTAATCCATTTGGTTTTGGATGGTTTTGTTACATGGCAATAGCTAACTGATACAGACTCAGAAGCATAGTTTTGCATGACAGTTTGTTAGTGACAGAACTGTAATATAATCAGGCTACTTATTACTTATTCCTGGCTAAGGTGTTTGTCTACTTATCCTGCTGACCTGTCTTGTGTTCCTCTGGAGAACTGACCCCTTGTCTTAAAAAAAGTAACCTTTGGAACATTCTGACTTCTAAGACAGTCAACAATGGTCATATTGGGTTGATGAGTGAACATTACTTTTTAAAAGATTATTGTTATATTATTATGCATATGAGTACTTTGCTTTATGTTTGCGGACCACGTCCCTGCTTTGTACCTGACTAAATCGGAACAGGGTGTAGGATCCCTTGGAACTGGAGTTATAGATGGCTGTGAGTCACCATGTAGGCACTTGGAATTTGACAGAGGTCCTCTGGGAGAGCAGCCAGAGCTTTTACCCGTGTGGGGGGGGGGCATCTCTCCAGCCCAGATGAGCATTCTTATGCAAAGAAGATCAATGCAAATTTTGGAGAATGAATTTCTTTTCTTTCTTTCTTTCTTTTTCTTTTTCTTTTTTTTTTTTTTTTAAGATAATCGCATCATCCCTGGTCGCCTTCTCATGCATCATTTTCACTAAACTAAGTAGTGACCTCTATTTAGTTGTCCGTCTTACTATGGAGCAGTACTAAGCTGACCTATATCTCATATCTAGAGGTCAGGAGACACATGGCGCTGACTTCCGGGGTACTCATGTCCCTTCTCACTTCCCTTGGCCGGATGTTTCCCTGCTGACTATGACACGAAAATGTCCACCTACAGCTTCTGCTGGACTTTCTTCTCAGGCTTTGGAAAATCTCCTAGCAGCAGAGTAAGAAAGGTCACTTAGCAATGGGGCAATTAAGGTTTCCTCCCCATGAATGAAGTTTGGTGTAAAAGGGGGCAAAAATAGCACCAGAAATAAATTACTGGCTTATAAACATATTTATTAACTGCATCATCCTGGAGCAGCAGATGTGAGGAAGACAAAGGCCGAATGCCAGCAGCGGGTTGCTAAGTAAATTCACTGTCTTGTTGCTGGTAATGAGAGGCTGTGACTACTGGGAGTGGCCTCGGGATTGTATGTTTCTGCTGCTTTGTTTTCTAATGGACCGTGATTGACTCTAGGGATTGTTCAGATAAATTTTCTCTGTGATTTTGATAGAACTGGTAATTTTCCCCTAAAAGAAAATGCTGATAAACTGGAGTCTTTTTTCTGACTCCATGATTTTTCTAACGCCTTCATCAATGGTATTGACTAATAAATTTACCATATATAATTTATGATTACCCCTAATCCTCTCTCTTCATATCTTGCAAAAATTACCGCTGAGTAAAATTATGTTTGACTTAGAATGGATGGAAAGAAAAACCTAGAAAATGGTAATGTTAGCATTTACACGTCATATTCTCAAGGTGGAAATGGGGACTCTCGCAGTGAAGTCACCCATTTGATCAGGAAGACTAATCGTTTACACACTGTAGTTACATCCTCGTGTGCGCTCTCCTATCCACAGACCTGGCATCCTTCCCATTTCGACTTTAAAAAGATATTTTCTGGCTGGGTTGAGAAGAATAAGTCATTAGGAGCTCCAGTAAACAGTTCTGTGTGGGGTGTCCACTCGAGCGAGCAGCTGTCCTTTGAAAACTGCCTTTATTGTTCGAGGCTCCCAATTGCGCAGTCAGGAGGTTGTGTAAAATCAATTAAGCAGAGGATCACAGGGTAATCAGCTCTGAGAACTACTGCCCCAGCTGTGATTATTTGCCAACGGTGGCGGCTTACTCCTTTATTCCTCTGTCACTCCGGCCCACGCTTTAGCCTTCACCTCCTGGCAGGAGTACGTCCCTCCCCTCCCCTCAGCTCCGTTCCTTCACCCCCTGGTTGGTTCAGCCCCTGTTGTCTCTCTTGAGTCTTCCCCTCGCCCCAGCTCTCAAGGGCCTGGAGGAGGACACCCTACTGGGGAAGGAGGCTGGCAGCAGGTAGGAAGATGGAGGGAGGTACTACAAAGTGCTGCCGTTGCTATGGCAACCCACACAGCTCTTCAGAAAAGCCATTGAAGAGGAAAGGCGCCTCTGGCCTTTTGATGTGGCTTTGCTAATCCTCCCCTTCCTCAGCTCCTATTCGGGTGCCTCAGAGGATCGTCTGGCCTAATATCTCCACCCGCCCCTAAGGAAGTCACTCGCACTGAGGACCGAACAGTAGGAATACCTTCCCTCAGACACAGTTTCTTTTAATAAGGTGTGCATCTTCAAATATATTTTTCCTGTGTATGTGTAGACATGCGTATGAGATGTCATCACGTGTATGTGTTTCCCTGGGTGTAAATGCATACACACATGGAGAGTCTAACCCTAACCCTAACCCTACCTAAGGGTCTAAACTTGGAGTCTTCCTCAGTTACTCTCCACCTTAGCTTTTGAGACTGTCTCTCACTGAACTCAGAGCTCCCTATTGGCTAGGCTGCCTATCCAGTGAGGGCCTGGGATTATTCTGTCTCTGCTCCACCCCCACTCCCAGTACTGGGATTCCAGGGACAAGGCACCACGTGTGTGTGTGTGTGTGTGGGCGGGGGGGGGGGGGCGGTGAACTCTTGTTCACAATGTTTCCACAGTGGGCACTTTATTGACTGAGCCATCTTCCCACTGACAGGCATAGATTTTCAAAACTAAACAAGTTATAACATTCGATATTACAATTTTGTACACAGTTTGACTGTATGAGGTCATTTTTTTTTTTTGAAGTGTGAGATATGAAAGTGCTGACTGACTACTTGCCAATGTGCTGAACATCATGTTGAACTCCACAGTCTGGTGCTGAGATAAACACACAGCAAATACTCACAGTTAGGGAGTTGGCACTTGATAAAGGCCTCATGGTACTGCTGGGTGCAAGAATCTGAGCAGTTAGCAAAGGGTCTTAAGTGACATGATGCTTCGAGGGAATCCTAAACGCCCACCTGAACCTAAAAGCATGTTTTAATAGTTTTATAGTTAGCGTTCGAAATAATGGGATTCACTATGATAGCTTATGCATCATTTCAATTCCCCCATGTTACTTGCATCCCAGTTACTCTCCCCCTTTTCCCTTCTTCCACCTGAAATAGCTCCCCAACACTTTTCCCAGGCCTATCTCCTCAATTGTAAAACTGTGATTGTATAATATATATGAACTAAATGGTGCCCGCCCCCTCAATTTCATATGTTGAACTCTAAGCCTAATATTTCAGAATGTAAGGACATCTAGAGATGGGATTTTTTAGAAGTGTGTGTGAGTGTTTGCTTGCATGTGCGGTACTCTTGGAAGTCAGAGGAGGGCATTGGATGTCCTGGAGCAGGAATTATAGACAGTTATAGCCACCAGGTAGGTGCTGAGAACAGAACCCTAGTTGTCTGCAAGAGCAGCCAGTACTCTGAACTTCTGAACCATCTCTGCAGCTCCCTAGAGCTGGAGTCTTCTAAAGGGAAAATTAAGTTAGGGTGAGGTCACAAGGGTGGGCCAATGTAACGGGTGTGAAAAGAAGACTCTGGGTACAGACGCGCAGTGGGAAGAGAATGTGAAGACACGGGTGAGAGTCCATCTACACGCTAGGGAGAGATGCATAACAGCTCTCTCCCTCATGGCCTCACCACGTGGACACTGCCGTCTCCAGTGCAGTGAGGAAGCAAGCCTGTCATTTAAGCCACCCAGTCCAGTCTGTACACTAAACGCCAGCCTGCAGAGGCATCGTGCGGATTAAATAATGTAATTTACATAATGGGCTAGAGCACATGATAATGCTCGTTACCTGGCAGCCCTCGTTATGTCTAGAAACCAAGCAGGCTCCGTTTTAAATGAGCACACACCCTAACTCACTTGTGTTATTAGACTCGTAAGGCCATGACAACCAACAGCTTCCTGTTGTGTGAGAACTGTTCCTCTGCTTCCTGGAGTGTGAGAGCCCTAGTTACCTCTACTCAGATGCTGAAATCTTTCAAACATGCTTCTTTCATCCTTATATTGATGAAAATTGGACGTTTAAATTTCTTACAAGAAATTTTTGTAGGTCCAAGGCCTTCTCTTTAATTCGGAGAGATGGGAACTGAATGTGCACTACTTATCAAACGTTGTTTCATTTTGTTGTTCTAATGTCAGTGTTTCTTAAAGACTTCCCTAATTAACATTCAGAGTCGAGACAACTGGACAAGCTTCAAGTGCTAGCATTGTTCACTCTTGCAAGCATGCTCCTGAATACGTAGTATTACATAACTGTTCCGTGCTGCGAAGACTCAAATTTGCTTCTGGAACTTTAATTATAATTTAAGAATATGCAAATTACTATCATTGTTTCCATTTAGTTATGGGCCAGCTGCTTCAAAACAATTAATGAACAAATCATGTAAATGTAATTAGTTAGGAGAAATACCGTTCTTCAAACAGAAAACAGAAGAAACAATTCTATTTACAATTTTCCAGATTTTGTTTGTGTGTTGAGTTTGTGGGAAGTAGTTCCAAACAGTAAATTATCCTTTATCATTGCCCTGTTTTGAACATCTCTCTACTTACTTTTCTAAGAGCAAAAATTATTTAAGGTCTTTCTCTTCCTTGAGGAAAAAAGATATAAACCACAGAGAAAAATGATCTTTCAGGTTCCCATCTAAGAAGACGCTGCTGTTAAATGCAAGCGGAGTGCAAAGGAAGGTGGAAGAAATAAAGGATTCCTCCCATATGGAGATGGAATCAACTCACCCTTCCCATGCCACTGGACTGGACCGAGCAAGTCTTGCTTCTGGCTTTGGCCAATAAAATGCGGGAGGACAGTGGTTTCCAAACAAGGTTGGAAGAGGAATGTACCTTCTGCTCTCACTTTCCTGCACCGCTGCTTCGAGATTCCCCAGCAAAGACTTGTACGTGTGGTCTAGAAATTTGCAGATCATAGACTACATGGAAAGAACGAGACTCAGCTGGAAGCACCGACTGTCAGACACATGAGGGAGGCGCTCTCACATTGGTCAACTCCGATCTCCAAAGAGACTAGGAACAGAACAAGTTAGCTAAACACAGACCAAACTGTTGTGCTATGGAATCAGAAGTTAGTGCTCATGTGAGTGTGGAGGCCTGAGGTTGATGGTGGGTGTCTTCCTCAATAGCTCTTCACCTTACGACACAGGGTATCTCACTGAACTGGAATCTCACGGATCCAGCTAAATTGACTGGCCAGCAAGCTGCAGGGATGCTTCTGTGTCTGCCTGCCCTGCTCTAGGATCATAGGTGCACATGCCTCCGTGTCCAGCTTTTGTGGGCAATGCTGGGCATGCTCGGGATTGAACTCATAGCCTCTCCCTTGCACAGCAGGCACTTTACTGACTGAGCCATCTCCCCAGCCCCAGGTTCTAAGTTTTGTTATTTGCACAAGGTTGGTGTGAAAGAATTGTCTGTATTCTGTCAATCATGTTTTAAATAAATGCTGATTGGCCAGGTAGGAGGTATAGGCGGGAAAAACAGACAGGAAGTGGAAATGATGCAAGGAGAGCAGGAGAATTCTGGGGAGGAGGAAGCTGATTCCTCCCACTCCTGCCCAGACCACTGAAGCAGCAGGATGTAAGCTGCCCCACTGAAAAAGGTATTGAGCCACATGGATAACATAGATCAGAAAAATGGGTTAATCAAGATGTGAGAGTTAGCCAGTAAGAGGCTAGAGCTAATGGGCCAATCAGCTTTATAACTTACAGAGATCTGTGTATGATTTTTCTCTGGGACTAAACAGCTGGGCGGGCAGGACAGGAACACAAACAAGCAGGCCCTTCATGTTACACAAGGTAACAGATAGAAAGCATCTAAGACATAGGAAAAGTCTTTCCACATTCTGTTGTAATAAAAACAAACAGCCAACTGCACAGACCAGGAAAGAAGGGAAATCTCCTCCTCCTGACTGAGGACACCACAGTGAATGGTGAGTAATAGCACATTTTAAGCTTTTTCTGCAAGGTCATAAACGAGACAGGGTTTCCCATATTGTAGACTATAGCCAGGAAATTTAGGGAAGCTTAAAAAGAGGGCATCCATATGAGAAAGGAAAAAGTAAGGCATTCTGACCGCAGATGGTGTGAAATTGCATAAAGGAAATCCTAAGGTGTCCTAGTAAATAACTCAGAACTACTAAGTGAGTGCCTCAGTTTGATTTGTATTGCTACAAGAGAATGCATGGCACTGGGTAATCACTACCAATCAGAAGTTTCTCCTCACAGTGAAGCCCCACCCTTTCCTGGGCTCTCTGCTGCCAGTGTCCTTTCAGAGCTCATCCTCTGTCTGTTGCTTTTTCTTAGTTTTTAAAAAGTTTCTCCCAGAGGTTCTGAATTTTGTGATAGGATTTATTAAAAAACAAACAAACAAACAAACAAAAAACCCTCATTGCATCTAGCCAGGCAGTGGTGACTCACACCTTTAATCCCAGCACTCAGGAGGCAGAGGTAGGTAGATCTCAGTGAGTTTGAGGCCAGCCTGGTCTACAGAGTGAGTTTGAGGACAGCCTGGTCTACAGAGTGAGTTCCAGTACAGCCTGGTCTACAGAGTGAGTTTGAGGCCAGCCTGGTCTACAGAGTGAGTTCCAGGATACCCAGGGCTACACAGAGAAACCCAGTCTTGAAAAAACAAACCAAAACCAAACAAACAAGCTAATTGCATCTAGATTTGGGGTCATGGTTGTTTGTAGAGGTTTTCATCACATTTGCTTGTTTAATGAATTATCCATGTCCTCCACAAACATAAAGTCGTTTCTCCTTTGACTTTGCTTTAAGTTTATTAGGTACAATTTTTAAAGATTATCTTCTTTTCCAGTATCCCAAGCAGGAGTTGGAGGGAGGGATCAATAACCAGAACATTTACAAATGTCACTCAAAGTAAAATTTCCCACTCTCTTGCCCCCATTTCGCCTCTTTTGGCTCATGAGTTTGTTTCACCTGCTCTCAGTCTTTGAGATGAATTTTTAAGACAGAAAGCCTACCATGTCTGATGATAATGACAATTATTATAATTAATATTAAAACATCATATAGTGTATGCCACTTGTAAAGCACAGAGTCAAATCACTTACGTTTCAATTCTATAGTATCTTTGGGACACATTATTTTTCCCAACTTACAAACAATGAACCAAAGAGATTAGGTAGTTTTTGTGGGTCTAGGTTTGAATCTGAGTTTAACAGTATAAAATTTCCAGTGCTTGACATCTGGGATTCAATTCATGATCTTCTGGGCTTCAGAAGGCCTGGGTCAGTTCTCCATCTCTTAGGCTCGGGCAGGCTCCACTGCACAGCTACTGCTGTGCTTTGGTCATTGTGCTCCAAAATGCTGTGTTTCCTGCTACAGCTGGGTTGCGCTTTCACCTTTAGGCTCTCCAGGGCTCTCATCAGGGACTCTGACTCTGCCACATGGTGCCAAGACTCAACTTCTCTCTATGACCCCTTCAATTCCTGGGCTTCAACTGCCACTAAGGCTGCACCTTGACTAATGGCCTCTCCTGGCCTCTCACAGTGCCAGGTCCCAGCTTCTCTTCATGACCCCTTTATCCCTTCAGAACCACTGTCACCTGGGAGACTCTTTTACATTACTAAGTTTGGTGCCAGCATAAGGCATAACCTTGGGCAGCCCTGGAACCCAGCTTCTGTGTTCTGACTCCGAGGAAGCCCTTTCCAGCAGATTTTCTTTCGATAATGCTGTCTGTTTCTTCATCATAGTTTCAGCCCCAGATATCTAGTATCAATTTTCCCAGCAAACCAAAGATTTCACTGTAGTGAATTTGGTCACTGCTTGTTAGTCACAGCTGATCTTCAGTCCCAGCTAATCAGAACCACATATTCTTAATTCAAAACACCGAATGGTCTTGAAAGAGTCTCTAAGGAACTCTCAGACGCCTCTCTGAAAGAAAGGTCACTCGCTGGGCCTCCACTGTCTGCACTGCTCTCAACATTCTAATCTTGAATGCTCCCACAGAACAGCCCCCTGAGCTCCGAGCACTCACTGGCTCTTCTAGCCCAAAGTCCAAATGCTACCACAATCCTCCTAAGATCACAAGGTCAGGTCCGTCACAGTACCCCACCTCTGGTACCACAGTCTGTATTAGTCAGGGTTCTCTAGAGGAACAGAACAGATAGATTGAATATATATGTACATCAAAAGTGGATTTATTAGAGTAGCTTACGGGCTGTGGCCTGGGTAATCCAACAATGGCCGTCTCCTGACAGAAAGAATCAGGTGACCGGGGCGAAGCGCACGTCGAGCGGGGGAGCGGCGCTGCCTGTGGAGATCCGCGGAGGCCGACAGGATTCGTTGGCTGCCGTCCCCGCTGCCGTGCACTGGGTTAAAAACGACAACAAACACCAACCATGAAAGATCCAAGTCGCAGCAGTACTAGCCCAAGCATCATCAATGAAGATGTGATTATTAACGGTCATTCTCATGAAGATGATAATCCATTTGCAGAGTACATGTGGATGGAAAACGAAGAGGAATTCAACAGACAAATAGAAGAGGAGTTGTGGGAAGAAGAATTTATTGAACGCTGTTTCCAAGAAATGTTGGAAGAGGAAGAAGAACATGAATGGTTTATTCCAGCTCGAGATCTCCCACAAACTATGGACCAAATCCAAGACCAGTTTAATGACCTTGTTATCAGTGATGGCACATCTCTGGAAGATCTTGTGGTAAAAAAAAAAAAAAAGTCATTTCTCATCTTTTTAGACCCTACCTCATCTCTCCCATAAGTGGAAAATCCAGCTACGCTCTATTTAAGAAGAGTTCCACATCTCTTCCCCTTTGAAAAATTTCCCACTCTTTTTAAGCGTGGAAGCAGAGGTCCCCCAGTCTCACATAGGATAACTTGTTGGTTCAACTTTGATGTTGCATTAAACTTACGTTGCCCTTGGAGTATCTGAATGTCTTGGAGTAGTACCATATGGCTTGATTATATAAAAGTACCTTGATGAAAGTTTCGCTCTTTAATTGTCACCTAAACATTTGTTGAAATCTGGAAATTTTTATCTGATAAAATTTCTTAGATCTCCTGATTAGGTTTCTTTGAGATAACTTTTACAAGCTCTTGGCAGAAAATGCAAAGCTAGATTCATGTTCTTGCTTTTCCTCAGTGTCATCACTGGTAATACCCTTGCAATAAAGTTCTCATCGTCACTAAAAAAAAAAAAAAAAAAAAAAAAAAAAAGAATCAGGTGACCATCAGTCTGAGAAACTGGATGTCTCCGCAGCCCAAATCTGGTACTGGAGTTCTGCATGAGTTCTAGAGAGCTGCTGGCCTTCAGTCTATGTTGGAATCCCAAAGTTCAAAATACCGGTGATGGAATGCCTCTTAATAGGATAAATGAACTTGCCATTGAGAATTTCAGTGGGTGCCATTCTGTCTGCTGGTTGAGTATAGTCCCATTGAGATACGTCAGCTCAGGTCACTCCTCTGCTCAATACATAGCGTTTGGGGAGGAAGGATAGAAGCAGGCCTAAAAATCAGGAGGCAGTACACCAATTTGCTTCTACTTTTCTGACCAACTATCTGCCAACCTGACACATCTGGGAGGAGGAAATCTCAGCTGAAGAATTTTCCTCATTAGATTGGAAGTGGGCATGCCTGTGGACACATTTTCCTGATTACTAATTGCCATAGGACTGTTCAGCCCACTGGGGGTGGTACCATCCCTAGGTGATGTGGGATTCCCCTCTGTATGCTATGAATATCATTGGTGAATAAAGAAACTGCCTTGGCCTGTTGATATGGCAGAATTTAGGTAGGTGGGTAAAACTAAACCGAATGCTGGGAGAAAGGAGGCAGAGTCAGGGAGAAGCCACGGAGCTGCTGCTGGAGACAGACATGCTGAAACTTTGCTAGTAGGCCACAACCTCGTGGTGATGCACAGATTAATGGAGATGGGTTAAACTAAGATGTAAGAGTTAGCAAATAAGAAGCTAGAGCTAATGGGCCAAGCAGTGTTTTAAATAATACAGTTTCTGTGTGATTATTTCAGGGTTGTGCAGTTGGGAACTAACTAGTGGCTTTCCTCCAACACCTAGGTAGGTGTACCTGGGCTACAATAAGAAAAATAGCTGAATATGAGCCTAGAAGCAAGCAATAAATTGCATTCCTCCATAGTTTCCTGTCCTGCTGGAGTTAACTGCCTTGGCTTCCCTCAGAGGGATTTTGAGCTATAAAATGAAATAAGATCTTACCTCCCCAAGTCACTCTAGCCCAGCAACAGAAGGTGCAGTGGGACAGGATGTGAAGGGCTTTAACCCTGGACCTTGACAGGGGCATTTATTGGCTGACAACTGACCAATGAAAACTAGGTACTAATAGCAGGTGCTTCAGCATGATCCTTGGACTAAATATGTAGTTTTCTAGACTTTGTAAGATGAAAATGGGAGATGTGTTGACTCTGTGCTATTGCTCACTTAGAAGAAACCATCCACTATTGCCTGTGAATTATACAGGCTACATGAATATGACAGCTGTCAGCTTGACTACATCTAGAATCAACTAATGCCAGGAGATGGGCACCACTGTGAAGGATTTTCTTTATCAGACCTACCTAAATTCTGGGCTGCACTGCCCACATAGAAGGACATAGAAGCAGGAAACTTATGACTTTTGTTTGTTTATCCTCATTCTCAATGGGGAGCAAGGCAAGACAGTGGGCAGCCTCCCTCCATGGTTCCTGTCTCTACTTCTTGACTTCCTGCTCTGACTTCTCTCAATGAGAGACCGTGATCAGGGCACATAAACAGAAAACCAGTTTCTTCTTTAAGTTACTTCTAGATGTATTTTTTCTCTTCTAATCAGTGATGGCATTAAAAATGCTATGATAACTGGGTGGTGGTGGCGCATGCCTTTAATCCCAGCACTCAGGAGGCAGAGGCAGGTGGATCTCTGTGAGTTCGAGGCCAGCCTGGTCTACAAGAGCTAGTTTCAGGATAGGCTCCAAAAGCTACAGAGAAACCCTATCTCAACAAAACAAAACCCAAAAAAGAACACCCCCCCTCAAAAAAGCCATGGTATTCTGGTTTTGTACACTTCTGAACATTTAAGTATTTCTATTTAATCTTCATTTTTTATATTTTTATCTTTTATTCCCAATACCTAAACTTAGAGCTTCTAATAAAAAAATTAATATTATAATTATAACAAGGTGACCAATATACAATCAATTTATTTTCTATATTTATATCTACAGTATACATTTTCATATTTTTACATAATAAATTGACTTTGTTCCTTCAAACAGGGCTTCATATAGCCTAGTCTAGCCACTCTTGTAGTGGAGGATATCCTTGAATTCCAGATCCTTCTGCCTCTAGTACCCTCTCAACTGCTAGGGATATAAGCATGGTCTACCACAATTGCCTTTTCTTTTTAAATACATGAAATTTTGTAAAGAGCAAGCCTGACCTCAATACTTACTGTCTACCACACATGTCCCACTCTGACCTGGGTTAGTGGTGGTTTCTTGGTAAGATGCAATAACATTTGCTGTAAGGACTAATGCTTCCTATCATATCCAACATGACTCAGCCCACGTACAGTGGATATTTATTAGCTTATTAAGGCAACCTCATTTAGTTGGGTGTGGTGGTACACAGCTGAGATAGGAGCATCGTGAGTTCCAGGCCAGCCTGGGCTGTATAGTGAGATGCCAGTCAAGAAAACAAAGGAAATTTTAATGACTTAATTTATTAATCATTTATTTATTTTACTGAGATTAAAAAAGCCCTGAGGCATACTTGTTCTATCAATTGGCACATGTAAGAGGGTTCAATAAATAGCTGTTAATCTCAAACCAGGGACACATGACTAAGGTGCCTATTTAACACATCAAAGAGGGCCTGGTCTCCAGGTTCTCCCAGCATCCCTCAGTCTCCACCTATTACAGGGTATGACTAGCATACCCTGCCCTCTGGTATACCCCTAACTCTCCAGCCCAGGGGCTGAGCTGCTCTTCTCCCAGAGCCTCTTCCCTATATGATCCAGACATTTTGGTTACCTGCCACATTTTGGACCTTTGGACTCCTGGCTGCTGTTCCTGGTTCCTCTCTCTCCTCTCTCTCTACAAGGCCCGGCTCAGTCTGGTCATGTCCACTTGGACTCTCCCAGATATCCCTGCCTCTGCCTATATTCTCCTTTTTATCTACAATAAACTTTCTCCTCCACTGTACCCAGAAGTCATGTCCTTCCTTTTTATTTATTTTTTCATTCAGTAACAGTAAATTCCTTTCTCTCTTTCTCCCTCCCTCCTTCACTGAGACATACTAATGAAGAGATACAGTTGACTGTGTCTGCTTCACAAGTCTTTCTCAGGCTGTGTCTGTCTAAGGTAACTGAGCCTGGGCCGCCATTTACTGACTTGTGCACAGAGGTTGTCTGTGTGTAGAGCTTTAAGTCGGTCAATTCTTATGTGAGGATTAAGGTTCAGGAATAGCTTACAAACCCCATCCCATTTCTAGCCTTGCTTCTAAGAGGCTGTCCTTAGGTAAGGAAACAGATACATAAATGTAGTTTTAAGTTATGGAGACTTGAGTGGGATGGGCTTCCCGTTGCTCTACTGTCTAGCATGGGCACTGGGGCTCGAAAGTAGATCCCACAGGGCTCAGGAACCTCCTCCCACTCAACTCAGGGCAATTCCTAGCTCAGTTCTTTCCTTGGAGGCTGCTGTCTGAATGATGTAAACCTCCAACAACCAAGATGTAAACCAAAACATTTTCCAGAGCATCTGTGCAGAGTCCACTGGCAGCAGTGCCGTGGGGGCGGTGGGACAAATTAACAGTTGCTGTGACAGTCTGAGAGATCCCGAGGAGGCACTAAAAGGTACTTAGCACATTGCTAAGTACAGTCGCCCTTCCTTGTTCAGAGTTTGGATGCGACAGTGGTTGATTACATACAGGGGCTACTGTATCTCTGTTTTTGGTGCTCACAGGAGCTTACACATGGGGATGCCAATCCTGGAGGGAGGCATGTGGAGGCTGGCAGAGGAAGGTCTTGATCCGAATGGGTTTGACTTGACCTGGGGAGGACAGCCGCTAAGTAGTGAGAGCCTCATTGTCCACGAAGCACGCTGACTATCTGTGGGACCTGGGGAGACTAAGCATACGCGTCATCTGGGGGTCACCTCTTTACTGGGGTGGCTTTCACACAGAGGGATGGATTTTGCTCTCTGTGGGGTGAATGTGAGAAGTCAGAGGGGCAGGGGTGGATTTCAGTTTGGAGAAGGTGGCTCAAGTACTGTGTTGGAAAGCACAGTGGCTTGGGCAAGTGTGGAGAGTGAGCTCGCTGAGGCCCTGTGAGCTTCATGAGAGATGTGTGTGTGTGTGTGTGTGTGTGTGTGTGTGTGTGTGTGTGTGTGTGTGAATGTCTCGCTTCTCACAGACTCTGCGAGATAGTCTGATTTCAATCAATGAAAAGTTTGATTCATCTCACACCGAATTTGTGACCTGCATGTCTTCATTTTAGCTGTCTATGCAGGGAGCTCCATGCCTTATAAATTAGAAAGGGCTGATGTAAGCATAAGGAATTGCTCTTTTCTAACCCCAACAGGATTGGAACCGGTGGTCCCTGCCGCTCCTCCCCTGAGAGTCATGGGCTGAGAGATCATTGATAGGAGAAAGTTTCCTGCAATGAACAAAATTGCCTTAGGCTTACAGGTGACAAGACTGAGGAGTGTAAGACCCCTTTGGTGGCAGGGGGACCTTGTTTCCTTCTGAGCTGAACTCCTTTACTGCAGCAGGCATTGTGAACGAGAATCTCTGGAAAGGAGCTGTGGCTGGCTGGGAACAAAACACTTCTGGAAGGAGCTTAGTGTCTGCAGACCTTGATGGACCAATTGGAATTTCAGTACTGTGGAGAGATTGGAATTTCACAGGTTCAGAGGCTAATTACTTTTATCTTGGGTTAGATTCAGTCCTCTGTGACAGCCGTCCTTGCCCCACTTCTGAACTAACATCCCATGATAATAAATAAAAGCCTTTTAGAAGCTATTAACTTAGCTGGACTCCAGCTTCCACCAATCCAAGTGCTAAATGTCATCAGATAGCACCTTGATCCTATAGAATAGCTTCTCCATCTTGTACCGGCCTTATAATACACTCACTGAAATTTGCACCACGATAAGCCTCCTCGCCCACGCAGCAACCCAAATCAGATCAAATCACACTGAATTAGAAAAAGCCCAGGTGTTATCATTTTTAAAGAGGTGGTGGGGGACCAGTCCCACAAACGGGGGTGGTGGGTCACTGGCAGGTGGCGTGAGGCCTCTGTGGGAAACAGACAGAGACGCCATGCAGAGAGAGTTTGGGTATAGAGTTTATTTAGTGGATTATGGAGGGGAAAGGGAAGGGGAGAAAGGGAAAAGGGGGGAAGAAGAGAGAGAGAGAGAGAGAGAGAGAGAGAGAGAGAGAGAGAGAGAGAGAGAGGGGACTGGGGAGGAAGTGGGAGATCTGTTGCCTCAGTGGAAGGGGATGAGGAGGTTGGGAGTGGGAGGGGTTGTCTCTTAAAGGGACAGGGTACTCAGGTGACAGACCAGGTCAGCAGATTGCAACACCAGGTTTAATGGATACAATGCTCCGGGATGATTTTCCAGCCACCCTCCCCCAGAGGACACGGGAAAGGAAGACCAGAAAACCACATGTCTGTTTTCTGGGGGGCAGTTTAAATACCCTGTGGGAGTGTTCTTGAGCATCTATGGGGGAGGAGGTCATCATTTTGGCAGGCTTTCTGAGATGCAGCAGAGTTTGGAGAGAGATGAGGGAGGCTGCTTGGGATGGAGCTTCCAACTGAACATTCCAGACTTTGGGTATATGGATGCCGGGGACTCTGGTGAAGCTTCCACCAGAACACCCACCGACACATTTTAAAGCTGCCTTGATTTATGACTCTCTTTGCTTTGTAAAACTATGAAAACCCTGTGAAACTGCTTCCATGTTGGAACAAGGAATTTGGGGCAAACTCATTCTGTATTCCCAGGCCATAGTTACTCAGGACAGCTCCAGAATAAACTCTCTCTTATTCCCTTTAGGATGAGAGCATGGTTTTGATGTCCACAGCATCATGCCCTGGCTGACTCTGCTCCATTCCCAGACACAGCCTGCCCCTGGGTTTGCCTCCAGAAGTTTGTAAATGAAATCAGAGCTGGGCTTGGGGACAAAGTTCAGTTGGGAGAGAGCATGGCTAGCACTGAGGAAGCCCCAGCCCATGGGTCACAGGGACATAGCGTCACGCCTGCCTCACAATGAGGCAGCCTTATGTGTAGAGCCCCTTTCTGGCTACTGGGACCCTGCCACTGTCCCCTCATGCTGTCTCCTCTTCTTCCATGAGACGATTAGCACCGGTGACGCTCCAGTCATGCATAAACTTCTAAACACCTTTAGGAAGAACCAGCAGGGAGAAGGCCAGGGGCCAAGAGAGCCAGTCATCCTGAAGGAGCCAGGCTTGAGATGTTCTTGTAGATATCAAAGGAAATCAGCCTCTCTGGCCCCGGAAGGTGAGTCCACCTCGAGCACCTTTGCTTTTAGCCGCCAGCCTTCCTCAGAATCTCACCCCGTAGATGCTCCGTGAAGGTTGTTCAGATCTTCTGGGAACAGGGAGTGGGGTGCCAATCAGAATACAAGTAAGGGTACAGAACATTCATAGATAAAAATAAATGGCTATCACCAGCCTGGGAAGTAAATTAACTTTGCTTCAAATGTAAATGTCCCCGCGGGGGCTAAAAGTGCATTCTAATGACCTCGTAGGGCCAGATGGAAGAAAGAAAAGCAACAGATCCCTGACCCTGCTCTGTCTTCTTCTCTAAGACTTTAATTTCCCTTTGAACAAAGGGACAATGAGTCGCTGATGGAAGGGAGCCGGTTGCAGGGCTGGCTGTTAAATGTGAAAAGGAAAAGATTGGAGCTTTAGAAATACATTCAATTTCTCCATCCCTGGGAGGCCAGGCCAGAAATTATCACATGGGCTCTGCCTTGGGCTAGCAGCAGTCTGGACTTCTGGAAATAAGACGAGGTTAGTTGAGGTCAAGAGTGTCACTGGGCTCCACTCTGACATGTCTTGGTTTCCTCTCTGAAGTCTTTTTGTGACTCAGTTTCCCTTGGTTCCTCCCCCCATCGCCCACGTCTTTGTTCTCAGTATATCTGGGCTCCCCAGAAACCCTCACATGTCATCCTAATGCCTTACCCAACTACGGCAAGCAGAAGGCTCAATTTGAAGTTGAAATGTGAGTTTGGGGTTTGGTGTTGCCATTTAAATTGTGTTATCTGTTTCTTCAACTGGAAAGTGCTAAGGGACTCAGGTAGTCCTGGCACAGGTGGTTGGTGACAGTGGATTTGGATGCCCCTTATGAGTTCTGGGGGCACAGAAAGCTTTCAGATATAGTCTCCCCTGTCCTTGATGGGATTTCATACACTCACGTCTGGGTGTTGAAAGTAACGACTATGTAACAAATGGTATTGTACTGAATGGGGGCAGGGGCAGGCATTTTTGTGATGCAGGTGAAACTGAAGCAGTGAAGCAGAAGCTACAAAGGATCTACTAATGAGCTCGCTTAGGAAATAAGGACTGACACAGAGGAGCAGAAGGTCTGCAGCCACTAGCTAGACTCGGTGGAAACTGTAGCAAAGTTTAGGGTGGCTGAGGACAGTTGGGCTGCTATTTGCTCACCAAGATAGATCTCCAATTCTGCTCCATTTCCATAACAAAAGGAGACAAGGTAGCTCTAGGGGTTATGACCCCTTTGGGGGCTTGAAAGCCCTTTTCACAGGGTTGCATATCAGATATGCTATAGATGAGATACTTACATTACTATTCATAACAGTAACAAATTTACAGCAATGAAGTAGCAATTGTTAATCCCATCAATAGAGAATAAGACCACTACCACAATTAAAAGGCAATTTTGAGGCAAGCTTTAATTAAATACTGGCCAGGAGGACAGACCCTGGCCAGGTCCATACACAGGTTACTGGGAAATGGCCCTGAGTCACCGTTTGTAGTGGCTTAAGAAGGAAATCCCATGATTCTCTGCATTTCCCATTAGGTCCAATCAGGGGCAAACATACATCCTGCCGCACCTCCATCCCGTGAACCTCCCGCCCATCTGTGATCAGCACATTGGTGCAGATGGGTCAAACAAGCTTGTTTAGGGGAGTGAGAAACACGTGACTTGTTATCTCCCATAAACTATAGCTTCTGCATTTCAGGAACTGTCTGTCCTTGGGCAAGGGGCTTGCAGATCAGAGACATTTTTGTTTCATGGATCTCTTAGGCGTAGTTGTTAGCGTCCAGGCATACCTGGCCCTGGCCCTTGGCGACTTGGCAGAATGAGTCATACCCATGTACAGGGCAAGCAGTACCCTGTCCCTTTAAAAAGTGGAAAACTGCCTACTTCTTCCTCTTTCTGTAAGTCTCTGTTTCCTTCTCTCGCCCTCTCTTTCACCTCCCATGAGCCACTCTTTGCTCTGCTCCCTTTCTCTCCTTCCCCTCTCCCTTCCCTTCCCCCACTTCCTTCCCTTCCCCCAATAAGACTCTCCACATAAACTCTGCATGACTTGTTTGTCCCTCACTGGCTGCAGACTGGACCCAATCTCTAAGGTCCCTCTGGCACTGTATCATAACTTAGGCGCACGAGACTCTGCAGGACCCTCCTGCCCCCCCCCCCCCCCCCCGCCAGGAGCACCAGGACGTTGGAACCATGAAACCCAGTCACTTTTCCAACTAGGCATTGCTGGAATCCTACATCCTGCATCAGCGTGTCTGTTAAGCCTCCTTTCTCTGGACATGTTTCCCATGACTAAGAATACGTCTTTCAAACATGATTTTTTTCTTCTTTTTTCTCTTTTTGCCTTTTGGCCTTGCCTGCAAGCCCCAGTACTGGGCAGCCACAAGTCTCAGGCTCAGAGTGCTGGCCCTTGCTCTGCGCTTGATGAACCACAGAAGCAGCCTGTGCCCTCTCAAGTCTGATCTTTCCTTAATCTCTGGGATTCTGGAGATTACAGGCTTTGGATCTTCCCTACCTCACTCTGGGCAATGTTCCTACCCCAATACCCCACCAATATCAATCCAAATGGCCACTTACCAGCACTCTATGTCCCGATATTTCACAGGACCTTTGCAACTTTTGCCAGTGATCCCATAGTTGGAAAGGTGTACTGTATCACAAGCTCTCTCTGTTCTTTCCCCTGTTCTCTTTGTTTGTCTGTCTGCTTCTTGCTCCTGGTGTGTGATCCAGCCATGTTGAGATCCTCTATTTTGCCACCTGCTGCTGACACTGTCACATCCGCCTCCCAGGGCATCTCACCATGGCTAAGGCTTAGCCTATCTCGGGGTGGGATCCTCCCTCTGCCTGTCAGCATCTCTCCCCACCCCTGCCAGTTCTGTTTCATATGTATGGCATCTCATGCTTGAGCTAAAAATATCTCATTCTGGGTTGGAGAGATGGCTCAGCGGTTAAGAGCACTGACTGCTCTTTCAGAGGTCCTGAGTTCAATTCCCAGCAACCACATGGTGGCTCATAACCATCTGTAATAAGATCTGGTACCCTCTTCTGGCCTGCAGGCATACTTGTAGGCAGAATACTGTATACTAAATAAAATAAAGTTATAAAAAAATCTCATTCTTCAGTTTGTCCTGTCTCTGTTTGCTCCCTGCCTCCCTGCTGTCACCACTGCCATCTTGCCTGCCTGTGTGTGTGTGTGTGTGTGTGTGTGTGTGCGCGCGCGCACGCGTGTGTCCCTCTTTCTGCCTGGGCTGGTGGGCTGGCCTGAGATGCGTAGCATCTGGCTCAGGATGCTCAGGATGACTCCTGTCTGTGTCTGGTCTGCCTGCCTGCAGTGTCTGAAATGGAACAATTAAAATGCTGGAGGGTCCCCAGCGGCTGCAGCGCCAGAAATAAAGGTCCCCAAGCTGTGGTAGCAGGCCATGTGGCCCCAGACAGTGGATCCCTGAGAACAACCAGTTCCAGGCAGGAATGGCACAGTTTCCTGAGTGGCTGTAGCCGGTCACAAGGAGAGACAGACAGATGGGCACACCACAAGACAATGCCACAAGTCTCTGAAGGTGACTGGTCCCGGGGAAGGGAGATACACAGAGGTGGGCGAGAGACAGAGACATGGATAGGCATGGAATGCAGAGTGAAGTTGGATATTTATTTAGTGGGTTATGGAAGGGAAGAGGAGGAGGAGGAAGAGAAGGAGAGAGAGAGAGAGAGAGAGAGAGAGAGAGAGAGAGACAGAGAGAGAGATAGAAGGGGAGGGGAAAATGGAGCGAGGCAGCCTCCTCAGCTCAGGTAAAATTTATTCCTCTCAAAACTCTGATGCTGTTTGACAACTAATAGTTTTGCCAGCTTAAAAGCAGCAACCAAGGCTTCGGCTGCCTTCTCAGTTCTCTGTGTAGGATTCAGGTCACTGGCCTCACTCTCCTAGAGCTAATAGTAAGTCTAGACACAATCTACCTCATTACCGGACTTAAAGAAGAAACAAAACATATTTCTCTTGAGTGTTAAGGTGAGGCCCTGATAATGGGAAAGGAGCAGGAGCCTTCAGGTTTGCTTATGTAAAGATAAAAGCTAATTGGTAATAAAAAAGTGATTTGCAATGCTTAAAAGAATGAAACATGTTCAATTTCTCTCTTTCATTATGTTACAGCTATATTAAAACTCCGAAGTTCATAGTCTTAAGGTAATCAATAAAATTCCGGTAAGCTATTAATCTCTCTCTGGTGGAGCCCCACCACTGTCTTAGCCACAAGTTCACGATGTCAAATTCCCTTTGGTTGTTTTCTAACTATAGATATAAAACGTGCTTTTCATTGTGCTAAAAACATCTGCCACAATTTTCTGGATTTCAACCAAAATCACTTCTGGTAAGAGTATATTGCCATTTCTAATGTGTCTAAAACTTAGGTTTTCATAAACTCAAAGAATTCTTGGAAGCTCCAGGGAGTCAACTTGGACTCACCTTGAAAAAGTCAGGTGCACCCTTCAATTTCCAGGACCTAAGGGAAAAAAATTTCCCTAAACTTTACTGTGTCCTCTGTTCTGCCAGCTCTATGCCAGGTTCAAAAGGCACTGGACAGATCCACAGAGCCTGCACAGAAGTAAGCAGCCAGGTACCCCAGGACATGGCCAGCACCCCAACTTTCTCAAGTCCAAGATTTTTATGCTCACAAATCAGCAGGAAACGGTGTCGAGAACTCAGTGCCGCATTTCCCTAACCTGCCACGCCTAACTCCTCACCTTTCTTTTAATAAATAAAAGAGGGAGGAGTGTTAGCATCCAGGCACACCTGGCCCTGTCTTCTGGGGACCTGGCAGAGAGCATCACCCCTGTGTGCAGGGCAGGCAGTACCCTGTCCCTTTAGAAGATGGAACACTACCTACTTGTACCTATTCTTTCTCCTCTTCTGTTGACAAAGGTTCCTGTCCCACCCAGTACCCTGAACTCTCCAATTCAGTGGCTGGATTTCCCGTCCCCCAGAGGCTCTTCCCTATATAATCCAGTTGGTTACCCGCCTCCCCTTTTGTACCTGTGGCCTCCTGACTGCGGCACCCAACTTCCTTTTTTTCCTTCCTCTCCTTCTTTCCCACATGGCCCAGCTCACATGTCTACTCTGGACTCTCCCGCATGTCTGCTTCTACCTGTGCTCTCCCTTGTATCCATAATAAACACTCTTCTCCGTCAAACCTAGGAAGAGTCATGCCATTTCCTGTCCATTTTATTTCTTTTTTTCATTCAATGTGCATGGTTGAAAGTTGTGCGTCAACCAGTTCTCCAAATCTTTTTATTGAAACTGAGATAGAAAAAAAAAACTGTTGTGTGATGTTTTACTCTTTTAGCTTTTAGGGTGCCTCACCACCCATCTCCCAAATAAATTACATATAAAGGCTTATTTTTAGTTATGAATACCAGTCTTATCTTGGCTTATTTCTGGCCAGTTTGCCTTATCTTAAATTCTCCCATCTACCTTTTGCCTCTGGGCTTTTACCTTTCTCTATTTCTTTATACTTTCCTTTACCTCTTTCTCCATGACTTGCTGGGTGACTGGCCCCTGGTGTCCTCCTCTTTCTTGTTTCTCCTTCTAATTATACTCTTTGCCTGCCAGCCCTGCCTATCCTTGCTCCTGCCTCGCTAATGGCTGTTCAGTTCTTTATTAGACCTATCAAGTGTATTAGACAGGCAAAGAATCACAGCTTCACAGAGTTAAACAAATGCAGCATAAACAAAAGTTACACACCTTAAAGTAATATTCCCCAGAAAAAAAATCCAATGGAAAAATAAATGAAAACAATTCTGGCAATATCTTTGCTGAGTAAATCTCTCATATGTCTGAGTAGCCAGACTTGCAGTCTTCTGCCTCTGTTTAAATTGTTCAAAGTATAGCCAGGAGCCAGGTCTCTGAAAAAAGGTTAAAGGATGACAGAGTATAGGAAATACATAAGTCTAAGGTGAATATGAGTTAGCAAAAATCTATTTGTGGCCAGCTCCTCTTTAGGTATCAACCATAGCCCACAATACATTGCATTAAAGAGGGTTTTTTGCCTTATTAACCTCTGAGTGTGTGGAGTGATTTATCACTGGGAGGACATTTAAGGATCCCAACCTCCTGTGTTATAAGTAAGAAAACAGAGGGAAGCAATGTACTAAATGGGTACTTTCCCCCTTAGAATTGTGGAGTCAGTAATAGGACCCAAGGGAGGCTTTTTTTTTTTCTGGCCAATAAGAAGAGAGACAAAGGTTGGTATTAACTTTTCTTCCCTTTGGAGTTCAGGATGACATAGGCATAGAACAAAAGAAATGGAGGCACTTATCATGGTGATGGGGCATGTTTGTCATTTATGCATGGGGCATTCTAGAGAAGTCACAGGTTGCGTCACCATGCTGGCTGTCATCACATCATGTCAGCTAGCCCACCTAAGTAGAAACCTCTAGACGTAGGCTTCCTAGCCTTAAAGATAAGCAGCTGGGCCAAGTAAAAAGGGAAAACAAAACACTGGGGTAGAATGACAGGGAGTTAGCTGAGCTTGTTCCATGGGACAGGCAAAGAAGTGGTAGACGAAAAAAGATAACAGACCCAATTCCAGGAAGGGCAGAACCCTAAGGCACAGTGTTGTTATTGAGGTGAGCTGATATCCCCCATCAGGATGGCAAGTGGGGCCCACAGTTCGTCCAATGCGGGGCTCCAGGTTAGGCATTTTATAAGCCCCTGGGTCCTCCCACTTTTCTTATCATGCTTAGTTGTCAGATGTTTGTCCCTGAGCAGGCTTTTTTTTTAAAAAAAAATTTTAATTAATTTATTTTTTGAGACAGAGTTTCTCTGTGGCTTTGGAGCCTGTCCCGGAACTAACTCTTGTAGATCAGGCTGGCCTCAAACTCACAGAGATCTGCCTGCCTCTGCCTCCTGAGTGCTGGGATTAAAGGCGTGCGCCACCACCGCCTGGTTCCTGAACAGGCCTTTCATTCCTACCGTCTTCCTTGAAGAACCCTCAGGAAGTTGGGGCTGCTTCTCTGTCTGGACCTTCTACCTTCCCCTACAGTGACTAACTGTGGCTACCTCAGAGCAAAGCACCAGACAGGGCATCGCCAGGCCTGCCTATCATCTTTCAGGATGCCCAGGGGCCTTCCCTCTACCTGTGATGCTGGCTCCATTCTGGGCTTGGCTGAGCTCCAGAGAAAGGTGTACGTTCAAGGTCAACTCTCCTGAGAGGACTGCGTCTCAGAGCAACTTCAATGCCATAATGATCCTCAACACTTATAAGACAGGGTTTTTGAAGGCATTTATAGTAGGAATAAGTGTTTTTCTGGGCACGAATGAGAAGGAAGTTGGTTTAAGCCTAGAGCCTTCCTCTGCCATTAATTTGGAGCACAGCTAACACAGTGATCAAGACTGAACAGGGACTCATCCCAGATGCAGCATCTATCTTTAATGCTGGTGCCTTCTCATTAACCATCCTCAACTATGTTCCATGTCCTGAATCCTGAGCCAGTTATTCTCAATTCCCGTAGATTCAAATGGAGGCAAGACAGAGAGATGGGGGAGAATTTGAGTCGCAGGAAGACGCAGTTGAGTTGAGTCCTTGGTGGAAATACCTCAGACTGCTCACCTGACAACATCAAATTATATCTTGAGCTGAAGCTGTTATGGGTCTGAGATTGTTCAGAGATTCACCAATCTGACAGTGGATACATTTAATAAAGAAGAGGTTTTATTCAAATACTGGTGCCAGGTACTTATGGTGCCAGGATTGTAGTCCAGCACTCTCAAGAGTTGTATATTGGTCAGGGGTTTAAAAAGGCAAAATACACAAGGCTGTCCTGTCCCTTTAAGAGACAAGCCCCACCCATTCCCTCCCCTCTCTGCTGAGGCAAGCAGACCTTCGTTCTGCTTCCAGCCTGAACGCCTTCCTTTCCATCCCTCTCCTGAAGAGACAGCTTCTGCCTCTCTCCCTTCTCCCTACTTCCCCTTTCCCCCTCCTCTTTCTCTCTCTCTCTGTTTCTCTTTCTCTCTCTGCCTCTCTTTGCTCTTCCCCCTTCTCCCCTTACTTTTTTCTCTTTCAGAGACACGCCATGCAGAGAAAGTGGGTATTTATTTAGTGGGTTATGGAAGGGAAAGAGAAAGGGGTTAAGGGGAGAAGGGGGAAGAGCAGAGAGGCAGAGAGAGAAAAAAAGAGAAAGGGGGAGGGGAGGAGCCACAGAAGCACCTACCTCTTCAGGAGAGAGTCAGAAAGGAAGGAACTCAGGCTGGAAGTGGGAGGAAGATCTGCTTGCCTCAGTGGATGGGGTGGGGGGGAGTGGGCGGGGCTTGTCTCTTAAAGGGACAGGACAGACCATTACACTACTTACTGTCTGTTGTCATGCAATTGGGGGCAAGCACATATCCTAACATATATCCTGCCTATGTGTAATCAGGCACATGTCTACGCCTACATGCTATCAAGCACACATCCTGCTATGTACAGTCAGGGGCAACCAAGCTTGCTTACAGAACTGAACATGCAGTTTGTTTTCGTCCATGAACCAGATCAGGCAATCACAAAACCGCCACCAGCATTCCTGAAAGTTCTCTGTCCTTGGGAAAGTGGGGCTTACAGGTTAGAGGCATTTTTGTTTTATAGTTCTCTTAAGAACAGTAATTTTAAACTTTTAGACATAATGCTTACCCTCAGATTGCCAACCAAGTCTCTTCTGGTCTTTTTCCTTTGCCCCAACATATAGCTTCTCATGAAGTCTTCTCTGAGGCTTCTCTTGGTAAAGTACTGTGTCAGACTAAGTCACTAAAGAGCAACAGTGGTTTCATGTCTGTAGCACGAGTTCTAATAGGTCTTAATAATAAAAGCCTGGAGTCAGATATAGGGTTAAATGCTGAACGATCAGAGAGATAAAGGAGCAAACCACAGCCACACCTTACCTCCTTAACTTCCCAGCTGAAAAGAAAGGAGACCGAGCTCCTGTCTCCTCCCACCTGTCTTCCTCTCTTGGCCTAGCCATCTCACTTCCTGTCTGTTTGTACAGACCTTCTGACCTCTATGGTTAACTAGTGGCGAATTCTGTCCTCTGATCTTCAGGCAAACTTTATTTGTTAGGGTACAAACAATATATCACCACAAATGTCTTTATGCTCCATATGATAGCAGTGTGTAACTTTTGCTAAGTTATTTATTATTAAATAAACACATATTTATGATAAATATGTATATAAACATAATGACAATAAAGAAAAATCTACCCATTCTTTGACCCTGTGACATGGTGACTATTTATCTGAATTCCCTGATTGCCTTGGTCTACTTGCCGCATGTTTACAGATCAGTAGCTCGCAGTGTACCTACAACTCAGTTTCTGTCTTTGCTTGTAATGTCCCACTGGTTTGTCCCATTGCTACATGGACTTCAGAATCATATTTAACAGTCATAATGTTTCACATCACTTTTACATCACAATTTAATTATTTTCCCTTTTATGGTCACATAGATTATTTCTGATATTTTTGTTCATTGTCAGTAACATTTGAAACACTGGATACCTTTACTCCCCTCTCCATTGGAATGACTTTTTCTGAATAAATTCCAAAGAAATGGATTAGTGGGTCCAAGGGAAAACAGTTTTAGGTGCTCGCAGCTTATTTAACAGGTTTTGAGAAGGGTCTGCTGTTATGATTTTAGCCAAACCAGCATGGCTGGCACTTCCAGGTTCCAGGGCCACACATGTGCAGACAAGCCCTCAGACACCTAGTCGCCCCTTAGAAGGCCCTGCATGACCCACGTGTGGCATGGTTGCATCACCTACATATGGCACAGCTTTGTGAGCCCTTGCGTGGATGCATGAGCTCTGTGATCTGCGTATGATGTAGCCATATCATCCCTCTGTGCACATGTGCTAGGCAGCCTTTAGAAACTGGATGCTCCATCTTCTGCTCTCTCTTTCTGCACACCGACGTCACCAGGCCTGTATACGTCTCCTCTAATAAACTCCTAAGCAGGTTTGTTGTGTGTTTCATGCTTGCTTCTCACTCATGCCAGGTAATTTCACTGGTGCCATGAGACTCGGTAGGCCCTCCTGCTCCTCTCCCAGGGTTGGGATCAGAACTGGATATTTTTTCCACAACAACCATGTGTTCCATCTGCCTGAGTGTGACCTCTGGCCTCAATTGGTGAGTTTCCCCACTATGGTCAGCTTAACCATTTCTCTGATCCCGAGGAATTGACTGTTGAGCTTCCAGAAATCTTCTGGTGTTCCTAGAAACAGGCAGACAGCCCCCAAGCATGGCCTTCATGCTACAGTTGAGCCCTTTGCTGGCGTTCATCTCTGGTTGCTTCCCATAGCTAAAATTATGATCGGATGACCCAAGGTTGGTCCACCTGCGCCAGCACTGCACACGCTGCTGCTTCACCTTGGGGCCGAGGGTTCCTCGGATTTTTCTTTTTCTTTTTCTTTTCTTTTGAACCACTCATCGGTGGTCTCCGCTGTGAGAGACCACTATGGTGGCCTCTAGCTTCTCTGGCTTCCGAGTCTCCTGGACCGGAGCCGGTCAGACTTCAACACCACGCTTATAGAGAAGAGACGTCTTCCTTAGGCTTTGCTGTGTCACCGCCATCACACCCCACCTGTAGAGAGGAGACATCCTTCTATAAGCCTTGTGGTATTGTTGTTCTCATGGGTTTTCACAGTTTCAGCTATGGGAAACAAACCCTCCAAGATCATCAATCCAACCTCTCTTCTGGGATGCCTTTTAGATGCCCTGAAACCCCAGACCTTAATGCCCTACTTACAGATTCCCACACTTGTCCATCTTGGCTCAAAACTTGGCCTTGTTACCATTTAGATAACCATTTAAAGTGGCCTCCTAATGGCACCTTTGATCCCGATATTCTACAGGAGCTTTCTAACTATTGTCAGCTCACAGGCAGATAGAAGTAGTCTCCTTATATCCAAGCCTTTTACTATCTAAGCTCTAAGTCTAAGCCCTCTGTCCTTGCAAGTTGTTCCTCTGGTCCCATGTTCCTAGCTATGCCATCTGAGCCAGAAGAACACCCCACATCTGCTCTGGAATCAGTTAACAAACCCCCACCTTTCCAACCTCAGCAGACAGATACTTCCCCTCCTTCACCTCCCGCTGGCGCGCCACCTGCCTTGCCAGCTCCTTTCCCTCCGCTCACGCCTGCGCCACGCCATGGAGCACAGGCTCCCTGCCCTCTTCAGCTCTCTCTCACCCCCACTAACTACTCCATCAGCCCTATTGGATCATTCCTCCTCTCTGGTCCCTGGCTGCAGCAGCTGCCTGGCTCTAGCACCCACCTTTATCCCTCCTCTCATACACTCACATGCTGCTACAGAACCCAACCCTGACCAAGCCAAGATGGCTAGGGTACATGCTCCTTTCTCTCTCTCTCTCAGAACTCTCCCATATATAACAAAAACTGGGGGCACATATATCTAATTCTACTTCTTTCATAAAGCAATTCCAATATATTACCGAGTCTTATAATCTTACCTTTCGTGATATTTATATGATCCTATATAATAACCTATTTCCTGAAGAGCACAGGTGAGTTTGGGAGCCAGACTACATGCAGGTGAGGTTCACCAAACTCATGCCCCCCCCCCGGGGGGGTGTCAGAGGCCGTTCCTGAGCAGGAACCATATTAGGATTAAACACCCCAGGTGGAATTTTAGCTATGGACCAGTTTTTGACTTGCCTTCTGATAGGTCTCCGCAAGGCTGCCCTCAAGTCAGTAAACTATAATAAGCTCTCAGAGGTCATTCAAGATACGAAGGAAAATCCTTCTGCAGTTTTGGAATGCCTCACTAAAGACCTGTTACAATATACTAACTTAGATCCAGAAACCACGGAAGGCAGATAGTTACTCATGGCTCATTTTTTTCTCATTGCTACTCATACATTAAGGCTAAACTTAGATGTTTGGGGGAAAGGCCCCTCGACCCCACAGGCAAAGTCTTAGAGTTGACTTTTAAAGCGTACCATGCCCAAAATTACAAAGTCCTTAATCATCACTGTCACATGCTTTCCACGGACCCCTGACCAGTCGAGGTGACAGACTGCCCAATTCATGCTGTCTGTGCCATTCCCTTGCTCCCCAGGACTTGAGAACCATCAGGCCCATGTTTCAAACATGGTAGAACTGGTCACTGGGCCTGAGCATGCCCTAATCCTTATTTTGGTCCCATGAGACCTTGTCCAAGATGCCATAGGGAAGGACATTGGGCAGTCAGTTCTCCTCATTCACATAGTGGGATGGAGACATAAAACCCAGAAACTTCCAAAGTTGACCTTCTAGGTCTGGTTATAGATGAGTGAGGCTGCCCAGGCTCTTTGACCTGACCACAACCATCATTTGTAACAGGGAGCCATGGGTAAACATCATAGTATCAGGACGGTCATCGTTTTTTCTTGGGCACTGGAGCCACATACCCAGTACTGAGGGAATCCTGGGGGTCTACCTCTCCTTCTAGTTTTCCTATTGTCAGGGTAGGAGGACAGCTTTATCTATCTACCTCAGCAGACTCCACTGCTTAACTGTGTTTTTAGGGGTATTTATCTCACTCATTCATTTTTAGTCATGCCAATCTGCCTGGTACCTCTTCTGGGAAGAGATTTTTTTAAGCAAAAGTCAGAGCTTCCATTTCATTTGCTCCTTCCATTCACCTTACCCCAGACTCACCAACAGCTCCCTTCCTCCTCCTTCTAGCCTCCCGATCTCCCAGCTCCCAGCTCTGTGTCTTTTTTCTCTATCAGCCTCTTAGGTGGAACCCCAGTCTGGGACACTCCAAGCCCCTCTGTTGCTAAACACCATTCCCCCCTCATTATCCAATTACAAGACCCCAAACTTCCCAAATTTTTATAATAAGCAAAAGGGTGGAATGTTATGATTTTAGCCAAACCATTCCTGCTGCTTCAAATCCTTTTGCTGTTGCCTCTGCCCCCATTTACTTAGAAGCAGAAATCTGAGAAATTTAAGATAGACTAAATAATCTAAGTAGAGAGAAGCAAATTTATCCTGTTGTAGAGATTATTGATCTGCAAGGACAGCGGATCAGGTAGCATAATCCTTTGGTCTTTAAAGACATTAAACAACTAAAAGAAGCAGCTATGGTCTATGGGACTCATGTCCCCTTCACTGTGGCTTTAATGGAATCCTTGGTGGAGCTCAACCTTATGCCCAGTGATTGGCTGCAACTTCGCAGAGCCTGCCTTTCAGGAGGAGATTATTTGTTATAGAGAGGTGAAATGCAAGAAAATTGCACAGATACCACACAGCATAATGCAGCTGTGGGTTTCCCTCAGCATAACCTTGACATGTTAACTGGTGCAGGACAGTATGCAGGCTTAACAACACAGATTAATTATGACCCTGCTTTTTATGCTCTGATAGCTGCTGTGGGGAAAGTTCTACCTAATAAAGGAGCAGGGGAACAGCTATCTAAAGTTCTTCAAGGACCCTCAGAATCTTATCCTGAGCTTGTTGACTACCTGTTACAGCTGGGAGGTTGCATTTTTGGGGATGTGGACACAGCTATGCCTGTCATAAAGCAATTGGCCTACCAAAAATGCTAACAAATGTTGTTAGGAGGCTATACACCCCCATAGAAATAGGAGTTTAAATGACTATATCTGGTTATTCAAGGACCTTGATGACACTCATGTTATGGGACAGGTGATTGCTTCTACTCTGAGGGGGAAGACAGGTAGAGCTAGATCAAGGACTTGTTTTCAATGTGGCAACCGGGACATTTCAAAAGGAGTTGCCCTGTGGGTAAAGGGGCAGGTAGTCAGTCCAGGGTAATCCAGGTGTTTGCCCAAAGTGTCAAAAGGGGGCCCATTCAGCTAATGAGTGCTGCTCTAAAACTGACATTCAAAGAAATCGCCTTCCTGTGTCACGAAACGGGAGGAGGGGCCTGCCCCAGCCCCCAAAACACAAGTGTATGGGGCCATGAGTGGACTGGCTGTTCCCAGCAGATTCATTCCTCAAAGAAATGCCTCATAATGAACAGCTAGTTGAAAGGATTAAAATAATTGAAAATCAGAGGTTATTTGAACAAGTGGATACCATGATAGGCAAAATTGACTCCATGTCCAAGGGTACTAGGAAATTACCTGAAAGGTTTCAAACTGTTGAGTTTGATGTTCAGAAGTTATCACAAAGTTTTGATAAGGTAACAGACAGAATGTTCCTCTAGGATGGCAATCTACACAATATCCAAGAAAAGTTCAAGGAGGAGATGTTATCTTTGAAGGGAAAGATTAAAACCTTGGAATCACAGGTGCAGAATGGGGACTAGAAAATTGATACCTTAAGGAAATCACTAGAAACATATGCAGGTCAGGAGAGTCAAGCTTTATAAGAGACAATGATAAAAAGATTTGAAATGATTGAGGACATTATTGGAGCTGGTGAACAGGGTGAGAAGGCACAAGGACAGGATACAACATTGCCACCAACTGTCATAACTGGTTTACCCAGGGTTTTAGAGTCATACCCTGTTATTTACTCTGACAAAAAAAACCATCAACTTCTAAAGGCTTGAAGGAAGCCAAAGAAAGTAGATGGACGCCAATAGGAATGAATGATCTAAAAGAAATTAAGCAAGCTGTCGTTACTTATGACTTGCACTCTGCATTTGTTAAGGAAATGATAAGGACTTGGGCTTCTAATGCCAGAGCTATCCCAATTATTTCTCTAAGTTAGTGTCTGCAATATTGAATGATGAACCTTCCTTGATGTTTGGAAATTATTTCAGAGAAGAATCCAAACATATGGAACAGCAAGGAAGAGCAAAAGGTATGGAAGTTTCCCAAGATCAAATTCTTGGTGTAGGAGTGTATGCTGATCCACAGGTCTAAGCTCTTTACAATGAAGTATTGTCCCTATGCCACAAAGCAGCCTTGAATGCTTGGGATAGGATAAAAGAACTAAGGAAAATGATCGAATCATATACCAGGGTTAGGCAGGGACAGAGAGAACACTTTACTGACTTTTTACAAAGATTAATTAAGGCTCTGCAAATAGAAGTAACAGACCCAGAATAGATGAATAATTCTTGAATCTCTGGCTTTTGAAAATGCAAACTTAGAATGCAAAAAGATAATTGGGCCTTTAAGGTCTAGATCAGCACCTTTGGATAAATGGATTCAGCATAGGATGAATGTTGAGACATTTGGATATAATAATGAATCTTGGGTAGGAGAAGCGATTTCCCAAGCAATGAGGAGACATCAAACTGCCAAATGTTTTATTTGTGGTAAATTATGACATCTGAAAAGGGATTGCGGGCAAGGAATAATATCTAGGAATAATATATCCTCTGGGGATGATAAAAATAGGAGACCTTGGCCTTCAGGTATGTGTAGGAGGTGCGGTAAAGGCCAACATCGGATCAATGAATGCAGGTCAACAAGAGACAGACAAGGCAACCTGATGCCATTGGGAAACTCCTTGAGGGGCCTCTCACAGGCCCCCAAGAGAAAAGTGGCCCAGTCATTCTCAGTTACAGTGGAGAACATGTCTCACCAAGAAAATTTAAAAATCCAATGCCTGCTGTAAAAAGCAATACTGGTCTGAATGATGGGTTAAATGTGGAGAATAAGTCAAAAAATCCAGTAGGACAGAGGAAACATATATTTTGGCAGACTTCTATTAACGATCAAAGACCAAAGCTAAGAGCTTGTATAAATGGCATTTTTATTGAAGACTTATTGGACACGGGTACAGATGTAAGTATCATTACTCCAGAATCTTGGCATTCAAATTGGCATCTTCAAGAGGTAGATGTTCAGTTCCTAAAAACTGGAACCCTATCTCAGGTAAAACAAAGCACGAGATGTGTTGCATGCATAGGGCCTGAAGAGCAAATAGGAAGACTAAGGCCATATATAGCCAATATTGCAGTGAGTTTGTGGGGCCGTGAGGAAAATATTAGAGGATATTATAGATGATGGATGCCAGCCATTTGGGCTGTTCAAGAACACAAAACAGTTGATAAATCTTCAGAGGTACCAACAGCCCTACCTTTAAAATGGTTAACTGAGAAACCAATATGGGTTAAACAGTGATCTCTAGCTGAGGAGAAGTTGCAGGCTTTAGAACAACTGGTACAAGAGCAACTAGATGCTCGACATATAGAAGAATCTACTAGCCCTTGGAATTCTCCTGTGTTTGTTGTTAAAAAAATCTGGAAAATGGAGAATGGTGACAAATCTAAGGGCTATCAACAAAGTTATTCAATCTATGGGCCCTCTACAATCTGGAATTCCTCTGTCTTCTCTGTTACCAAAGGGATGTCCTGTCATAGTTATTGATTTAAAGGATTGTTTCTTCACTATACCTTTACAAAAAAAGAATAGAGAAAAGTTTGCCTTCACAGTGCCTACTTAAAATAATTCTCAGCCTACTAGAAGATATCAATGAACTGTCCTCCCACAGGGAATGCTCAATAGCCCCACCCTGTGCCAATACTTTGTCAGCCAGCCATTGGAAATAATACATAAGCAATTTCCTAAGTAATCTACCATTACATGGATGACATTTTGTTATCTGATTCAAATACAGATACTTTAGAAAGGATGTTTGAAGAAGTAAAAAAAAAAAAATGTCATGCCTAAATGGGGATTACAAATTGCTCCTGAAAAGAGTCAAAGAGGAGATTCTGTTAATTACCTAGGTTACAGAATAGGTTTAAAGAAAATTAGAGCACAAAAGGCACAAATTAGGAGAGACTGGTTATGAACTCTTAATGATTTTCAAAGATTGTTAGGAGACATTTCCAGTCTACAACCGGCTGTTGGGATAACACCTGATCTAATAATTCATTGTAACAAAACCTTAGATGGTGATAAAAATTTGAGTAGTCCCAGAGAATTAACAGCTGAATCAGAAAAGGAACTGGCAATGGTTGAGGAAAAATTACAGGAGGCACATGTGGATAGGATGAATCCAAATCTTAATTATATCTTAGTCGTATTGCCTTTCAGAATTTCTCCTATGGAAATTTTAATGCAGAAGGAAGATATTGTTTTAGAATGGATCTTTTTACCACATAAACCAAGTAAAAAAAATAAAAACTTATGTGGAAAAAGTCTCTGAATTAATTATAAAAGGTAAATTGAGACTTTGTCAACTAGCAGGTATAGACCCAGCAAAAATTATAGTGCTTTTCACTACTGATGAAATAAAAAAGTTATGGGAAGACAATGAAACATGGCAAAGAGGTTGTGATAATTTTTTAGGAGAAATTAATAGCAACTATTCCAAAGTGATAGACTTAACTTCATAAAGAGAACTTCTTGGCTTCTTCCTCAAATTGTATCTGATGCTCCAATAACTGGAGCCCATACATTTTATACTGATGCAAATAAATCAGGGAAGACAGGTTACAAATCAGAAGAATTGAGTAAGGTGGAACAAAGCCCTTATAATTCTGTTCAGAAGTCAGAATATATGCCATTCTTATGGTGCTAAGGGATTTTAAAGAACCTCTTAATAATTATAGTTATTGATTACAGTAATTATAGTTACTGATTTACAGCATGCAGAAATAGATTGCATAATGCTTTATTAACCTTGAATTTTCTTAACGCTAATGAGAAAGTAACAACAGCAACAGAGAGGCATTGGATAATGGAAAAAACTTCCGCACTGAATCAACCAGTATATTTCAAGGGTATGTTGACCTCACAATGGAAACCAGGAGATGTACAATATTGCGGAATGGGTTTTGCTCTTGTTTCCACAGGAGAAGAAAAAATATGGATACCATCAAAACTAATAAAGATTTGCTTTGAAAAAGAGAAACCTATTGAAAAGGAGAAATGACAGCTTATCCACAATGGTGAAACTGCTGAATTTATACAAGATGATACAGAATTGACTTCATTGTTTATCCAGGTGCAAGACATAATCAGGAATAGGCTTTGTCCTATATACATAACACACATCGGATCCCACATGGGTCTGCCAGGTCCTCTAGCACAAGGTAATGCAGAAGTTGATCAATTATTGATTGGAAGTGTGTTGTTACAGGCCTCTGGATTTTATAAAAAAAAAAAAATCATGTCAATAGCAAAGGTTTAAAAAAAGAGTTTTCTATTACATGGCAACAAGCTAAGGATATTATAAAGAGATGTCCTATTTGCTCTTTCTATAACCAAACACTGTTGCCTGAAAGGAGTAACCAAAAGGGTGCTCAAAGGAATGAAATCTGGCAGAAGGATGTGTTCCACTTTGCAGAATTTGGTAAATTAAAATATGTACACCACAGTATAGACACATGCTCAGGTTTTCAATGGGCAACTGCCTTGAGCTCAGAAAAGGCTGATTTAGTAATTACACATTTATTGGAAATTATGGCCATCATGGGTATATCTGCACAAATAAAGACAGATGATAGTGTAGCATATGCATCTTAAAAAATGAAATGCTTTTTTGCTTATTATATTTTAAAGTACATTACAGGTATACCAAATAATCCTACAGGTCAGGCAGTTATAGAAAGGTCAAATCATACTATAAAGAATATGCTGAACAAACAGAAAGGGATGGAAAATACCCCCAGAAATAGATTGCATAATGCTTTATTAACCTTGAATTTTCTTAACGCTAATGAGAAAGTAACAACAGCAACAGAGAGGCATTGGATAATGGAAAAAACTTCCGCACTGAATCAACCAGTATATTTCAAGGGTATGTTGACCTCACAATGGAAACCAGGAGATGTACAATATTGCGGAATGGGTTTTGCTCTTGTTTCCACAGGAGAAGAAAAAATATGGATACCATCAAAACTAATAAAGATTTGCTTTGAAAAAGAGAAACCTATTGAAAAGGAGAAATGACAGCTTATCCACAATGGTGATAACCATACAGGTAGTAAGAAAAGCATATAGGATGGGGGCAGGGTTCTAGTCTTGTCTTTTCAGGACAACGCTCATCTTCAAAAAATTCAAGAGACCTTGGATGTTTGAATACTGACAGAAAAACAATAACTATCCACTAAGGAGCATCTAGAAAACAGAATATGGTTTATGAATTCATATATGGGTTATACTTACATTTACATACACACCCACACACGAATACATAAATATATATTAATATATTCAGCTGGTTTTGAAGTTAGACAATGGCTCTGTACTTCTCCAAATCCAAGCATTAGTTAAAACAAACATTCAGAATTTCTGTCTCATATTGGGAGTCATCTGGTATAGGACAGAAAAAAGACTTTAGGAAAAATTTTTACTTTCTCCATGCCTTTTTTGTCTATATCACATTTTTCTTTGACTGTATGTATATATGAATGATATTTAAGTTTTTTTTGATGAACAATAGATTTTCCTACAAATCCTTTTCCTGCAGTAAGTTTTGAAGTTTCCAGGAAGAAGATGGGGCCCCACAGCAACAACTCTACCTAGTTGAGATGACATCATGATGCAGATAGCACTACTATAAGACCGCGTCTGTTTTTGGGTACCAGCTGCTGAAATGGTGCACCTTCTCATGACATTCTGGCCAAAACTCCAAATAAGAACTTTGAAAAAAAACTATCTCTTGACTGCTCAGAAATTGTTGGAGCCCATGTGGCTCCAACACAGATATCTATTTTCCCTAACTGGACTGGTACAGAGGTGCAAGGACTAACCAGACACAACTTATACCATTATTACGGAAAAGGGCATCTCTGGCTTCTTTCTCCTGAAGATCTCCCCACGTTTATTCTCCAAACATCTTTTATACCAATACATAAACTGGGTGGGAAAATACATCAGCATTCTGTCTCCTGGGTAACCAAGTGAATGGCCTTTCATCAAGTCTGCATCTAGGGTTTGAATTAGCATCTCTATAAGGCATCCTCTAAATTACAAAGAAAGGGAACTGTCAACATCTTGACCTTTGTCAGGCAGAGACAGCCTGTCTGCAGGGCTATGTGATCACTTCCGGATCAGCCCAATGGCTTCAGAGCCTGGCTGCTACACCAATAAGAAATATGGGCCTACAGGAAATTGTATGCAACTATACTAGACAGTAATTTTGAAACTTAACCATCACTTTAATTTTGCAGGATCCCATTAAGAGAACATTGTCCCCATGACAGCGGGAAGCAATTCTAGAAGATGACGCCCCCATCCCAAAAAAGTTTGTTCATAGGGTTGGGAACACTGTTTAGGGGTTGTTGATTATTACTTGTATTAGATAGATGGTTGGGGTGACACTATGTTTGTTAAAAAAGCAGGGGGATAGTAATAGTGGGTGATAGAGTGAATACTTGTGAGCTATTATTTATGGATAATTTATATTGGTATAGTTTTTGTATATTGATACAAGTTCAAATTATATCTGTTATTTTTATTTACATTTGAATACCTATGCAAAGTTATTTTGTCAGATTGTACATATGCATGCTTCTACCTCAGTTTAGGATATTTTGTATATTGATACAACTTTTAGGATATATTTTAATATTGCATTATATATTACTCCTACCTCTGATCAAAATACTTATATATTGTTTATATATTGAGGGCACTGTCCTCATTTGTTGCACATTTATTTACAGATTATTTTATAGTCTAACATGAAGTTTTAGTCTTCAAGTTATACAGGTATTAATTATTATAGGTCAATAGTTGTTCATGTTTGTTGTACATAGAGTCAGATCAGTTAGGTTTTTTAGATACATAGAGACTGTATTCTGTCTAGATATGGAATCTTCAACCACTTCAAGGATCTGTCGAACATGGGATTTAAATAACTTAGGGTTTTGTTGACATGAGACATGATTTCTCCTGGCAGCACTGATCTATTCCTGAGAGAATGTTGAGTACCAAAGACATTCCAATTGGAGCCTGTTTTCTTCTTGGCAAAAACTGGCTGTTGGGCAAAGAAATGCACATGCCTCAACCACTGACAAGATATATAGTATCTGGGAATGTCAAATCTTTCCAAGACAGCGTAAGATGGCTTTGAAAACTTTCTTGCCTTTGAAAATGGTCTGTCAGTTATTCTAGGCCTTAGCCAAAGTTGGTTGCTTCAATGTTGCAAATGAGACTTTGGGTGATTGCCCAGTTGTTTCTATCAGATATTCCTTGCTTTGGAAGCTACTTGATTGTACTTACTGCCTGGTCAAGTAATATTATCTCCCTTCTCAGGCCTTCGATAGGGTTGAAGATTAGATAGTTGTAGTTACTATCCTCTTATGATCTAGCCAAGCCATTTCCAATATAAGACTTAGACTCCATAGGATAGAATGTTAATTAAAACATTTAGCATATGTTCCTTGCTTAATATTATTTATGCTGATTATAATTCTAATCTCATACTTGATATCTGTTTCTAGTATATATTGTTTTGTATTGGGTTTGGAACTCTCTTACTTAAACAAAAGGGGGAGGTGCTGCAGGAGCTCCTTCCACTCCTTCAGCCAATAGCCTTTAAGATACCAGCCCACTTGGGCGTGGTCTCTTTTGCTTTAAAAAGCAGCGGTAGCCATGGGCTCTCTCTCTTGCTTCAGGCTCCACTTCTGACTACTAGACTCCGTTCCTGGTCACGCAGAGGGCTGTTGTCTACGATGGTGATCTGTAAGTTTTCCCTTTAAATAACCCTTTTATTAATCATAATTCCAAACTGGTGTGGGATTGTTTTGAGACTTATGCCTTCAAGTGTCCATGACCTTGTTCAGGGCACCCCAGGAACTGCTGGACTGAACCTCTATACCTCCATCTGGCCCGGGTGTTACCTCAGGAAGTGCCAGACTGGACCTCTGTATCTTCATCCAGGCATGGGTTTGTGCCACTGCCCCTTTCTTTTTGTTATTGATCATCCTGCTAATATTTCTGG
Source organism: Myodes glareolus (assembly GCF_982192425.1). Classification (NCBI taxonomy): domain Eukaryota; kingdom Metazoa; phylum Chordata; class Mammalia; order Rodentia; family Cricetidae; genus Myodes; species Myodes glareolus. The sequence goes on along the minus strand of NC_142044.1, from coordinate 60,395,213 downwards.
AGTTTTAAAATGTTCTGAGCAGGTTTGTCAACCGAAGAGTTGCTGGGGTCCTGAGGAGCTGGCTGTGGTGGTCTGAGTACCAGGGATTGTTCCTCTACCTGTCAATCAACTCATCCTGCTTCAAGCAAGAAGAGATTTTGGCATTACAACAGCCATAATGGTGGCCATTGCTGTGGCTGCCACAATGGCTACAGCTGCTGAAGTTGCCATTAGTCAGTCAGTTGCTTTTGCTAGCACAGTGGATACCTTATCAGGGCAGGTTGCAAATTCCTTGGCCACTCAAAATGATATTAATAGCTATATTCACAAAGGACTATCGCAGTTACATTTGCAATTTGTTTTGGTTCAAGACCACTGCTAAGGTTACAACTTAACAGATACAGTGAAAATGTTTAATGCTGCTATTCATGGACCCTGGAGTGCACAATGTACAAATTGGTTCATGAGATTATTCTAGTTAACAAGACCAGGATTCCTCCCACCAGCACTGAGACCTTACTTAAAGGGCACCAATTTGTGGGCAGACTCATTAAGGATTGATCAGGCACAGCCTCCTTGGGAGTACTTATATGTGCTGGAGCATCATCTTCATGTTTTCATGGTGCCAGAGCCAGAGGCAAGCTCAGGTCAATTTCACCAAGTCCTCTTAGCTATTGCCTTGGAGGATCCTTCAGTGAAAATCTGGTTGAACATGGGTGAAGGGTGACCAATGAGACAATGGCGGGAAAGGTCTTTGGGGGGCTGCCCCAACCTAAGACAGGAAATGTGTTTTGACCTGGAGGCTTTCCCATGAAAAGTAAGTGGTGTTGCCTGGCATCCAATGACACCTAAGTCAGGCCTAGTCATGTAATTTATAAAAAAGGGGGACCTGTAGGGCCCACAGGTCTACCCCTCCTCCCAGGGCTCATATTGAGGATAGCTTGCAGTTCCTGGCAAAACATCCTGTTTGTTCCTGTGCTCCCTGTCCCCACTGGTGGTTGTTTACTCCTTCATGGGCCTGGTAATTTCCCACCTGCCTGGGGATTTCCATTGTGCAGCAGTTAGTTATAAAATGTTTGTCTAAGCTCGAATAAACAGCATTCGGTATTCTCTCTTCATGGATGACTCACATCTCTTGTGCTTCAATCTCCAGGCCCTTGCCCGGCTTAAGAACTGTCTCGTAGTGCAGACGTTACTCGTGAGCTTCGTCCTCTGCATATGACATATGATGTCACCCCCCTGTGAGCATGCCTCTAGGAAGCCTTAAAAAGCTGGATGTGCCATCTTTAGCCCCCTCTCTCTGCAGACCAACTTCACCAGGCCTGTACACATCTCCTCTAATAATCTCCTAAGTGGGTTTGTTGCGTGTTTTGTCTTCCTTCTCACTCATGCCAGATAATTTCTTCTGCTGGGCTAGGTTGCAAGTGGCCTCAGTGAAAACTCCCAGAGGCTTCATTCAAGTACAGTGTTGAGTGCCCTAACTCGGCTATAACAATCACTCATTTGTTAAGGATTTATGCATTAGCAGGCCTTAGACTACCAGGGGTTTGCATAGTTCACTTTAACTCCCTTTCCTTCAATATGACTAAGGAGGAAAATAACTGTTAACCTTCCCATGTCTTCTAAGGTTGATTTTTATTTTCTAATTGCCTGTATAAGTGTGTATCTTCGTGTGTACACACGTGCTGGTGCCTACGAAGACCAGAAAGTGTTGAATTCTCTGGAGCTGGAGTTACAGGTGGTTGTGAGCTGCTCACCATGGAGGCTGGGAAGTGAACTTGGGTCCTCTGCAAGAACAGGGAGTGTTCTCAACCACAGAGCTATCTGTCCAGCACCATCTTCCTATTTTTAAGATGAGAAGCAGGTTGGGAGAAACTGAATCACTTATTCAAGGTCAAATATCTGGTAAAGAGGTCAAGTTAGGATGAGAAGAGAAGTCTACCTTCCAAGGTTTTGGGCTTAGCCCAGCCTCATTCATGTGCTACTTCCCCAAATACTGTCCAGTTTGCCAATGGTTGCCTTCCTATTTTATTTCTGTATTTACTTTTCTGTGCAATGAATGTTGTAGATTTTTCAAATGTAAAAGCAGAAGCATAATTGAGCTCTTACTAGATTTCAAGGACTTAACTGAAAGGATTAACATGATGCTTAGGAGGATGCACAAAGAGCTCACCCTCCTGTACTGCTCTGCAGACTGGCGTCCTTCTCTGGGTTTGGCCTTGATAACATGGATGGAACCTACTCACATGGAGTCTGCAGCTGACTGTCCCAGATAATGCCCTCATCCCCACCGCAGGGGGATTTGTGGGCTTCTTAACCAGAATCAGATTTCAGTGGCTATGAAATTCTTTGGCTTATGAGGATATTCTAGTATATGCAAGCTGTAGTGTAATGCATTATATTTTTAAATAATTTTTATTACACACAGAATTTAATTTATTGTAACAAAATCATGGTAATCTAATAAACTGAAATTAGATTAAAAATACACAGACATCATTCCATCTCAGAGATGCAATACTACTGCATATATTTAGTAGTATACATAAAATGTATATAAAATGTATATAAAAAGTAGTATATATAAAATATATGTTTTTACTGTTCATAATTTCCCATGAATAGGGCATGTGTATGTGCGTGTGTGTGTACTCTGTGTGTGTGTGTGTGTGTGTGTACTGGTTTCTATATTCCAGATGTAGCATGCACATCTTTCCAAGTCAATACAGATACTTCTGTATAGTTTCCCTAATGACTGCACGGTCCTTTACTGGGCCATGGTACACTCAGTTCTTTCTCAGTTATTGACTATCGAGGCGGGATCTGCGGCGCTGAGATGAACACTGGCAGCACAGCCCAGGGAGCCGCTGTTTCAAAACCTTGCGGCTTTATTTTCTGCTGCCATGGAATCAGGAAAGCCTCTCTTTAAGAAGCCATGGCGTTAAGCCGTGCATAACTCTGGTTCTTTGTTTTCCTAGAATTCCTTCCCAAACTCTCTCAGGTTTTAAGTGAATTTTGGTTGCCCACTTTGGCACCAATTTGTTGTAGTTTGTTGTTCCCAGCTGCTCAGTCCCAAAATAACACAGAAACCATATTATTTACAATACTATTTGGCCAGTAGCTTAAGCATATTTCTGGCTAACTAATATCTTAAATTAACCCATCTCCATTAATCTGTGTATCATCATGATGCTGTGGTTTACCGCATAAAGTTCTGGAGTCTGTTTCCAGCAAAGCTAAGTGACTTCTCCTCACCCTGCCTTCTTTTTCCCAGCATTCAGTATAGTTTTCCCTGCCTAGTTCTACTCTGCCCTATCAATAGGCTAAAGCAGTTTCTTTATTCATTAATTAATAAAAGCCACACATATAGAGAAGGACTTCCCACCCCAATACTTTTCAACTTGCAAGGAAAAAATTTCACACAGAGAAACAAAATACCCAGGATAGCTAAAATAATTCTGAACAACAAAGAACTACTGGAGGTATCACTATTCCTACTGTTCTACTACAAGATTATAGTAATAAAAACCACAGGTATTTGTAGTCAGACTTTTTCTGTCCCACCAGCTAGCTCCCAAATGATCATATAAAGACTTCTTATTAGTTATAAAAGATCAGCTGATAGCTTAGGTTTGTTATTAACTAGCTCTTACAACCTAAATTAACCCATTTTTATCAAGCAGCATGTTGTCACGTGACTTGTGGCATTTACCTGTCCTCTTGTATGTCTTGCTCCCTCTGGCTGGCAACTCTACCCTTCTTCTTCCCACAGTTCTCTCTGTTTGACTCTCCTGCCTAAACCTCCTCCCACCTAGCTATTGGTCATTTAGCTCTTTATTAAACCAATAAGAGCAACACATTTTCACAGCATATAAAAATATTATTCCACAACAGATATTGGCACAAAAACAGACACACCAATCAATAAAATTAAATCGAAGAGACCCAGACATAAACCTACATACATATGGACACCTGTCTTTTGACAGAGAAACCAGAAATAAGCACTGGAAAAATGGATAGCATCTTCAATAAATAGTGTAGGTCTAACTGGATATCTGCTTGTAGAAGAATGCAAATAGATTTATATTTATCACCCTGCACAAAGCTCAAGTCCAAATGGATCAAAGACTTCAACATAAAACCAGATACATTGAGCTTGATAGACGGAAGAGTGGGAAATGGCCTTGAAAGCATTGGCACAGGAGACAACTTCCTGAACAGAGCACCAAAACTGCAAGCATTAAGGTCAACAATTAATAAATGGGACCTCATGAAACTAAGAAGCTTCTGCATGTCAAAGGACACCATCATTCTGACAAAGCAGAAGGCGACAAACTTTTTATCAACTCCACATCCAACAAAGGGCTAATATTCAAATATATATAAGGAACTCAAGAAACTAGATATTAAAACCTCCCCCAAAAAAATCCAACTTTAAAAATGGAGTGTAGATCTAAACAGAGAATTCTCAAAAGGAAACTCAAATGACTGAGAAACACTTTTAAAAATGTTCAACATCCTTAGCCATCAGGAAAATACAAATCAAAATTGCTTTGTGTGTCAGAATGGCTAAGATGAATAACACAAGTGAGAGCTCTCACCAGTAAGGATATGGAGCAAGGGAACACGCCTCCATTTCTGGCGGGAGTGCAAACTTGTACAGCCACTTAGGAAATCAGTGCAGCAATTCCTCAGAGTTGGAAATCAATCTACCTCGAGATCCAACTATGCCACTCTTGTGCTCATACTCAGATGGTCCATCCTACCACAGAGACTCTTGATTAACCATATTCATTGTGGCTTCATTCACATAGCCAGAAATTGGAAGCAACCTATTATAGCTATTATCTTGGTATTGTTATATGATTCTTGAGTGTGAGAACAAATGAGTCTCTTACTCTTGTGCCTGCTCTTGGGACTCTTCTCCTCCTGTTGGGTTGCTGTGGGTCACTTCAATATGGCAGCTTTTGCTTTATCTTATTATATTTTATTTTGTCATGTTTTGGTTGTTGTCTCTTAGAAACCTGTTATTTTCTAGTGAGATAAAGGAAGGAAGTAGATCTTGAAGGGAGGAAAAGTAGGAAGGAAGGGAAGAACTGGGAGGAGTAGAGGGAGGAGAAACTGCAAATAGGATTAGGATAGACTGTGTGAAGAAAGAATCTATTTTGATTAAAAGAAAGAGTGGGGAAAAATCACATTTCTCTTACTGTTTATTTTATTATCCTCTTTTGGAATTAGAAAAAAGAGGCAGGTGATGTGAGAGTTTATAATTATGTAAGACTGAATGATATCAGTACAAATAAATGTTTTTAATATGTAATATTGGAAAAAAACTAAGCATTTGCCATGGGAGTGTTGGGAGAAACAGAACTGAAAGTGTATTTTAAAAGGAAAAGTGGCTGCAAGCTGGTTAAAATTATGTTATTGGGGTTGGAGAGATGGCTAAGTGGTTAACAGTGTGCTGCCAGTTCTTCCTGAGTACCAGGATTCAATTCCCAGCATCTACATGGCAAATCACAGCTATCTCTAATTCCAGTTTCAGGTGATCTAAGGAGCACACATATTTGCAGGTGAAACATACATACTAAAAGTAAACATTAAAAAAATTATTACCAAAGGTGGTTATCAACCACCTGAGCAGGGTCAACAGTGAGAAAAGAGAAATCTTGGTGTCCCGCTAAGAAACACACAAAGAGGAAGTTAACTTGGCAAGGCAATTTCCTTTTGTAAAATGGGTGCAGCGGAACCCAAACTTGGCTAGTAAGCCTACATGGCAAAGAGGGCCTCTGCCTTTATTCTTAACAAAGGTGGTGACTGGGTCTCATCCTGTTGGTGGGAGCTTAATATCACATTCTGACATGATTAACTTATCAGCAGGAAGGGGGGGATCAGTGAGTATGGAACCTTGTTGGACTAATCACCTTTGACAGAAAAACTATATTTCCCACATTGGCTCATGTTGACTGAGGCTTCTGTCCTACCTGGTTGCTGCAGTTGTTAAGTCCCAAAGAAATCACACAGAGGTCTACATAACTATAAACTGATTGGCCTACTATCTCAGGCTTCTTATTAACTATTATGACTTATATTAGCCCATAATTCTTGTCTGTGTTAACCATGTGGCTTGGTACATTTTTCGGCGAGGCAGTAACATCTTGCTTGCTCTGTGTCTGGCTTCCTCTCTGTCTGGGTGATAACTACAGACTGAAACTTCCCTCTTCCCAGAATTCTCGTTACCCCACCTATACTTCCTGCCCAGCTACTGACCAATCAGCACTTATTTAAAATACAAGTGGCAGGGTACAGACCATTGTTGCATAGCAGGCTCATGCTTGCCTTCTTCTTCAGAAGACATCCCATTCCTTACCCTAGTCTGTCACAGTTTCTAACTCTTATAGGATCAGAGGTTGGTCCTAACGTGCTATGACTAATATTTGGTCTTATCCCCCAGGTTAGCAAGAGTGACGGGGAATTCTTTCATTTCCTTGTTTTGATAACTTCAATTACACTTCAACATGTGTCTATTAGGGTGGAGAAAGCCCAACTTCATGAGCTGTCTCACTAATGTTCTCTTTTGGAGTCATTATAGATGTTCCACGGATGCTCTTATTGAAGTTTGTTGTTGTTTTGTTTGGATTGGGGTGACAGGTTTAGATTCAGAAACTCTGTGGTTGCTGTTTGGCCAGTAGGAGTCCCCATGCTGTGGTCTCTGCATTTGTGCTTTTTTTTTTTATCTTACAGAAAAGTCTGTTCGTACAGCATTGCTAGCTTGTAGTTTCCAGTAGTAGTTGCCTTGTTGATAGTTAATTTTTTGAGGTTTATTTATTTTTATTTTTTGTGTATGGTATTTTGCCTGCATATATGTCTGTATACCACAGTACATGACTGATGTTCTCAGAGGCCAAAAGAGGACATCAAATCAGATGTCCGATGTAAAAGGGAGCGACGGGCCGCTTCCCGCTGCCTGGCTCCCGGCTAGCTTTACTGAAATAATTACATGGAAATTGTATTCATTTAAACACTGCCTGGCCCATTAGTTTTAGCCTCTTGTTGACTAACTCTTACATATTAATTCAACCCATTTCTAATAATCTGAATCGCCACTTGACTGTGGCTTACAGGCATGAATCTAACCAGTGTCCGTCTCAGAAAGAAGAGCCATGGCATCTGCCTGACTCTGCTTTCTTTCTCCCAGCATTCTGTTCTGTCTACTCAGCCTATCCAAGCTGCTGTCCTATCAAAAGGCCAGGGCAGTTTCTTTATTTAACCAATGAAAGTAACATATAGACAGAAGACCCTCCTACACCAGTCCTAGAACTGGAGTTAGAGATGGTTGTTAGATGTTATGTGGGTTCTAGGAACCAAACCCAGGTCCTCTGGAAAAGCAGTCAGTGTTCATAACCACTGAGCCATCCTTCCAGCTCCTTGTTAGACACTTTTAATAAACTATATCTTGTCTTTTTAAAAATTCCAAGCACAAGTATTGTATAGTCAATTTTATGATCCTATGACAAAATACCACAGACTGTGTGAGTACAAAGAAAAGAGATTGCAAGAATTTAGTTGTAGGGCTGAAGAGACTGCTCAGTGGTTAAGAGTAGTGGTTGCTGTACCAGACAACCCACACGATGGCTCATAACCATCTAGTTCCAGAAGAGCTGATAGCAGCTTTCGGTCTCCATAGGCATGCATGTGGTGCACATACACATGTGCAGGCAAAACACTTAAACACATAAAAATAAGACGCGTTTACATTAAAAGTTACTTTAATGTTGCTAGTGTAGACGTCTTGAAAGAGTAGGATTAGGTACCTTAAAGACTATACATAAATTTATCATAGCCAGTTTTAATTTATACTACAGAGCTATAGTAACAAACCCAGCATGGTTCTGAGACTAAAGCAGACATGTAGATGAATGGAGTAGGCTAGGAGATCCAGGTATAAATCCATGTCACTACAACCACTAGCTTTTTGACAAAGATACTGAAAAACACACAAATTGGAGAAAAGTTTCCCCCACAAAGCAAATGTTGCTGGGTAAATCGGACACCCACACATAGAAGAATGAAACTAAAACTTATCTCTTACCCAGCACAAAAGTTAACTTCAAATGGGCCACATATGTTCATGTAAGATCTGAAATTCTATCACAAGGGTTGACACTCTCAGTCTTTGTCTCTAGCCATGGCAACAAGAACAGAAGAGCACAGTGATACCCAGGTCTATGGTAGTGGAGGGAACTCTTTACTTCCCCTTAAGAGGGTCAGGAAACTGGTGTCTGGATTTCCAACTATTATTTCCTCCCCTCCAACTGCAAGTGACTGTAGGAGGGGCTGCTTGTTCATCCCAGCCACCCGGCTAGCTTAGACCTGAAATAACCACACAGAAACTGTATTAATTAAATCACTGCTTGGTCCATTAGCTCTAGCTTCTTATTGGCTAACTCTTACATCTTAATTTAGCCCATTTCTATTAATCTGTGTATCACCATAAGGTCATGGCCTACCAGCAAAGTTCCAGCACGTCTATCTCTGGCAGCAGATCCATGGCGTCTTTCTGATTCCACCTTCGTTTCTCCCAGCATTCAGTTCTGTCTTCCTTACCTACCTAAGTTCTGCCTTGCTATAGGTCCAAAGCAGTTTCTTTATTCATTAATGGTAATCACAGGACACAGAGGGGACTCCCACATCAAGTGACCTTCAGAGAAGTTGGACTATATAATGCAAAAGGCTAATTGAAAGCAGGACTCCACGATCCAGTTGCCATGAGGTAGCCATCTAGGATGCCATGGGACTTCCATTTGTCATTGGTGACTGGATTTTTCCCCCATTATCCAGTAAGTGTTAATGCAACAAGAAAAGCCAGAGGAAAAAAACCTCGTGATGCTAGGCATAGGCAGGACCTTTGTGCTGACTAGTTTCATATCAATTTGACACAAGCTAGAGTCATCCGGGAGGAAAGCACTTCAATTAAGAAAATGCTTCCGTGAGATGGGGCCACAGACAAGCCTGCAGGGCAATTTCGTAATTAATGATTGATGGTGGGTGGTGCCATCTCTGGGCTGGTGGTCCTGGCTTCTACAAGAAAGCAGGCTGATACGTGAGCTTCTCAGTAATTGTTGTTGTTGATGTAGTGCCCCCTCTCCCTGCGTATATCTGAAGCATGGCATGACCAAAGAACACCAAGCGAACTGTGTTAACTGTTATCCGAAGATAACTGGGATACAAAGCCATGGGAAATTTTCCAGTCGTTCAGAGGTAGCCGGTGGATCTCTACGCCATAAACACTGTTGAGAAGATGTTGGCGTAAACGCTCCTGGTTAGAAACCAGGCTCTTCTGAGCTCAGCAGACAGGGTGGGTTGGATTGTAGAGATGGAGAGAAACAGGGGATGCATTCTGGGTGGAGTAAGGGGCTGTGAACAAGGACGGGGGGCATTTTAGAGTGGAGTCTTGTGCTGAATTATGTGTAGACTCCTGCACCTTGTCTTCAGTGAGTACCAACAGAATATAAAAAGGCCAAAATGCATTGAATATTTTATGTCAAAATGGGTAAAGAAGGATAGTCACCGATACGGGCCTGAGCTCTGGGGTCCTTCTCCCCCACCTGCCACCTGGAGCTGTTCACACCGTCCTTGAATGTAAGACAGTGGAGCATCACCCTACGTGACCTACGCTGCAGTGCTGGCCAGCGCATTGGCTGCTTCGTGTGTCTCCTCTACTCGTAAAGGGATGTGTTTTACTCATAAAGGGATGTGTTTTTAAATGATGCATATTTTGAGGTCTGCAAGTTTATAATCCGGTGAATAAGTGGAATGTGTGGGAAGCAGAATTAATATTCTGAAAAAAAAAAGGCAGTATAATTACGAAAATAAGTAGTTTCCAAGATAATCGCTTACTCTGGAAGCTGCTGCGGGCAGCTTGCGCCACAGGGAGGTGTCCAAGAGTCAGGTACCAGCAGACTGCATTTCCCACTGCATTGAGTCCTGTGCATTTATCTCTGCATAAGTCATTGTTTCCCAGATTGAGCCCTTTGGAGGATTGGTTCTTGGTGTGGACCTGGTAGCCTCTCTGGGGAGCTCAGGCACCCCAGTTGATATTCTGATACTGCCCTGAGATCTATCAGAATGATTGTCCTTGAGTGGAAGTGTAGAAACAGAACTCAGCCTTTTCAGCACCAGCAGGCCTGACCTCTGACCTCTGAGAGCAAAATGACCTCTGACCTCTGATAACAATGACCTACCAAAGTTCCATGCATGAGTTCATTGCTCTTGGGCAATGTGGCTCTTACTGAGAACTTTGTCTTCTGTTCTTTGCTTCTCTGTCTCCACTCTGTCCTGTCCATGTCTTTGTGCTACCGTTCCTGTTTCTGTTTACACCACCTCCCCCTTATCCTCGTTCCTCCTCTGTAGGTGATGCTCCCAGCCCTCACCTTTCTGCAGTGAGCACTGCTGGCCCACACAGAGAGACAGTGAGTGCAGCCGTCAGACAGACAGCAGACGGTGCCTTGAGATCCAAGGCATCTGTGTTAAAGCAAAGCAAGAAAAAAAATTGTCTTCAGATGCCCTAAAAGCGTTCATGGGGGAAAAAGAGGGACAAATCCTTTAAGAATGAGAGTTAGCAGGTCAAACCTATAGGGACCAATGTGCGGTTGTTAGGATTTTGTTCAATAGACTTTTCATATTGCCTGGTGCTCCCAGTAGAGAACAAAGTTGAACAATCCAGTGGCTGGAATGCTCTTCTAGTCAGCGGATCTCGGACTATTTTCCCCACTTGTCAGGCTTAAATCTGTCCCACAGAGATGGTCACACATTTAGATACTGAGCTCTGTCAAGAGGGCCTCTCATGTCAACCACAAAGCCACACAGGAGCCTTTTGCATGGATTTTCTGTTGTCAAATAACAAAGGGCAAAGAGAGTCTCCTAAATATGTCACCATACGCACTGGTCAGGGTGGCTGCAAGGAGCCCAGATTTAAGCCGTAGGAACTTTTTATGTCGGGATCTAGGGAGAAGCAGGGATTGAACCACATGTGCAAGCCTCATGGCTGCAGCAATGGAATAAACCCACCAGTGTTCAGTGGCGCATGCAACCACATTATTTGAACATTTCCCTAGTCCCAGGACTCGGTGCTATATCCTTCCACGGGCATCTAGTTTTTCTTTTCCCTTGCAACTAATGGATTCTCTCTACATCATGGCTGCTAATTTCCTTAGAGCCAGGGAGATTTCCGCTCAAGCAGGGAGAAAACTCGCAAGAATGCACAGTAATTCAGAACCTGCTGTCAGGAGTGACAGCATCACACAGCTCACGGGGAGCCATCTTGGTAGAATGTGGATATGGCTTGCACAAGCCTGCGGGTATGAGCAGGTGGGGACTATTAGCACTGACTCAGAGGCAAGCTGCCACACCTTCTCTGGAAGCAAAGGGTATGTTCTACTCAGTAAGAGGTCATCCGACAACCATTGCCACCTTTTAATGCTTGTTCCTGTACCACAGGGGAAGGCAAGCCTTTGAACTACATTTCTTGGGCTGCTTTGTTCTCGGTTTCTCTCTGTTTTTGTGATTAAAACACTGACCAAAGCCATCTGAGGGAAGAAAGAGGTTGTCCAATCTTCCAGGTTAGAATCCATTGTTAAAGGAAGCCAGGGCAGGAGCTCAAGCAGACACCTAGAGGCAGGTACTGAAACAGACTGTGGAGGAGAGCTGCTTACTGCTTGCTCCCAGGGCTTGCTCAGCCTGCTTTCTTATGCAGCCCAGACCTCCCTGCTCAGGGATAGCTCCGCCCACAGTGGGCATTAGTTAGCAATTAAGAAAATGCCTCACAGGTGTGCCCACGGGCCAATCTGATGGAGGCAGCCTCTTCTCAAGCGTGTCATGCTGATAACTGAAGCTGACTCTCACAGCATGCTGTAGATTTGGCTAAGAGATGCTATTTGGGAGGCAGAGAGAGTGGAGGCCATTCACTCTGGCATCAGGGGTGGGTGACAGTCATAAATGGCTTCAGAAGACTGAAGGTGTCCCCAAGACTGCCCATCCCACTGTAGTCTCTCACTTGAGACTGGAGCAGCGTGACTCCAGGGTTGGGTTTTGTGACCTCTGACCTCTGACCAGCTGTTTCCGGAACTCCAGAACTCAGCCTGGGGACGTGGGACCCAAACACCTGACTTATTTTTTAATTCTTCTAGAAGTTTCATAAGTGCATAGCTCCCTGCAGTAAGGTTTCTTTGTTTCTGCCAGAGAGATGAACTGGGGTGCTGATGGCAGGATGGATGGGGTGAGGGCCAGGCTGATGCAGGACAGCTCCCTACTGCAGCCGCATCTGGCCGTCTGATAGGTGCACAAGTTCCCACAAGTTGGACCATTTACCAAGCATTGTCAGTAGCATGTACAAGGCCCTGCAGATGGAACCAGCTTGTCCACCAATGGTTGGGAAACTGGACAAGGTGTGGGCAAGGTAGCATTCTGTGGTGGTTTGAATGAGAATGGCCTCCGTAGGCTCCTTGATTTGAAGGCTTGTTCAGCAGGAAGTGGCACTGTTTGAAAGGGTTAGGAAGAGTGGCCTTGTTGGAGGAAGGGTGTCACTATGGGTAGACTTTAGGGTTCAGAAGCCGAGGCCAAGTGTTACTTTCTTTTCCTTCTCCAGTACTGTGTCTCCTGCCTGTCGCCATGTTCCCCACCACGCCGGTAATGGACTAAACCTCTGACACTGTAAGCAAGACCCAAGTTTTTATGAGTTGTTGTGGTCACTATGTCTCTTCATAGCAACAGAACAATGACCAACACAAGCTTCATCTGTTGATTCAGAAGACTGATCACCTCATAATGCAAGCAGGACCCACACATTCCCCAAATTTGAGAGCCACTCAAACCACATTGGTGCAAATGTGACACAGGCTGTCCCATAGCCAAACAGTCAGGGAACCTTTCAAAGCTGACAGTGACCCTGAAGATAGAGGAAAGGCTGGTGGTCTACCCAAGACTGCACAGCTAGTCAACTAAATCCTCCCACCCCCATTACAGAACATTCTTTTATCCTGAAGCCATGGCAGTGCAGAGGGGACTTGAATGAAAAGAGGGAGAATATCTTACCTTGCTGAGCCTCAGTTACTGGGTTGATGAAAAGAAGCAAGGGAAGACTACTTTTCCCTTAGTTTCTCAGATTTATGTTTTAACAGGACACATGGAAGCAAGCGAGGCAACCGAAAGCACTCAGACTGTCCACCGGCTGCATTTTATAGCACAGCTATGAAGTGCCAACCAAAGAAGGTTTCAGGCTCTGATGGGAGGCACCAGAAGCTCTTTCTTCAATTTCAATATCCCCGGGGGTTCTGTGAATCAATCTGGGGCTGTGTATGAAGCTGTGTTTATGTGGGAATGAGAGTGTATAGTTTTCAGTGTATCCGCTAGAGAATCCACAACCCCCAACATTCAAGAAACTCTGCCATTGGATTTCGCATCCCTCCAACACTGGCTTAGTTCATTTATTATTAGTGGACATTTACTGAATCTACTGAACAATGGCAGAAGCAGCTAAAGTTCAGCATGTCTGAAATCTGGGCGGGATCTGCCATGCAAACCTATTTCTCTGTTGTTTGCTGGGTGGGGATTTGCTTTGTCATTCAGCTGGTCTCAAATTTGGGAGCTTGGCCCCTGTTCTGCCCCAGGTTCCCAGGTCTATTCAACTGATAAACCCTGAGACTTCCACCTCCTATCTGATCACATCCAATACATGGTTTCCTCGCTGCTGCAATGTCCCTAGTGTCTTGGTGGCCATTGCCTTTTGACGGCTCTCACCGACTGGGGGAGAGGGGATCCACTCTGTAGCCCTGGTGGTGTTTTGGCAAAGAATGTCCAAGCCTAGCGTAGACAACAACCTTCTCTTGCATAAACTGTAAACCTTGGCTGGTTTTCAGATCCTAGAGCATCTTTTCAAGGCTAAGAAGTAAAAAGTCCGTGTTCTGTCCAGACAGGAGCAGTTGCTGCGGCAGCAACACCCCGGGAGGCCCAGTGGCCTCCATCGTGTTCCTTAGCTCTGTGAGGTCTCTATGCAGCAGTTCCTTCCAAGATGCTCCTTACCCCTAAATCCCCATTTTTACCCCTTGATTTCTCTCTTTTGTAGTGTATGGTGTAGTCAGATCTTTTTGTTGGGATCACCAGCTCCTCAGTAATGACATGGAGACTTTTTATTAATGATGAAAGATTGGCTGATAGCTTAGGCTTCTTACTAACTTGCCCTTACAACTTAAATTAACCTATTTTTATCAATCTACTTTTTGTCTTGTAGTTTTATTACCTTTACTCTGTATTGTCCATGCTACTTCCTCTCTGGCTGGCACCCCTGCCCCCCTTTTTCTTCCTAGTGTTCTCTGTGCCTGAAAAGCCTGCCTAGCTATTGGCCATTCAGTTTTTTATTAAACCAATCAGAACGATACATCTTCACCGTGTACAAAAAGATTATTCCACAACAGTATGGTTTATCCCTCAGGTTACCTTCTCAAGAAGGCTTCCCAGGCTCACTCCCAGCGCAGGTGCAATCCTCGGATTTGCTTCCAGCAATGTATCATGTGGTGAGCTGACATCTAAAGCTCTCATTACTATGTCCCCTGAGCCTTGAATGATGTGCATCTCAGGATAAGGACTTACCAATTTTTAAAAAAAATGGACAAGGACTAAGTGAATTGGAAGACAGACAAGACCGCATGATGTCATGAGGGCAGTGTTGGTAGTAACTTAAATTCTGTAACTATGAACTCTGAATGAACTTCTAATTTTGAAGTCCTTTTCCATGATCAGAAAACCAAGGTTCTGCATTGATGTAACAGAGTCACATCTATTCCCACTGGTAAACATGTCGAGCCTACTTGGGGCTCTTGAGTCGTCTCGAGTCTAGCCTGCAAACTTCTCAGAAAAGTGCGTTCTGTGGTAAGCGTGTGTGGGTGCTGTTTGCTCTTTTTGGTGGTACTGCAGGTGGAACTCAGAGCCTCCCGTGGGCAAGGGAAGCACTCCGCAGCTACACTTGTACATCAAGTTCTCACCTCTGAGCTGGGCGGTTCTGCAGAGTACTGCTGCTCCCTGCTTGTCAGGAAAGCCTGGGGTGCGAGGTGCGTGGGGGTGGGGGGTGGGGCGTCTGTGAATGGGTCCAGCTAAATAGGGTGATTCGACGACTCATGCCTCATGCTTTCTTTTCCTGACTGTCTGCAAACCTTTCCGTGATGTCAGAAGTACACTAGGCTTAATATACCTGGGTCCCACAAAATAGTTAGAAAGTGGCAACATTTTGTTTATGCTTTTCACGGTGGAGGATTTTAAGCACATATTAAAGCAGTTCCCTGATGCAGGCATCCACATCACCACGACCAAGTGGAGAAAGTATTTGGGTCCCTCTGTTTTCTTCTCTACTTCTTTCTTTCTGGATTATTTTAAAGTGAGTTCCAGACTTCATGTTACATGAGCAGGAAACATCTGAAAGTATTAGACCCTTGTCAGAGCATCATTTAACAATGGCCTCAGATGGCACAAATTTTCCAGTTTTCACGGTGTTTGCTCCTGTCTGTCTTGAGTGGTTTGCTAGAACCATGACACTCTCCCAAGCTTTGCAATCTCTACATCCCCTCTACATTCTCTTCTTGTTTTTCTCTTTAAAAGTTTTGTTTTGTTTTTGTTAGTTTTTCTTTGTTTTGAGACAGGATGTGGCTGTGTAGCCCAGGCTGGGACTCTTCTGCCTCAGCCCTCCAAGAGCTGGGATCACTACTACACCTTCCTTCTTTCTACCTTCTTCCTTCCTATACATTTTCTGAAGAAAAAAAATTATTATTGTAGCTTTTTTTCTCTCATACATGCATTTGAATAAAAGATGGGGATGGAAGAGGAATAGCAATTATAGTGATTGAGGAAGGAAGGGCTTGGAGGGATGGGAAATAAAGGCAGGCTGGATAGCAGCTACTAGAACACAGCAAGCAAAGGAGTACCTTCCCAGGTTCCACAGCACAGACATGACTGTCACTTGCGGTATGCTATTACACGTTGAATGAAGATCTAGAAAACAGGGGTTTGCAGAACCAGGTGACAGGAAATACTGATACAGGAGAAATGCTAGTCACCAAGACTGACCAGCACACTACACATGTGCTAAAATTCCACACTTTACCCCACTAACACATGATTATTGCATGTCAAAGAGATTTTAAAAACTAATTTCCGACTAATGCAAAACTGTTCCTTAAATGATACTTACAAAGGCAGAAATGAAGGTCAATCAAATGTTCGATATTTATTTTAATTTAATATTGCTTTTAAAAAAAACTTTTTTAAAAAATAGCTCACATAGTAGTCTGTACTTCTTGAGTTGGAAGAGATGGGATGGTGGGGGTGCAGTTCCTCAGCCTCCTTGTTCCCTATGACCAGAACAAGATACCTTTGTGCAGCAGTCACGAGATGTCTGGCAGCTGAAGACAGCCAGAGTCCACTGTCTCTGCTCCCATCTCCCATCTCCCTACTGTCTTCCTTGCTACCCTGACTGTCCCATTCAGCAACTAGCATGCAGGCACCCCTGGATATGGGTACTGTTGTGGTTTGCTTAAGGCTGGGGCTGCTGATGCTTATGCACTGATGACCCAAGATGGGGAAGCCACAGCTGTGTGGTCTGAGACTCACGCTATCAGATTCGGATCCCTGAAAGCTAGTCACTGTTAGGGCCACCTGTGATGACACTTCTAGCCTAATTTGACGTCCTACTAAATTGGATCACTTCAGAAAACATGTAGGAGATTCTTTTCTGGGTCCCCTCGCCTTCTCCCCTGCTCTGAGGGACTCACAATATTTTTCTTTGAGGCAGGCAACACTCCATTCATTGTGAGCCTCTAACAGGAATTCTTGGCAAACCATTTGCCTTAGTTACTTTTCCATTGCTGTGATATGACACCATGACTAAGACAAGTTATAAAAGAGAGAGTTTATTTGGGGTTCACAGCTTCAGAGGGTCAGAGTCCCGTGACTGTCATGGCAGGGAGCATGGCAGCAGGCGGGCAGGCATGGCACTGGCGCAGTAGCTGAGGAATGGTATCTGGAGACACAATCATGAAGCAGAGGCTGAGGAGAGAGTTAGCTTAAAATGGAGAGTCTTTTGAAACCTCAAAGCTCACCCCCAGTGGCACACCTCCTCCACTAAGACCACACCTCCTAATCCTTTCCAAACAGTTCCACCAACTGGAGGCCACACCTTCAAACACGTAAGCCTATGGGCTATTCTCATTCAAACTACCACACCATTGAACGAGGCTATATGTGTTGATGGATGGCTGATGGAGACATGTATAGTTCAAGGCTCACACCCAGGCTTTGAGACTCCTGGGGCTTTGACTGCAGACCCTTAACAAAGGCATTTCTCTCTTTGCTCCCTCCCCTACCCCTATGTCAGTCAGCTCCTGTCTCTAGCTTGCCTAAGATCCCATTATTGGAAATTTTCAAGACAGTCTTTGATAAAATCTCTCAATATTAAAAAAGTTGAGAGCCTAGTTCTTCTTGACGCTGTTGTCATTTTTAATCTTTTTCACGGTCAAGCCACTACTTGGGCTTGCCCTTCTGCTCTCTCATGGACTTTGCTCCTTACACTTAAAAAAAAAAACCCACCATATATTGCTTTGAAGCATTAGCTCAGAAAGGTTAGCGTTCCTTATTTTTTTCCCAGAATAGAGAGACCATGTTAGCTAGTCAGCAACTATTACAAACAATGTCAGGTTTGTCCACCACTGTGCTCAGGGCTAAGTGATGAGTGTGACTTTACCAACTGTATGTGTCATTTTTCATTATATGTGAAATACTTAGAGCAATAGCAGGGAAGAATGGAGCCTTCCATTCTGGTTCAAGGTGATGGAGGTCGGGCTCCGAGGTCTGCTCTGCTGTTTTAAGTTATGGCAAGGCTGCAGAATGTGATGGAAGAGAGTTACTCAGCCAGGACAGTCAGGGAGAGCGTGTGGGGGCCTGGGGATATGGCGTGTCTTTCACAGGCACATACTCTGTTTCTGCCATCTTGATGTCGCGTCCTTCAGCCAAGAATTCATCTGTGGGTTGATTTGTTGCCAAGGGTAGCACTTCTCAACAGCACTACCAGTTAGGGACCAAGTGGTTAGCCCATGATCCTTTCTGGGGTCAAGGGAATGGGCACTTGATGAGGCGATGTCCTTGCTCTTTGCCAGTGTGAGACTCAAAGGAGTCAAAGACCAGCCGGTGCAATATAGTGAGACTGTTCATTAAAACCTGTCATGGTTAATCTCGGATGTCAACTTGACTCCATGTGGAATCAGTTAAAACAACTGGGCACACTTGTGAGTGTGCTCCTTTGAGATGGAAAGACCCATCCTAAATCTACGTCACACTGTTTGATGTCAGCCCACAGAAAAGGACATGGAAGAGAAGGATGATGCGGGAGAATTGTCTGTATTTTGTCAATTATATTTTAATAAAATGCTGATTGGCCAGGCAGGCAGTATAGGTGGGAAAGTCAGACAGGAAGTAGAGGTGGAGCAAAGAGACTGGGAGTATTCTGGAAGCAGAAGCTCCCTCCGCCACTCCTGCGCAGACCATCGAAGAGGCAGCATGTAACTTGCCCAGCTGAGAAAGGTACGGAGCCATGTGGCTAATGTAGTTAAGGATAATGGGGTAACATAAGTTATGAGTTAACAAGAAGCCTGACCTAATGGGCCAATCAGTTTATAACTTTATGGAGTCCTGTGTATGATTTCTCTTTGGGATTTGCCAGCTGTGGGGTACAAACCCCCCCTCATACTACAGAAGGAAGCTTTTGCCTTTTGCCTGCTTGTCCTCACTCTCACGGGCAAGTTCATCCACCCTTCTGCTGAGGCATTCCTGGAATTGGAACCTAGTTTTTCAGTATTCTGACATAGACTGAAGGCCAACAGCTCTCTAGGAATCCTTTGAGACATCTGGTCTCATAGACTGAATGATTATTAGATTTTTAAAATTTATTTTATTTTATGTGTATGGGTGTTTTCCCTGCATGTATATCTGTGAACCATGGGCATGTCTAGTGCCTGCGGAGGACAGAAGAAGGCATCAGATCTCTATGAACTGGAATTATAGATGGTTGTGAGCTACCATGTGGGTGCTAGGAATTGAACCTGGGTCCTCTGGAAGAGTAACAAGTGCTTTTAACTGCTGAGTCATCTCTCCAGCATTCAACTACCAGATTCTTAGCCTTTCTGGCAGGAGACATCCACTACTGAACTATCTGGACCATAGCCTATCAGCTACTGTAATCCATTTACTGCACACACACATATGCATGCACACACGCATGCATACACACACACTCACGCACACACACTCGTACTTATGTATTCATCCCATGAGCTATGCCCCTTTAGAGAACCCTGACTCATACTCATAGCACCCCTTCCCAAAACCTGATCTTTGCTTTGCTATTGCAGAGCCCACTTGCCACCTGAGTTTGAAAGCACTCACATTGACCTTACGCAGCCTCCCTAAACCTTAGCTTTCTTCTATGTAATATCAGAATAACGATTCTGTTTCATGGGGTGGGGTTTACAAGAGTCTGATGAAAGAGTGCATAAAAGAACTTAATGGCGGCAGGTCTGTAGTGCTTCATAAATTTGATCAGATGTTTCTGTGCTACCTAGCAAAGTCAGACATTCTGTTTGGAGTCAACGGTGAAACACAGTAAGGACTTTAGGCTTAATGGGTTTGCGATGCTAGGGAGCTACTTAAAGCTCTTGATCTAGTGATGTCCTAGAAACCCTGGTCCAGGTAGAGGCAGGAGGCAGAGGTGTCAGTCGGGGGCATGTTGAAGGGAATCTCGAGTGTGGTGGGAGGAAGACTACAGGGAGAGGCTAAGCAGTGTCTCTCCCAAGGCACGTCCATGCTTCCATCCTGATGTTGACAGTAGTGGCATGGCGTATTGGTCTGGTTAACCCTGACTCCTTCAGGATCCAGCAGAGGGTAGATGAGATGTGAGCTCTGGGTGGACATCCTCTGAGATGATTCACAGCACCGCGTGAAGTCATGGCAATGCCGGGAAAGTCATGTGGCACAAGAGGCAACTGAAAACGCGGCTTCCTTTGGGTCATGTCCCTTTAAGAGCAGCACTAAAGAACACATGACGCATGTATGCTTGTAACTGCAACCTCAGGTCATTACCAGTTTGAAAGTAAAAGGAAATACTTCAGGGAGTTCAGAGTGGCCGTTCCCAAGTGAGCATTCCTAGAGGTCCAGGGCAGAGAGCCTGAGACGTTATCATAATGCCGCCTCTTGGTCTCCAACAGTTCGGGTCTTTCTGGCCAAAGAGCCGCCCATCATCCTTGGAGAATCCTGGTCCCTATCAGTCCTCCCACCAATCTTTCTGCTGTTAGCTTGGAGACAGAGCAGGAAGGAGAGAAACGCCGCTGAAGGGAGCTTCTGTCTCTTCTATGTCATGGCAGCTGCTCCCTGGGCAGCCATTGTGCATACTGAAGAAATCTTTGTAAGATCAAGGACATTTGTCGTCCGTCCCCCACCATGGGTTGTGTCTGCTTCTGCTTGTCACTGCCTGTATTGAGCTCTGTCCCTTGAAAAACATTCTACTTTGTTTGCAAATTCCAAAAATATCTCTTAACTTTTACTTATTTGTATATTTGTTTTAAATAGGTAGTACAGACACATGGCACAAAATTCAAAGGCTGGTGAGGGCCTGAGGTTAAAACCCTGTATTGCAGTAGCCGAGTGTGTACCAAGTGTGTTCCCCTTGCTTTCATTCCATGCAAGTGGCCATGCGCACATTTTGTTATGTGTCATGGTCTTTGTATTGAAAAATATATCTTGGTAATAGTGCCATATGGAAATATGGCATATGTTCTTTTTTATAGCTGTATCATACGCCATCATAAGTACCAGAATTCACCTAAATATGATACTCAAGTTGTCGCAAATCTTTTGTTTGGGTCGATGCTGCAACGAGTATTTTGAGATGATAAAAGCTTTGTTAAGTTAGGTACACCTTCCTACCGCTAAAACTGATCCAGACAGTTAGCTGGTGGTCTCTGACAACTCTCATAGTACACAGCACAGCAATGACGCCTCTAGAAATGAGTAACCAATGCATCAAAGAACTCAAGATTTAGATAAGTTGTGCACACTAATGAGTGCACAGCGTGCACAGAGTCAAAGACAAAAGAATAAAGCAGCAGTTCTCGTGGGAGTCAGGTGTGCATTGTGGACAGTTTCCAGATGAGCTGGTTATGTAGTACTCATTTTTACCAGATTTCCCCTTTTCAAAAACTAAGACTTTACTCAGAATATTAGCTTTGGAGATAATATAATTTAAGAAGGCAACATTTATTGAGTATTTAACCATATTCACCCACTATAAAGAGCGTGGTTGGGATCTATTTACTAGAGTATTCCCAACTTTTCAGTGGTATAACCACTTGCAGGAATTTGGTCACACTGTGACACTCTGAGACTGTTGAATAAAGTTTACCTTGAATCATGAGTGGAGCTAGCAACTAACTGCCTGGAATTGGCCATAGAGAAGTCCCAATTTGAATAGAGAAGACTGACAGGAAGAAAAGGGCAGGAACCTGAGTTCAGCACTTCCTTCGGTTTGGGACAAATGAAGAGACATATCTCTCGCAGGGTTTCCAGTCACAAGCAAGGTCAGCCGGTTGCTTCTTTGCTTCTCTGATCTAAGAGGTTTTCACCCCCGCATCTGACTTCTGAGTCTCTGTTGGTTAATAGAACAACAGAGACTTAGTTTAAACCTACATATTATGGTTGTGGCAGAGCCAGGGCCACAGGATCAGAAGGCCATGGCCTGGGTGGTCAGTAAGGTGTTGACGGTGGGACTGTGGGGCTGCAGAGGATAATTAAAATATCAGTAGATTCCTGTGTAGCCAGTAAGCCGACAGAAAAATATCAGCAACCATTAACTCCTCAGGAAGGGGTGTGGCCTTATAAGCCCCTCCCCTACTCAAGAGGCCATGTTGATAGGGTCAATCTCGTGTAGGTCTTCGAGCAATGGCCTCATCATGCCATCTAAATTTTACATGAGGAGAGTGGGGCCAAAGGCAGCGAGCGGCGGACAGTGGTTTCACTCTGGGTGGCTGAGTCTGGAATTTCCCTTCTTAGCTATGCTCACTGACGCACAGTGGGTGTTCCCCTTCAAGTGTCTCCCCTTCTTTAACTGGAAAACACCCTGAGAAGGGACTGGATTGTTTCCCTGTTTAAAGACTCGTGGCATGTTGAGCCATCTCCTGGACTGTGGTCCAGGCGTGTGATCCTTCAGCTATCACCAGAGCAGCGCTTCCCTTCCTCCTCGGGTGGCTCTTGCTGTGTCGTGTGCTGGGATTACATTTTGATTCTTATTTTCCTTCTTCACATCCTGAAGCAATGTGAGACCCCAGCTTGAGAATGACTTTGGTGTTTTACAGAAGAAAAGCCTTTCATGGATCACGATGCCAGATCCATTTTCCCCTCCACTTTCTCTCAGAAATGAATTTATTTTTTTACTTGAGCTTTTGGCAGCTTTCTGTGTAGATTGCGATTCAGACCGTGTGGCTGAATTCAGGAGAGGAATCGTGATGACCACAGAAAATCAGAAAGATGGAGGCAAGACGGTTTTAAACAAGATACGGTCTTTAGGTGGAGCCTTCTTGTGGCTGTTCTGTGGGCTGCTTTGAAGTTTCTAGACTTTAGGTTAAGATTTGGTATAGTCTGAGATCAGATTATGGGTGGTTAGTCCCAGTTCAGCCCTGCAGAGGGACTGGCCTCTCACCATTTATGAGCTGTCTCAGCTACCTTCTCAGTGTCTGGAAGACACAATGACTAAAGCAACTAATAGAAGAGGTTATTGGTGCTTACAGTTTTGGGGGTTAGAGTCCATGATCATCACGGCAGGGAATATGGCAGCAGGCAGGAAGGCATGGCTATGGAGCAGTAGCAGTGAGTTCAGATCTCGAGATAACACCCATGAAGTAGAGAGAGCTAGCTTAAAGTGGTGAAAGCCCTTTGAAACACCAAAGCCTGTCCCTAGTGATGCACTCCCCCCAAGGCCACACCTACTCCAACAAGGTTACACCCCTTCCAACAAGTCCACACCAACTCCAACAAGGTTATGCACCCCCTCCAACAAGGCCACACCCTCTCCAACAAGTTCACACCCCCTCCAACAAGGTTACACACCCACTCCAACAAGTCCATACCCACTCCAACATTGTTACACCCACTCCAACAAGGTCACACACCCTCTCCAACAAGGTTCCACACCCTCTCCAACAAGGTTACATACCTTCTCCAACAAGTCCACACCCACTCCAACAAGGTCACACTCTCTCCAACAAGTCCATACCCACTCCAACAAGTCCACACCCACTCCAACAAGGTCACACACCCTTTTCAGCAAGGCCACATCCACTTCAACAAGGCCACACCTCCTCCTTCAAAGCCACACCTCCTAATTCTTCTCAAACAGTTCCACCTACTGGAGACTAAGCATTCAAACATATAAGCCTGTGGGAGCCATTCTTGTTTGAACCACCACTCAAACCCTCCAATCCCAGACAGAATGTGAGCAAGTGCTTCAAACTAAGCAAACTAAACATAGATGAGATGGAGGTTTTGTGCTTAACCTGAAAATACTTGATTCCTCAAGTCCGTGTCTCTGTTCTCTCTCCAAAGAAACATTTATCTTCTTCCTAAAAATTTTATTTGGGGTTGGAGAGATGGCTCTGTGGTTAAGAGCACTGGCTTGTTCTTTCAGATGACCTGAGTTCATTTCCCAGCACCAACACGGTGGCTCACAACCATCTACAACTCTGTTTCCAGAGGATCCAGTGCTCTCTTCTAACTTCTTCAGACACCAGGCACGCTCATGGTGCATAGACATACATGTGAACAAAGTACTCATATACACAATATAAAACAAATTGAAAGACCCCTGCCTGTCTGCCCTTGCAGATACCCCCGCCTGCCTTGGGGAATTTCCATTGCGACTATAGTCCAAACCAGGTCAAGCTGTTCCCAGGCCAACATAATCACCCTGAGGCCAGATGGGCCCCTGATGATGAGAAAAACAGGATATCTGAGAAAAACAGGATATCTGTGGTCAGATATCTGAGAAAAACAGGATATCTGTGGTCAGACACCTGGAGGTCAACCTTTGGCCAACAGGAAGACAAAAGGGAACAGGAAGCCCAGAGTGTGCTGAAATGAGCCTTAACTGATTTCCATGTATCCAAGATGAACAAACAACCCTGTCCCTGACCTGACCCCATCATCTTATCTGAAATAACCACTGAGAACCCTGTAACCATGCATCCGCTTCTGTAAGCCCACTTCTTGCTTCCCCAACCCTATATAATCAGCCCCGAACTTAGCCCAGGACGCTCAGTCACCCGAAGGCTGTAGGGACCGCGGGTGCCCGTGTGAACAATAAAAAGTGCCTCTTGTTTTTTCATCCAGTGGTCTGGACTCTGTTCTTGGGCACGGAGGGCACCAGAGAGAGGACACCCAATTCGGGGGTCTTTCATAATGAATGAAAAAGACTCGGAAAGTTATTCTCTCTCCCCCTTTCCTTTTCTCTCATATGTGCATTCACATCTTTATAGCTGCACTAAGGGGTAACTCCCCTTCAAGCTGGAGTTACAGGCGTTTATGAACCACCTGATGTGGGTGCAGGTTTCTAATCCCTGATCCCTGGATGGAGCAGTAAGCACATTTATCCACTCCGCTTTCTGTAGGGTGTGCCCCTTTCTGCTGTTTTCCCTGGGATCACTCTTTTCAATTCTCTGGTTTCTGGATCTCTTTTTACCTTCTTCTTTGCAGACAATCTCATTCTGTCCTCAGAAAGCTCCTCCTAATCCTGCCTGTTCCTCAGTTGTATGTTTCCTCACTTTGACTTTCTCAGCACAGAATAAACAGCCAGGCTTATCAACAGCACATTCAGGATTCTTCCTCAGCTGCCCCAAGCGATGCTTGCTGGTTATGCCTTCATCCCTTTGCCTATCTGCCTCTTCAACCACCAGTGCACTCTGGTTCCCCGCTGTGGAGTCACTCAGTTCTCAAGGTTGGAATAGGTGTCTCCTTTCTCAATTTCCAGCCAGTGGGCATATTCTAGACCCTGGCTATGGTGACTCGTTCAGGATAAAACTTGTATAATTCAAATGATTGAAAAAGACACCTGATATCAACCTCTTATTTTGTGCGCACCTGTGCACACACATACTAAAAAATACATGCAAAATACAGACATGAACACACACATGCTCACCCTCACACAGGAAGCAAAAGCATCAGGTAGCATGGTTTTCATTCAGAGCTCTGTATCTGCTTTCACTGGAAGCGGCTGCCCACCCTGCTGCAGGGACTTCTGCACTCAGCTGATTCTTCTTGGGAACGCCCTCCCAGGCCTGCTCAGATACCTGTCTCTGCACTGATTCCAGATGCAACCAATGTGACAGTCAACATTAACCTTTAAAGAACTCAGCATAACTGATCACAAGGCGACAAGAAGCATTTCCTGGGGCTTCTAGTGACACTAACTTTTTCTGCAGAAAATTCCTAAGGTAACCTTTTGTGTCCCTTACTGGGTCACAATGATGAAAAATATAACCCTATGGCTACTTAGCTTTCTCAGAATCAGAAAGGCATGCAGCACTTGCCTGAGGATGGTATTGACAAGGCAATGGATCAGGGAAAGGGAAGAAAAGGAGAAGGAGGAAAGCACCTGGGACCCCTCCACCCCTGCCCAAGGACTGCAGGCTTCCTTTATGGTCGAAGTCTATTGATCTCTCTGTTGCTTACAGCATAGTGACCTCAACAATAGCATGTCTCTACTTCCTCAGTGTTGGAGCAAGAGCTGAAGAGCCAACACCCATCTCTCCCCAAATATACTCACAGTCCCAGAGGAGAGATGTGCCTTTCTTTGTTTAATTGAAAGATCTTGCTTCAAAAAAGGCTTTTGTTTAAATTTTAGGGGAAATGTTAGAAAAAGCACACACATTCACATCAAATCATTTTTCAGTGTTGTTAGCTACTATCCATAAATAAACTGGTTTTGTACTATATTATGTAAATTAAGACATTTTTAAGAGTTTGGGGAGAATGGGCAGAGCCAGAGAACTCCCAGGCCATCCCTGACCAAGCAGGGAGACTGAATTGCCGTCTTTCCTGAAATGCCAGTTGAGCAAAATGACAAAACACCAGTTTTCAGGATATAGACCACAAGGCTGTGGAAACACGTGTCCCAAGGTTGTTGTTGGGTCCCTAGAGGACAGGCCTTCGCACCCCCACTTGATCTGTTTTGCACTCTTGCACTTGGTTGAAAACAGGAATAAAAACAGGAACAACCTGTTGTTTTCAGCAATGTTTCTAAGGATGTTTACCCCTAAGCCATTGAGTTATGGTGATGAGCTTCCTGCTTTTGCTGTCTTGGCCTCCCCTGCTGAGGGCTATATATACTGTGTGAGAAAGTGGAATAGAGGCTTGTCTGCAGAACCTGAAGTTGTGTTGCGTGTTAATCCCGACGTCCCTCACTCAGAAGAACGACAGTTGCCATGCTGGCGCGGCACAAGGCAGAAAAACAAATGACGTGGCTCCTAAGGTCGTGGCACTCCTAGAGAGTTTCTGGTTTTAAAATGGGAGAGACCTGATGGTCTCTCTGTGGTGAGGAGACATCCTGGGGTGTAGGAGAAGGTAGCTTGAATTCACTGGGTGGAGCACTGAAGGAGACGGGATTATGAGCCAGAGATCTTTAGCTGAGTTCTCCTGAGAACTTGGTTGAGTATGAACAACCTCTGTGAAAAGCTGGCACAGAGTAGTCTCCAGCTGGGGCTCTTAGGAGACTTTGTTTCAGCGCTAGGGTAAAATGAAGGCTAAATTCTTCTGTTCTCACCTAACAAGCACACCTCAAAACTCAAAAGGCTCAAACTGTTTGCAAATACTTCAGTTCCCCTACCAAGTTCAAGGATTGTCGTAAGAGTATAAAATGTATTTAGTACCTACCACCACCAAATCCACAATGTTTGGCATCCAATTAAAGCTTGCTTGCATACAGGAAGAAAGAAGTAACCCAGGATGAGAGAGACATCATTGTAATAAAGCCAATCCAGACAGATATAGAACTATAAATAAAGCCATCAATATAATAATTATTAATTTCCTTGTGCCAATGACTCTTAAAACAAATTAATATATTAACTGAAAACATAAGCAGCGAAAAAAATTACAGAGTTAGAAACTACAATATCTGAGCCACAAAATGTATGGCATTGGATTAGCATCTTATTAGATACTGCCAAAGGAAAGATTAATGACTTGCAAGTACAGAAATTGTTAATCCCGCTAAACAAGAGGAAAGACTACGACTCACATTTGTTGGTCGTATTAGGAAAGCTTTATTTTCTGTCAGCCAGGTCATTCTCCTTAGTGAAGTTTGTGAAAACAGTATGAAACGCAGGAGAAGGTGGGGTTTATATATCCTTCAACCCCGCAAAACTAGGAGTTTCTTAAGGGGGAGGAGTTTCCAGGGGAAATTTGCTTACATAGGAAGTTGGCTAAGCATTTAAGTTATTTGTCAATACATCATATCAAGGCGGAGGTTAGGGTATAGGGTTAGGATCATGTCAAATTCCAGAAAATGAGATGCTAGAGGAAGAAGATGACAGATCTGGGAAGAAGGAAAAGGAAATCCAATTACGATCTATATCCCCTGAAGGAACACAGAAAATCCAACTGGAAACTGCATGGCTAGGAGTACAGCAATATCTTAGTCAGAGTTTCTATTGCTGTGAAGAGGCATTGAGATCACAGCAACTTTTGTAAAGGAAAACATTTAATTGGGTGACTTATGGTTTCAGAGGTTTAGTCCTTTACCATCATGGTGAACATGGCAGTGTGCAGGCAGACAAGGTGCTAGAGAAGGAGCTGAGAGTTCTACATCTTGATCCACAGGCAGCAGGAAGTGAACTGACACACTGGGCATAGTTTGAGCATATAAGGGACCTCAAAGCCTGCCTACACAGTGACACACTTCCTCCAACAAGGCCACACCTATTTCAACAAAGCCACACTTCCTAATAGTACCACCCTCTATGAGCTCCTGGGGGCCAGTTACATTCAAACTACCACAAATAACTTTATTTATTTATTTATTTACCTACTTGTTTTGAAACAGAATCTTTCCTTGTCCATCTTGAAACTCAGGCTCTATTGGAACCTACTATGTAACCCAGGCTGTTAAATTTACAGTAATACTCCTGCCTAAACTCCCCGTTTCTAGATTCCTGGGTAACAAGTGTGAGCCAACTCTATCTGGTTAATAATCTTTCCTTCTTTTTTCGAAACAGGGTTTCTTTGTAGCTTTGGAACCTGTCCTAGAACTAGCTCTATTAGACCAGGTTCACCTCGAACCCAGAGATCCACCTGCCTCTGTCTCCAGAGTGGTTGGATTAAAGGTGTGTGCTACTACCACCCAGCCAATAATCTATTCTTATTAGTTGAATTTCATTAACATTAACTAATGAGAGCTTTTTGAGGGCCAGTCTCAATACTCTCTCAGGGTTCAGATAGAACTCAATAGGTAGCAGAAGGCTCAAGGGTCTGAGAGTGAGGAATGAATGAATCTCTCACTCTGTACTTCTTCCTGAAGTTTCTTTATTGTTCTGTTTCTATTGTAACTCTCCTATCCTACTTCTATTTCCCCCTAGCTTCTCTCTCAAGTCTCAAAATTCTCTTTTTGCCAGGATCCTTGAAGCAATAAAGAAAATATAGGAGTTATTTCTCATTGGTCAAAAGCACATTCCTAGGGCAAGTGACAGCAACCCGAGCCATTGCCATGGCAACACAAGGTTCCAAGGTTACAGTACTAAGACCATGCCAGAGGCTGAGGGTACAGAGCCCAGTGAGATAAGCTATGAGACATAGTCTTTTTTTTTTTAACAGGCTAGTAAGCAAAAAAATTGGCATGCTTTTCTTAGGGTACTTTATGTAGCAACCTTGTTTGAACTTCTGGGTCTCTGACCTTGTGCAGAGCTGTATAGTTTTATACTTATGATCTATTTACAGAAAACCTTTAGTCTAGTTTGAACTTGCTCTGATGTGAAAGTGATCTAATTGTGGGCAGTTTGTGTTAATCTAAGGTTGCTATTTTTTTTTATGTTAGTCTGAGTAAAAAGGAACAAAGCAAGATTTTAAGTATCTACAGTCCTAATGGGACAAATAGATCTAATTATGAAGCATGTCCTAATATATATTCTATATGTCAAAATTATATAATCAAATGAAAAGTCATCTTCCTGACTACCCACAGATATATGTACCCATAAAATTGAGATGATGAAATTACATATATACATCACATGATATTAGGCACTACAGTGCAGGTATTGAGGAGACAATAAGATGCTTTAGCAAAAGTGAGCAACAGTTGTCAGAGTTAATGGTCCTGCAGACCTTGCCAAGACAGGATTAGCCTCCATCAGAGTCATTCCTCTGGTGGGTTGGCATCTGAACACTAATTGTCACCTGCTATGACTCTCTTGACCCCTGACAGTTAACTTTTGAAATAAAATTAATACCTATATATTGTAAAGTTTATAATAATATACATGGTAAAAAAAACCAACATAAGATGGGAAGAAGTAGAATAATATGGTCTTAACATTCTTTACATGTGAAATAAAATATTATTATTTTAAGGAAGATAGTATCACATAAAAATATGCAAACCCTAAAGCAGCTACTAAAAATAATCACAATATATTATAGCTACCAAGTCAACAAGTAGATTAAATGTTATCATAAGAATGCTAAATATATAAGCAGTCAGTCAGGAGACTTGAAAATGATCTTGAAGAATAGAAAATAAATTCTCAAGACCAAATGTCTAAGCACAACCTCATCAATAATCACATGTAAATATTCTAAGTCCCACAATTAAGACACTGATTGATTATCAGATTGGTTAAAAAAGCAAGAGCAAACTGTGTGTTCTCTGCAAGAATCAATTTAAATATAAAGACTAACTGAAGCAAAACCTTGTCAGATGAGGGGGAACATGAATAAAGGAATTCCACACTAGCTCCAAATAGGGTATGCTAAGATTTTCCTTGATTAAAAGGGAAACTCATGAATCACAACAAGGAAATAGGAATGGGATCTGACATCCAGGTGTGGTTAATGGGAAGAAGAGTGGCAAGCGGGTGGGACCATGGCTTTTTGGTACCCAAAACCATGTCCCAACCTGGTCCAGCCTCTCAAAGGCTATTAACTGAAGGAGGTTCCCCATCACTTCCCCTTTTGTCTAAATAGGAGAGTTCCAAACCCACACACAACTATATACAATAAGAATAGATATCAAGTATAAAAATTAGAATTGCAACCAGCATAAACAATATTAAGAAAGGAACATATGCTAAATATTTCAATAATCATTCTGTCCTAAGGAGTCTAAGTCTTGTATTAGAGGTGGCTTGCCTAAATCATAAGAGGAAAGTAACTACGACTATCTAATCTTTAACCCTATTGAAGGCTTGAGAAGGGAGATAATATTATTTGAGTAGGCAGGAAGTGCAATCAAGCAGCTTCCAAAATGTGCAGTATATGACAGAGACAACTGGCTACCTGAGCAATCACCCAAAGTCTCATTTGCAGTGTTGAAGCAACTGACTTTGGCTAAGGCTTAGAGTAACTGACAGATCATATTCAGAGGCGGGAATATTTTTCAAAACTGTTTTTACTCTGTCTTGGCAAGGTTTGGCAGTCTTTTTTCTTGTATCCTGCTTGTCCAGTGTGGACATCATGCATTTTGTCAGTGGTCAAGGCACAGGCAGTTCCTTGCCCAAAGATCAGTTTTGCCAAGAAGAAAATCAGCTCCAAGTGGAATGTCTTCAGCACTCAACATTCTCTCTAGAATAGATTGGTGCTGCCAGCAGCAATCGTGTCTCACAACAACAGAACCCTAAGTTATTTAAATGCCATGTTCAATAGTTCTTTGAAGTGTTTGAAGATTACCTATCTATGCAGA
Source organism: Myodes glareolus (assembly GCF_982192425.1). NCBI lineage: Eukaryota > Metazoa > Chordata > Mammalia > Rodentia > Cricetidae > Myodes > Myodes glareolus. The sequence goes on along the minus strand of NC_142044.1, from coordinate 60,364,201 downwards.
ATACAATCTCTATATATCTAAAGAACCTGATTAGTCTAACTACAAGTATGACAAAATGAATAACTATCAACCTATAATACTTAATACCTATATAACTTAAAGACTAAGACTTTGTATTAGAATATTAAACAATCTTTAAACAACTGTGCAGCAAATGAGGACAATGACCTCAAAATATATACAATGTATAAGTATCTTGATTAGAGTAGAAATGTATAATGCAATATGATAAATATATCCTAAAATGATATCAATATACAAAATGTCTTAAAACAGAAGTAGAAACATGCATGCATACAATCTGACAAAATAACTTTGCATAGGTATACAAATATTGCAAACAGAAGTAGGAGCATACTCAATATAACAAATAAAATTTGAATTTGTGTCAATATACAAGAATCTATAAATATATACCAATGTAAATTGCCTCTAAATAATAGCTCATAAGTATTCATTTTATTACTCACCATTACTGTTAGTGTGAATAAGCTCATACTAATTCTCTCATTCAATTTTCCCTTTTTTTTCTCAAAGAGATCTCTGAGTCTACATAATTTCCACCCAAACCCCCAACCTTATATCAGTAATAACCTCTAAATTCAAGGTTAATAAAGCATTATGCAATCAATTTCTGGGGGTCTTTTCCATCCCTTGCTGTTTGTTCAGCATATCCTTTATAGTACAATTTGACCTTTCCATAGCTGTCTGACCTGTAGGATTATTTGGTATACCTGTAATATGTTTTATATTATAATAAGCAAAAAAGTATTTCACTTTCTTAGATGCATATGCTGGATCATTGTCTATCTGTATTTGTGCAAGTATACTCATGATGTCCATAACTTTCAATAAATGTGTGATTACTGAATCAGCCTTTTCTGAGCTCAGGGCAGTTGCCCATTGAAAACCTGAATACATGTCTATGGTGTGGTATACATATTTTAATTTACCAAATTCTGCAAAGTGGAACACATCCATCTGCCAGATTTCATTTCTTTGAGTACCCTTAGGGTTACTCCCTGTAGGCAACAGTGTTTGATTATAGAAAGAGCAAGTAGGACATCTCTTTATAATCTCCTTAGCTTGTTGCCATATAATAAAAAACTTTCCTTAAACCTTTGCTAGTGACACGATGTTTTTTAATAAAATTCAGAGGCCTGCAACACACTTCCAATCAATAATTGATCAATTTCTTCATTACCTTGTGCTAGAGGACCTGACAGACCCTTATGGAATCAGATGTGGGTTATGTATATAGGACAAAGCCTATTCCTGATTATGTCTTGCACCTGGATGAATAATGAGGTCAATTTTTTATCATCTGGTATATATTGAGCAGTTATACCTCTTTCTGCATATTGTGAATCAGTAACTATATTGAGAGGTTCTTTAAAATCCCTTAGTACCATAAGAATAGCATATAATTCTGTCTTCTGTACAGAATTATAAGGGTTTTGTTCCTTCTTACTTAATTTTCTGTTTGTAACCTGCCTTCCCTGATTTATTTGTATCAGTATAGAATGTGCGGGCTCCAGTTTTTGGAGCATCACGTACAATTCGAGGAAGAATCCAAGAAGTTCTCTTTATAAGGTTAAGTCTATTGCTTTTGGGATAATTGCTATTAATTTCTCCCCCCAAATTAGCACAGGCCCTTTGCCAGGGTTTGTTGTCTTTCCGTAACTTTTTTATTTCATCAGCAGTAAAAGACACTATAATATCTGCTGGGTCTATACCTGCTAATTGATGAAGTCTCAATTTACCTTTTATAATTAACTCAGAGACCTTTTCCACATAAGTTTTTAATTTTTTACTTGGTTTATGTGGTATAAAGATCCATTCTAAGATAATATCGTCCCTCTGCATTAAAATTCCTGTAGAAGAAATTATGGAAGGCAATATGGCTAGAATACAATCAAGATTTGGATTCACCCTATCCATATGTGTCTCATGTAATTTCTCCTCAACAATCATCAATTCCTGTTCTGCTTCAGCTGTTAATTCTCTGGGACTATTTAAGTCCTTATCACCATCTAAAGTTTTATTCAGATGAACTATTAGGTCAGGTGTTATCCCAACAGCCAGTTGTAGACTGGAGATGGCTTCAAATAATCTTTCAAAGTCATTAAGAGTTTGCAACCAGTCTCTCCTAATTTGTACCTTTCGTGTTCTAATTTTCTGCAAACTTATTCTTTAACCTAGGTAATTAACAGAATCTCCTCTTTGAATCTTTTCAGGAGCAATTTATAATCCCCATTTAGGCAAAACTTTCTTCTTCAAACATCCTTTCTAAAATATCTGTATTTGAGTCAGATAACAAAATGTCATCCATGTAATGGTAGATTATAGACTTTGGAAATTGCTTATGTATTATTTCCAACGACTGTCTGACAAAGCATTGGCACAGGGTGGGGCTATTGAGCATTACTTGTAGGAGGATGGTCCATTGCTACATCCTAGTAGGCTGAGAATTATTATAAGTAGGCACTGTGAAGGCAAACTTTTCTCTATCCTTTTCTTGTAAAGGTATAGTGAAGAAACAACCCTTGAAATCAATGACTATGAGAGGCCATCCCTTTGGTAACAGAGAAGGCAGAGGAATTCCAGATTGTAGAGGGCCCAACTGTAGAGGGTTGAATAACTTTGTTGATAGCGCTAAGACTTCTCACCACTTTCCATTTTCCAGATTTCTTTTTAACAACAAATACAGGAGAATTCCAAGGGCTGGTTGATTCTTCAATATGGTGAGCATCTGGTTGCTCCTGTACTAGCTGTTTCAAAGCCTGCAGTTCATCTTCTGTTAAAGGCCATTGTTTAACCCATATGGGTTTCTCAGTTATCCATTTTAAAGATAGGGCCACTAGTACCTCTGGAGGTTTGCTAATTGCTTTGTGTTCTTTTACTGCCTGAATGGCTGGTGACCATTGTTTATAATACCTTATAATATCCTTCCTGGAAACATGAGTTTCAGGCACTATGGGAATGTTAATCCGGGTATTCCATTGCTACAGCAGGTCATGACCTAATGGATTCATTGCAATATTAGCTACATATGGCCTTAGCCTTCTTCTCTATTCTTCGGTCCCTATACATTCAACCCATCTTGTACTTTGTTTCACTTGAGATAGGGTTGCAATTTCTAGGAATTGGACATCTGCCTTTTGAAGAGGCCAATTTGGATGCCAAGATTCTGGAGTAATGGCAGTCATGTCTGTACCCATGTCTAGTCCTCCTTTAATTACAATGATATTTATACTCACTCTTAGCCTTGGTCTTTGATCATTTATAGAAATCTCTCAAAATATACACTTTTCTATTTCCTGCTGGAGTCTTTGCTTCATCCTCCATGTATATTCCATTATCCAGACCAAGATTTTTTTTTTACAGTAGGCACTGAATTTTTTTAATTTTCCTGATGAGACATGTTCTTCACAGTTATTGAGAATGACTGGACCACATTTGACATGAGGGACAAGAGGTCCCCCAAGGAGTTTCCTGATGGTATCATGTTGCCTTGACTGTCTTTTGTTGATCCACATTCACTGGTTCAATGTTGGCCTCTGCCACACCTCCTACATATTCCAGAAGGCTGAGACCACCTATTCTTGCCATTCCCGGAGGAGACTTTTTTTTATTGATTTTTATTGAGCTCTACATTTTTCTCTGCTCCCCTCCCTGCCTCTCCCCTCCCCTTCAACCCTCTCCCAAGGTCTCCATGCTCCCAATTTACTCAGGAGATTTTGAGGAAACATTATTTCTAGGAATTCCTTGTCTACAACCCCTTCTCAGATGTCCTATTCTACCATAATTAAAACATTTGTCACTTTGGTGTCTCCTCATACCATTGGAAATCACTACTCCCACCCAAGCTTCAGTACTATAGTCAAATATCTCAATATTCATTGTATGAAAGATCCATTCTTCTATTGGTGCTGATCTGACCTTTAAAGGTCCAAGTATCTTTTTGAATTCTAAGTTGGCATTTTCAAAAGCCAGAGATTCAGAAAGTACACGTCTAGCTTCTGGGTCTGTTATTCCTATTTGTACAGTCTTAGTTAATCTTTGTAAAAAGTCACTAAAGGATTCTCTCTGATGCTGTTTAACCCTGGTATATGATTCAATTCTCTTTCCTTGTCCTGGATCCTATCCCAAGCATTTAAAGCTACTGTTCTACATAGGGACAAGTTGTGTTTGTTATAGAGCGCCTGGTCCTGAGGGTCTGAGTAATAGCCCTCTCCAAAGATTTGATCTTGGGAAGTCTCAAATCTCTTTGCTTTCTCTTTTGTTCTAGAATGTTTGCCTCTTCTCACCAATAGGAGTTTCATAGAAGCTGGGGTCTGCCTTCTAGTACTGCTGAGACTAATTGAAGTCAATTGTGTGGGGTAGCCTTATTGCTTGAAGCTGGCTTTTTTTTTTACCATTTCCTTAACAAATAGTGATTATAGGCCATAATATACTATTGCTTGCTTAATTTCCTTTAGATCGCTCACACCTATAGGTTTTCATTTATATTTTTTGACTACCTTAGGGTATTTGGTGCCAGATGACTTTTCAGAGGCTGTTACCAAATAGGCAGCTAAAACTCTGGGTAAGTCATCCAGGATTCTGGCATGTACTGAGGAGGCTAAATCCTGTCCTTGTACCTTTTCTCCCTGCTCATTAGTTTCAGTGTGCACTGTGGCCTACTTAAATACAGACAAATATGCTTTGTTTAACAAACTAAGAGCAGTTATTAAGGACAAGCAAAGCAATTCCAAGAGTTGGTAGCCAGAATTAAGAAGGAAACCAAAAGCTTTCTGTCAGTTGCAAGCCACAAACTGCATGCCACCTACAGGAGTAATGCCTCGAGGATTGCTGGCTGGAGAAGCAGCAGTGTGTGGGCCACTGCAGGTGGGGAAAGTCAGGTTCCTAAGCAGTGACAGGTGGGCTGCGGGAGGGCAAGAAATGTGCCTGGGTTGGCAAACCAGGAGCATGGTCTTGGTAAGCATGAACTTGTTCCCACATTGGGGCCACCAGATGAAGCAGAACGCATCAGATGAACGGGAATGTGAATAAAAGAATTCCACACTAGCTCTGAATAGGGTATGCTAAGGTTTTCCTTTGTTAAAAGGGAAACTCAGAGATCACAATGAGGAAATAGGAATGGGGTCTGACATCCGGGTGTGGCATATGGGAAGAAGAAGGGCTAGTGGGTGGAGCCATGACTTTCTGGTACCCAAAGCCATGCCCCAACCTGATCCAGCCTCTCAAAGGTCATTGGCTGAAGGAGGTTCCCCATCAGACTAACCACTTAAGAGTGAATGGATGACGTTTAATAGCTTGAGATTCAATTCTGGGCTTTTCAGAGATTTTCTTGTGGAAGACAGGTCACCTCCCCCTGCCCCCAAAATCATGAAGTTATGGCGTACAGTCAATGTTTCAGCCAAAAGGAAATTCCTAGAGGAGAGCACCAGTGTTCCATCAGTCTGGAGTACTGGAGGGGGAAAGAGATGCTGGCATGTAAAAATGAACCAAAATAAGTCAAGAACTTTCTAAGTGGAGATGACAGAAGGAGGAGGAGGAGGAGGAGGAGGAGGAGGAGGAGGAGGAGAAGGAAGAGGAAGAGAGAAAGAAACCCAAGCTTTGCTTTTGTGGTTTAATGGTTAATAGACAATCGATCAAAATGCACCTAGATGGTGAAATTCAAGGCAGACAGTGTTCCTAATCCGGAAGACTTTAAGCTCTGGAACTTTCTGAATGCTGACACCAGTGGAAAATTCCACTCCAGGAAACTCTGTGGGGTTTTTGTTTGTTTCGTTTTGCTGTTTTGTTTGTTTGTTTTGTTGTTGTTTTTTTTTCGAGATAGGGTTTCTCAGCAGCCTTGGAGCCTGTCCTGGAACTCACTCTTGTAGACCAGGCTGTCCTTAAAGTCACAGAGATCCATCTGCCTCTGCCTCCCAAGTACTGGAATAAAAGGTGTGTGCCACGACCAATTGGAAACTTTGTTTATGTACAACATTTTTACAAATAGTGAATTAGACTGCATTCAGATTATATGTGTAATTTGTTTAGATTTGGGGTCCCACCAGCAAGATATTTCATTATATGAGTGAAAATAGTCTAGATTCTGGGGGAACCCCCCCACATTCCATGTAGTTCTGTCTGCAGTAGGAGAACAGACACAGCTTCCCATTGTCAGCATTGAAGAGTTCACTTAGACTTTTGGGGACTCTGACTCAAGCCTCACATGTGTTTGTAGCTCCAATGAAGGCAAGAATTTCAGATTAAGTTTGGCCTGATGGGGCAGAGTTGGAAATTGTATCAAAGATATTTTAATATAGGCTTAAGAATGTGTGTTAGGAGAAAGAGAGGCACTCGGAAGAAAGTAAGGCACTCTGAGAGCATGGGTGTGGGCTTCTCAAAGAGGGGCAGGAGAGCAAAAAATGCCCAACAGTGGGTACAGGTTCCTCAAGGGAGAGTCACCATTGGTTGTCACAGCTTTAAGCTATAGACACCATTTTGGTGGCTCTCAAGTTGCTAAGACACCCCTCTTCTCCTGTTCTGTCTTTTGACAAGCGGATTATTGAGTAGATAAAGAGATGTCTTGGCTAGAATTATAATCTAAAAAGATAAAACCAGAAGCACTGGGGCTGCATGAAGAGTTTCACTCCCATCTTTGTTTGTAAACAGGTCTCTGAGGAGCTTCCAGGAAACATATTTATTTGCAGATGGGAAAAGAAGAAGGCCTCAAGTATTTGTTAACTGTACTGGAATTCTTGCTTTCTACTGCAACTGGAATCCAAGGTGAGGGTCTGCTCTTCTTTCTGGTGTCCCCTGTGAATCAAGGAATTTCAATTTGTCAGTCTTGTGTGTGTTCACACATGTAGGGGGGGGGTGTTGACATCAGATGTTTTCTTTCTTTTTCTGTTGTTTTTTATCCATCCCCCCCACCTTGAGACCGGCTTTCTCATAG